>NC_045962.1:20143885-20481226 GCF_010909765.2 Amblyraja radiata
CAAAACTCTTTTGACTTCTGACCTCATTTATATGTAACAGTGAACTTTGCCATATCCCTAATTACATCACTCACATCACGTGGCAGGATAATGGCCAGGTCATTGCATACCTTTCACATTTCTGGCACAGAATACTCACTCGTTGTAGACGCTGGTCGCAATCGTAAACTGCACGTTTTCGATGCACAAGATTTATCTCCACTGTCAGTCATGATATCACCTCAGAAACAATGTCCTCGTGTATGTGTGCTCATTAGAAAGTGGAATAGTGACAGCACAGGAAAAACATATTCTGCTTCTTTACCATTGACAGTGTTGAGCCTCATAGGTCATAAATAAGGTGCAATGCAGTACTTTACAGTGTACCGCAGGAAAACAGCCTCTAACTACATAGTCAAAACTATTTTATTGCATAGACATGCATCGAATTAAGTTTAGAGCAGGACTATTCAATTAGTGACTGTTAATAATGAATTGTTAATGGTCCAATACAGATGCCTCGATTCCACATTGAATAGGATGTCTAAAATTATTTCGATATTAATGGAGCAATACCTTTCCATAAGCACTTCAATAGGATTGTTCTACATTGTTCATCTGAAAATTTAGAATGTTTGGGAGATACTTGTCAAGTGCAATAATTTATCTTACTCAGCCTCAACCAAGTCTTTTAAGGAATGACACAATACCAAGAATAACATGGTTTAAATAA
The DNA here is from genome assembly GCF_010909765.2 of Amblyraja radiata. NCBI lineage: Eukaryota > Metazoa > Chordata > Chondrichthyes > Rajiformes > Rajidae > Amblyraja > Amblyraja radiata. The sequence continues at coordinate 20,144,598 of NC_045962.1, forward strand.
CATAAAGTTCAAATTATGTTCTGAATAAACATGGATTTAACTGTCAAAATTCCTATTATCATTGATAAATGCATGTGTGCACATGTGGGACACGCCAATTTAAATTGCTCTATTGATGTTGGAATTATATGTAGCATTAGAAAATTCAGTGCAGTTGCAAGTTGTGTGAATATACACAGCATTCACTTTATTTATTAAAAAAACACACAACAAATAGTCACGGGGAAGGAGCAGTAAATCCTTTCCTCAACCTTTGAAAATGTTTGTGTGTACGTTCAGAATAAATTTATGAATATTTATTTACATTACTGTAAACACTACCAGCAGCACATCAACATTAAATACTCTGTAGACTTCAAGTTTTATAGCAAGTTTTGCAGCAAAGAGGGAACATCCCAATACTAACAGTAAGATGCAAGAAAGAGATTAGTATGACATTACATATAAGGTATAATTTATATTTCCTCTACCACTTTGTAAAAAATATTGGAAACACAACCAAAAATTGGCAATGCCATTATTATTTACAGACTTGATGAAAACCCAGTCCTGGATTCCAGGCTACAGTAATTTCATCCCGCAGTTTACGTGGGTGCTCCTGTTAGGTGCAGAAAATCTTGGGTGGCGAATGTGGAATTCAGGAAATGGTGGAGAGGAATAGCAGGTGTGTGGAGGGTGAGCAATGGGGGGAATAAGGCAGCGGCTGGCAATGGGTGCAGGGCAAAGTGGTCGGGTTGGAGAGCACAGGCGGGAATAATGTGAAGTTGCGGAGCTGCTAGAAACGTCGGGGGGCCACCCGGATAAAGGGCATGCGCTAATGAAATGTGTGTTAAGTGTGGCGGGAGAGGGTGAATATGTGGGAGGGACTGCAGGTGAGGCTGTATGAACGACCCTGTGGTCATGGAGGCGGTAGCTGGGTGGCGTTGGAGCATGGAGCGGTGGATGGTGGTAATCGATGCGGTGGTCATAGACTGCTGGCGAGGGACGGGAGGCTGCATGGGACCTACTGCAGTGGAGGAAGGTGCCTTCACTCTGCTGTCCAGCTTCTGTTGCTCAATGTGCTGCTGAGCTTGCATCTGCAGTTGCCTGTACTTCTCGATTTCTTCGGGCGCGAAGGATATTGTTTGAGAAAGCGGGGAGAAAGGTTTGGACAGTTGCTCCGACTTTTGGGGTCTGTTGCCAGTAAGTGACATAGCGTCCTTCTGCTGGGCATTGGAGTGTGGAATGTTTGAGCTACCTTGAAGCCACTTTCCCTCTGCACATCCCTTGGGTATAGCTTCATAACGGCAGAGAAAGACTTCGTTTAGGGATGCCTTGATATCTTTCACACTATCCCCACACGGGTCAGCCAGCTTCTGAGGAATCCCATCTTTCTGCAACAGACCCTGATTATGTGCTTGTTCATTGTGAGGCTCCTCTGTGCTGTCCTCTAGGACAAATGAAAGCCTAGGAAGTAAAACATCCCCTGTTGGGTCTGTGCGATTAATCCACATTTCTGAAAACCTACTTTCTGTTTGTGCATCGACTTCATGCATATCGCATGTTGTGATTTTGGACACCGGCCTGTCTAGGAGCTGATTGTTTGCCTTTGAATGGACATCTCCCACAGAGGATCCCATTGATGGTTTAACCATTGAGGTGTAACGTTCCACTGTCATGGAAGGCGGGACACTTATCATATTTTTATCTTTCCCCGTGTCATTTGGCGCCGAGACTCCCCACGTATTCTCTTGCAATGAAGGATAGCATGGGAGCAGCCCATCTGATGTTAAACAGCTTCCTCTTTCTGAGGCGTTGCTCTTTAAATTGTGCCTAGCTTGACATTGTTGCTTTTCTTGGCGAGGTTCTTTTCTGTTTTTGTGGTTAAAGTCCACACTGGAACTGCCCACTTGGCTCCATCTCCTATGTGGCGAGTTAAGGCGTTGTTTGTGATCTTTATGTGGCGACGACGAATATCTATATCGACAGCGCTTGCGATAAATTATACCTGCCTCACCATTCAAGGATGCATAGCGCCTCTTCTTCGAATGGTTCTGGCAAGAATGTCTTTCATCGCTGAGTTGATCTGAATATTCCACGTCTGAGAAAGAATTGTAGCCATTTCCAGCCCTTCTTTGCCTTCTTTTATGCAAACATGTGTCAGATGATGAGTCTCCTGCAGGATTTCTGGCCAGCGAACACGTCTTCTGCTGTCTGCAAACAGTTTTTGTCTCATTATCTATAGGAAAAGCATCAAATTCCGCATCACTACCCGCTCTTTTTCTTTCTGCTTCATTATTTGTGTTGCATATTCTATGGATACATTTATTTTTCAAGGTATTTCTTTTCGGAGCATCACAATCAATATTTTTCCAGAATCCATCCAGTTTCTCCAAGGTTTTATTGCTTTGATCAAATTTATCCTCAAAGTGGCCAGGGCTTCCTTCTGAGTTTTCTGTGCTCATCTTTCCGTGCCCATCTTTGCATTCATCACTATCTATGACATGTTCTTCATCAGACAATTCAATCGGCCCTGAACTACTGGAACCTTCACCCACCTCACTTGTCTTTCTACTTCTGCACTCCCCTGATATCTTACTCCTTTTCATCTTTTTACACAGGTGAATCTGCTTGCCCTCTCCTCTCCAGTGTTTAAAACCTCCTGCAGTCCTATGCTTCCTTCGCTTATGTCTCAAGTGCCTGGAAGATCGTCTGTGCTTTTTAAATTTTTTAGGCTTGCAGTAAGATATAATTTCTCTAATGGACGCCTCTTGCTCAGTCCCATTGTGGCGATGCTTTAACCCAACCACTTGTTTGTTACAAACATCAAGATCGTTTTTTTGACCAGCATGGTACGTCTCATTACTACAGATGGTATCTTGTGCATTCAACCTAGAGATGTTTAGTTTCATATCGGAACAGCTATTGAGAAAATCCCCTTTAGCATTGACACAAGGTCTTCTTGGTTCCTTCTGTGAACTCAGGGTTGTCTCTAAATCATTTGCTTTGGACCTAATCCCTTCTGCACAGCCTTTAGATTTGGATGATCTAAAGTCAAAATAGAGGGGGTTGCAACAAAACGTTATGGAAGGTTGTGTGCTGGTAAAGTGTAACATCTCTGAAGGCCACTGAAGGACGTTTGAGTCATCTTTGCTGATCACAGGGAAGAAAGGGACATCTGGTCTTCTGCACAAGCATGGGTTATTTTGCATGCCTCTTGCAGTAATCTCTGCCACTTGTTTCTCAGAACAACCAATCTCAGGCAAACTGTTGAGGGTCTCCCCGGTGACATGAACCCTCTGGGTTAATTCATCAGATGGTGTGCTTCCTTCACTTTCCCGGAGTGAATTTATCACTTGGCTGCTCACAGCTACATCTTCATTAGGACCGAAGTTCTCCATCATGGCATTTTCTGTGGCTTTAACTTCCTTCTGCAGTGTATCTTGTTTCATTGATGGCACAGACACCAACATGGGAAGCTTTGGCTTACTCCTGCATTGAACTTGAGATACACAAGATGAAAGATTAGTAGTCTCTCCTATACCATAGTCAAAACCCTTTATGGCCAATTCTTGCGGTACCTCTTTAAGCAAGGTCTCTACCGTACTGTGGCCATTGTTTTGTTGCTGGTGTTTGTTGCTCGCTAAATCAACAGCGGTCTCTGCCACGGTGCCCGTTTGAATGTTGGAAGTTTTGGCGTTGATCTTGTGTTTGAGGATTGCATTCTTTTTACCGGCTCCTTCTTTGCTGTTCTCGCAGAAAACCGCAGCTGATGATTCCAGCTTAATGGGGACCTTCTTGGGGAAAGAGAAGGAGAATCCCACCTTCTGTCCACAGATCTGTTTCCCCAGCTTGCAGAGTTCCACCCTCCGCACGTCAGCCATGCAGCTTGCCGGCGACTTGTTCTTTCCTCTGCCGGTTTCCAACGTGTTTCCAGCCATCCCGCATTCAGGGTCCGTCGCTTTACTGTCTGATCCTTCAGTGACCAGGTTGGTACACGGATGATTTTTCCCCGGGGGATTCTTAACAGCAACGGTAGTAGACTTGAACATGGGACCACTCCCTGGGGCACTAGAGCACAACAAACAAGATGGTGTGAAATGATACAAATATAATATCACTTTCAACCCAACTGACAGCAGAACATAAAATCAAAACAGAATATGTAAGCAGCCTCATTTCTTTCTGCAGGGAGTGCAGTGAAAGTAATAAGACTTCAAATTAACACATAGTGTACAATTTCCTTCTGTGTATTAGGTTCAACACATGTGTAAGAAGGAACCCACAGATGCTGCATCTGCAGAGTCCCATGAAGGGTCTTGACCCGAAACGTCACCTATTCCTTCTCTCCACAGATGCTGCCTGACCCGCTGAGTTACTCCAGCATTTTGTGTCTATCGTACATAGATTAATGTATTGCTCATGGGAGCTGTTTTGATTGAGTTGATTGAATGATACAGTATGGATTCCAGCTTTTCGGCCCATCGAGTCCATGACTACCATCGATCACCCGTTCACTGGAGTTCTATGTTATCCCACTTTTTGCATGCACTCCCTGCACTCTAGGGTAATTTGCAAAGCACAATTAACCTAGAAACCAGCAAGTCTTTGTGATGTGGGAAGAAACTGGAGTACCCAAGAGAAATCCACAGGGGCCACAAGAAGAAATGCAAACTCCACACGGACAGCACCCAAGGTCAGGATCGAACTGGGATTATCGTCAGAATGTTGAAGAAAGTGGTAATGCTCTACCTGTGGACCATGGTTGCCATGAATTTAAAAACAAATCTCAAATTGGAAATAGATATAGAAACTTGATATTTTACAAATGGATACACATACAGTGTTTCCACTAGTTCATCTGAGGAACTGTGCAGATATGAATGTAAGCATTGATTCCAGGTGGGATCATTACTAAGCGCACTTCTACATGTTATTGAATTGATTTCAGGTAAGAGCAAAGGGCTTTGACATCATTGTTCATGACGCACTACTAGGCAGCATCAATACTAAAATAGAATGACAAGATATAAAACAGAGTATTTTTTCAACTCCCTAGTTATGTTGTAATTGAAATACTATATACACTTTGTGGAGGACAAGTTTGAAGTTTTGGAAAAAAATCTTGCATGCCTGAAGACAATTGCCAGTTTGGTGTGAAAAATTCCCTTCATTTCAAAATCGATGTATTTTTAATAGATATAAAATAGTTATATTAAAGAGCGTGATTATTTCTCTCGAGTGAAGCTATTTCACCAAGATAGGTTCGGGGAAGACCTGATGCTGTGGATATAAGCAGCATAAAAATAATATTAGATTAGAAATGGGGGTAGTTTCTCTTATTCCAGAGGACAGTAAACCTATAGAGTGAAGATCCTCTCATATTATGAATACAGCCTAATTTAATCCTTCTACAGAATCCTGCATCAATTCATGACAGAGATGCAAAGAACTGAAAATGGTAGAATCTTCAGTAAAACACACAGTGCTGGAGTAGTCAGCATGCTGCCTGGTCCATTGAGTTACTTCAGCCCTTTGTCCAATATTAAGATGATAAGATCTTTATGATTATACCTTATAAAAGTTATGTGAAATACAAAACCCCATGTGCATGATCTATCTTGTCTCTTGACAACTATAAAAATAACAAAGATTTCTTGATAGCCATTTTCCTGTCTAGGTGTATTTTTCACCACTGTGAGATGATTACATGCTGATGTCAGGTTGATGGTTTGAGGTGCAGCATCTAGAAGCTCCAGCTTTGATACCACTCCCACAATTTGACTGTGCTGATAATGTGTAGCAGCAGCAATCTAGAAAAGACAAGGGAAAAATAAATTGTCTTGTCATTATCCTGTTAAGCTTCTGGTGTGTGCTGGCTAATCCTCTCCCCAGCTTCAACTTCCCATAACGATGAAGAGGTGATGAGTGTATGTGGGAGTCCCTGAATGAATGAATGAATGAATGAATGAATGAATGAATGTATGAATGAATGAATGAATGAATGAATGTGAGCTGTCTCCAGTATTTCAAAGAAACCCAGCATGTGGTATTTTGAGATACACCTGATCACAAGCACCATGATACATGAACATCACCTGGAGAAGTGGGAGAGATAACTCACCCAGTCTGAGATCAGAAGGTACAGAGAATATAAACAGAAGCAAGAGTAGATCATTCAGACCGAATATCTGCTCCATTCGATAAGGGGGTCACTTCCTCAAAAAGGCAGCCAGCATCATTAGAGACCCACACCACGCTGGCCACATATTCATTTCACTCCTTCCATCGGAGCCTGAAAACTGTAACGTCCAGGTTCAGGAACAGCTTCTGCCCGACAGCCATCAGGATTTTAAACACTACAACCACCAAATAAGCTCTGAACTACATAGACTTGAGGGCATTGATTTTGTCATTTTGCACTATTACTGTTTGTATGTTTATTTTTATGTGCATGTATGCATGTGTATGTATATATGTGCATGTATGTATATATATATATATATATATATATATATAAAATTTATTATATTGAGTACTATGTTTACATATTCTGTTGCGCCACTGCAAGTAAGAATTTCATTGTTCTGTCTGGGACATGTGACAATAAACACTCTTGACACTTGAGATCGTGATTTTCCCTCTCTGCCATTCTTCACGACCTTTGTCCCTCTTAATTCCCCAAACTAGATGATTTTTCTTTCAAAAATATTTTTCCCTTTAGGGATCCCATTAGATGGAATGACTGGGAATCAAAAGAAAACTGTTTTAGAGACAATCAGTCCAAACACTGATCGGATAAACAATAGACAATAGGTGCAGGAGTAGGCCATTCGGCCCTTTGAGCCAGCACCGCCATTCAATGTGATCATGGCTGATCATCCCCAATCAGTACCCCGTTCCTGCCTTCCTCCAGTTCTGGTTCCAGTTCAGACCCGACCATGAATTTGGATCCCTAGAGTGACACAAATGTCTGGACTGATATGGAAAGATATATCTATTACAGTTTTAGATGTCCTTGACAGGTGTGATCCATGAACCATTCGGATCAATAGTCTGCAAATCTTTAGGGCCATAGTGATAGCAAATTTGACCAAGATATAGCTTCATCATCTGTAGTAAATTAGGCTATTGTTCTTAAATTTTTCTTTTTTTGCATGCCAAAAAGAACAATTACGTTCTAAAATTCTACTAGCTCATGAAAATTATGCAGCTAGATTTGAGCACAACATAAAAATCAGAATCTGTGCCACGTTTTACAAGTTATAGCGAAAATAAATATGCTACCTTGTTATGCAATCTTCCAAGAAATATTAGTAGGCCCTCTAGTTTTGAATTAAAGTTAGTTCACATGGCAAATCCTTTGATAAATGAATCACCAACTGTTGCACAGCTAGTTGCACAGCTAGTTACACAAATACAAAATTATTCTTGTAGAAAATTCTTGCAGCTGCTGGTTTACATAGAAGGATAACTGGTGTTGGAGTAACTCAGTGGATTAGGCAGCATCTCTGCCAAACATGGAAATGTGACGTTTCAGGTCAGGATGCTTCTTCAGACTGATAGTGGGGGGGCGGGGATGGGTAGAGAAAACTGAAAGAGGGAAGAGGTAGGACAACGTGTGGCAGGTAATAGATGAACACAGGCAAGGGGGGTTTTAGATAGGCAGATGGCTGGTAAAGGCAAGAGAGAAAAGCAGGAGGTGTGAAGGAAATGGCAGGATGAGTCATAAATTTGAAGCCAGAGGAATGAATGTAGGGCAGTCATGGTGGGGCAGCGGTAGAGTTGCAACACTGGAGACCCCGGTTCGATCCCGACTACGGGCGCTGTCTGTACGGAGTTTGTACGCACTCCTCGTGACCTGCGTGGGTTTTCTACAAGATCTTCGGTTTCCTCCCACATTCCAAAGACATACAGTATGTAGGTTAATTTGCTTGATAAGTGAAAAAAAAAACTGTCCAGTATAAAATTGTCCAACTTCCAGTATAGTTCCTGGTGGACTCTTCGGAAGGTACAAGGTACAAGGAGGGGGAAGGGGAGGAGAGAAATTGTTGCGCCCAGCTGGGGCACAGTGGGGGGGAGGGGGGGGGGTAGGGATGAGAAAGGAGGGTGTGCGAGGGAAAGGGAGGTGGGGCAGAACTTGGGGAATAAAGGAGAGATAGGTGATAGGTGGGGGGGGGGGGGGGGGGGTTATAGCTCACCTAAAATTGGGGTATTCAATGTTCATACCATTGGGTTGTAACCTACCCAGCAGAATATGAGGTGGTGTAATTCCTGCCTTGTTAATTCTAATGCAGACTGCATTTGGGGCTTGAAATGAAACCAAAAATGAAGTAGCACAAGGGAGAGTACTAACCTTGTCACTTACTACTTATTATGAACTGAAGGGGTTTTAGAAACTATTTTTATTGGAATGAGTGTAGATGGGACATGTTGGTAGTTGTGGGCAAGTTGTGCCGAAGGGCCTGATTCCACGCTGTTTGAGCTTGGGTAACATAGTAATCATCAGAGATCTATTGTACCTGCAGTGCACGGATGAAAAAGTGTGCTTCCAGAGAACATCTTAAAACATCAATATTTAAACACCACTCTGCTTCCTGGCTCATTGGAAATGGCTTTTAATTTGTATTTTCTTCTATTTTTAAATGAAACATTTGTTTAACTGTTTTGCAGGGAAGTTAAATTGCTCACTCTCTCAAATTATGATTACGATAACGACTCACACAATCCATTTAAACTGTTTAAAAGACGCAGTGGGTTATATTGGCTAAACCTGAACGGAGGCACAGGCATAATTAATCAGCACTGATTCGTCACTGAAACAAAGACAGCGTGCCATATTCGTGCTGTCTGCTCAAGACAAAGATTTCAGCAGGCTGCCCAGCAATTAACCATGCTGATAATTTGTCCGTCGCTTTGGCTGGGTACCCTCTATTGTGAGTGGGAAGCACCAGTAAAATCTTACAAAAAGACTAAAGACACCAAGTGGTGGAGTAACTTAACCAGTCAGGCAGCATCTGTGGAGTACATGGATCGGTTCTGAAGAAGGGGCCATACCCGGGACCTCGGCTACCCATGTTCTCCAGAGACGTTGCCTGACCCGCTGAGTTAATCCAGCACTTAGTGTCTTTTCTTGCTTTCTGTCTATCATTAAAAATCTAAAATCAAGGAACTGCAGATGCCGGTTTACACCAAAAGACACATTGTGCTGGAGTAACTCAGCGAACAAGCTGCATCTCTGGAGAACACAGATAGGTGACTTATCCCAGTTGGGACTGTTCTTCGTTTGATTGTAAGGAGGAGGGGAAAGGAAGCTGGAAGATAGGAGAGGCAGGACATACTGCAGGTAATGAGTGGACACAGGCGAGGGGGGTTTGATAGGCAAATTGTTGAAACAAAGGCAGACAATTAAAGCAGAGGGTGTGAGATAAACAGATCATGAGGTCATAAGGAATACGAGTAGAATTAGGCCATTGGGCCCATCAGGTCTACTCCGCCATTCAATCATGGCTGATCTATCTTTCCGTCCTAACCCCATTCTCCTGCCTTCTCCCCATAGCCTCTGTACTAATCAAGAATCCATCTATCTCTACCTTAAAAATACCACAGATTGCAGAGTTCCAAGTTGTGAAGCCAGAGGAATGAATGTAGGTGGAAGGGGAGGGGGAAGAGAGAAATGGGTGAGGGTCTAGATGGGGCATAGGGGGAGCGGGGATGTTAGAGATGACCTAAAATTGGATAAATCAATGTTCATACCGTAGAGTTGTAAGCTACCCTAGCAGAATATGATGTTCTGTTCCTTCAGTTTGCATGTGTCCTCACTCTGACAATGGAGGAGGCCCAGGACAGCCAGGTCAGTATAGGGATGGGGCGGGGATTTAAAACCGTTAGCAACCGGGAGATCTAGTAGGCCTTGGCCAACTGAGTGCAAGTGTTAGACAAAACACTTTGGTATCTTGGTGAAATCTTGCCTGGGCAACTTAAATTCTGGTAGAACTTTTAAAGGGCTGCTTTACCGTCACTGAGTTGTGCTGGTAAGCATCTTAGTAATGCAGCTGATCTGTGGGATGTTGAAGAGAATAGTGTCGATTCTGCTCTCCAAAGCTGTCTTGAGGTACCCTGGCACAGAAAGGTGGACAGTAGTTCTACTTCCGCACAATTCCACCACTGCTACAGGACAAGCTGGCTCACAATCACCAGAAGCAGTGGGTATAGAAGCTCTGTCTTGCCCTGTCACATGAAGGGCTTGTCATCATTGGCTTGACTGTAATTGAGACTGTGTTGAGGAGAGAATGAAGATAATTCTACTCAAACTCAACACCCTTGCTCACATCCGGGAAGGTACAGGAGCTTGAAAACGCTTGAAAACGCGCACCACCAGACTCAAGAACAGCTTTATTCCCGCTGTTCCTGCAGGTTTCTGAACGGTCCTTTCATAAGCTAGGGCACCATTTGATTCGTCACAATCCCTTTGTGGATATTGGACTTTGTCTATGGAACTGATGTGTTACCATGTTGAGAACTATATTCTGCACTCAGTATTTAGTTTGGGAACATTATGGAAATAGGACCTTCAACCCACTGCGTCCACACTGACTTTTGATCACCCGTTCCCACTAGTTCTATGTTAGCCCACTTGCTCATCCACTCCCTGCATACTAGGGACAATTTACAAAGGCCAATTAGCCTACAGACCCACACGTCTCTAGAATGTGGGAGGAATCTGGAGCACACGGTGGAAACCCATGCGGTCACAGGGTGAACATGCAAACTCCACACACACAACACCCGAGGTCAGGATCAAACCTGAGTCTCTGGCGCTGTGAGGTAACAGCTCTACCAGCTGTGCTGTTGTGCTTCCCTTGCTCTTCCTCTATCTATTGCACTTGAGTTTAACTTGATTATATTTCTGTAGCGTATTATCAGTTCGGATAGCATGCAAAATAAAGCCTTTCATTGTACCTCGGTACACATCACGATAATAAACCTAAACCTAAACCCCTTCTCTCTCCCCTTCATCACACACACTACTGATCATACGCTAGCTGCAGGTTGTGCAAACGCTTCTTATTCAACACTGGGATGCTCACCTTATAGCTAATGGCAAGGACCGAGTTAGTGTGATAATGAGGTTGTGCATCGCCAACCATGGTACCTCAGACCCACACTGCCATGTCTGGTGGGGAGGGTGAACTCCTCCGATGCAAGCATTGCAGTGGAATCGTTCCTTGAACATGGCCATGCTTGAGTGTTTCGTGTAACAGCACTCCATTTGTTGCATGCTGTTTGCCCACCCATCGTAGAAACATCCACACCACCAGCAAGAGTACCTCACCAAGGGGTAGTCTTGGGCTTGTTGTGGCAGCTGAAATAGAGATGGCATGGCAAATGCTGCAGAATGAAGGCATCATGACCACTGTCAGGACCACCAGACACCATATGTTTATTTTTGAGATACAGCCTGGAAACAGGCCCTCCGGCTCACCGAGTCCACAGCAACCATCCACCTGCTGTCAACATTAGTTCTATGTTATCCTATTGTCTACATATTTTTTACAGAGGCCAATTAACCTACAAACCCCCACGTCATTAGGATCTGGGAGGAAACCCGAGCACCCGGAGGAAACCCACGTGGTCACAGGGAGAACGTGCAAACTCCACACAGACAGCACCTGAGGTCAGGATTGCACCCAGGTTTCTGGCGCTGTAAAACAGCAGCTCTACCAACCGTGTCACTACGCCGGCCATTTTGTGTATGTTTTCACTCCAGCTTGAATTGGAGGTGGTAGAATCTCTGTGTGGTGGTTTAGAACGTAGAACAGTACAATGGAGACACAAGGAACTGTAGGTGCTGGAATCTTGAGCACCAAGTGTTGGAATAACTCAGTGGGCAGGCAGCATAGCTCGGTTCAGATATCTGAAGCAGTATCCAGACTAAAGAAGGGTGCCGAACTGGAAAGTCACCTATTCATTTCCTCCACAGATGCTGCTTGACCCGCTGAGTTACTCCAGCACTTTGCCCATTAATAACCAGGGAGGCTCAATTGTAATAATGTATTGTCTTTCCGCTGACTGGTTAGCACACAACAAAATTTTTACACTGTACTTCGGTACACGTGACAATAAACTAAACTAAACTAAACTGAACAACCAACCCTTCAAACAACTTTGATGGCAATGGGAGGGGTGAAAGGGAAAAGGTTCCTGCCTGCTTCTGAAAATGCATCTAGATTCACTTTCTTTAGTCAGAGGGTGGTGAATCGGTGGAATTATTTGCCACAGAAGGCTGTGGAGGCAAAGTCAGTGGATATATTTAAGGCAGAGATAGATAGATTCCTGATTAGTAAGGGGAGAAGGTAGGAGAATGGGGTTAGAAGAGATACAGTAGATCAGCCATGATTGAATGGTGGAGTAGACTTGATGAGCCGAAAGGCCTCATTCTGCTCTTATCTCTGATGATGTTCTGTTAACAATGTTAAGGGAGAAAAAGAACTGCAGTATTAAGCATCTAATGCCAAATCAGCGACGTTTACTTTTAGAAGGATAAGGATCTGCTGAGGATAAATGGGATTAATGTAGATGGGCTGCATAGTTTTATAAAGGGCAAGACCTCAAATACCTGGTTAACCACTGCCTCAACCTGCTGTGCACCTTCAACCCGAATTATACACATACCCTCCAAGATCCTTCTATAAAATCATGTCCCTTCATTATAATGTCCCTTCTCATTTTCCCACCAAAATGGAATGCCTTGTGTATATAACTTTTACCTTTCAACTATCTGCCCATTTCTATAGTCTTTGTGGCTGTCTAGGGAATTTTAAGTGTGCTCTCGTAATTTTGTCCCGATTAGAGGAGGTGCAGGACCATCTTCATGACAAGCCTATAATGCATCTAATTATCAAACCAACACAAACCTCATTCTACCTTTCCGATCCAGCTCATATTGCCAGCATCAACATTTTTTTGTCTGCTGCTGAGACGTCCCACATGAAATGAGTGAGTATTTTATAGTTCAAATGCATAGCGTGAAAATGCAACACAGTGACCTCAGTGAGCAATTTTAATTATTAGGGATGGCTAAAGGGAAGGAACACAACCTTTCTCATGAATGGCAGAGTTTGAGGGAAGACTTGATAGAAGTATATAACATTATTATATCTAACACTAGAGGCCAAAGCTGTAAGGTGAGAGGAGCAAAGTTTAATGGAGATGTGCGGCACAAGAGAGTGGTCGGGGCCTGGAACACATTGCCAGGGGTGGTGGTGGAGGCAGATATAATAGTGTTTGGTAGAAGCTTTTAGATAGGCACATGGAAGTGCAGGGAATAGAGGGACATGGATCATGTACAGGCAGACGAGATCAGTTTCACTTGGCATCATGTTCAGCACAACCATTGTTGGACAAAGGGTCCGTTCCTGTGCTGTACTGTTCTATATTCTAAAGCTGTAATAAAGCTCTTTCATTTATACCTGTGCTTGTTCCTTCACAAGTGAGAATTATATTTCTTCTCACTCACCAGCGTACTTGCTTCCTGAGTTCTGCCAGCTCGTGTAAACGTTTGAGCGCTTTTTCCTGTTTCTTTTCATCTTTTCTTGACTTGGAAGCAACATTCCGGGCAAACTCCCTCTGCTTCAGTTCTTTCAGTCTCTGCAACAACAAAAAATCAATGTCAATTCAAACCAGCAGCTGTGAAGAGGGATATCTGGCCTTACTCAGACTGTGCAAGGTATCCACCTTCATCTGTGCAACAGTTCATGGGCTACTGTGTAGCATAGAGTGCAACAGATACGTGTTGACTTTGCATATAAAAGCTTTCACATCCACCTCATATTCATTGCTGTCTTCTGGCTGCAATGAACCAAAATGAAGGAGATTTGCACAAAATGGAAGTCTGCCATCAAGGGACAAGAATATATGACCCACCATTATTTGGAGATAACCTCTCTGAGATGGCAGAACACCTAGTGGAGGGAATAGAGAGATTAAAACAAAAGATTAATGCAAAATGCTGGAGTAACTCAGCAGGTCAGGCAGAATCTCTGGAGAGAAGGAATAAGTAATGTTTCCGGTCTGAAGAAGGCCATTTCGACCTGAAATGTCACCTATCCCTTTTCTCCAGAGATGCTGACTGGCCTGTTGAGTTACTCCAGTATTTTGTGTTTATCTTTGGTTTAAACTAACATCTGCACATAGAGGGGAAAAAGACAGCTGGCGTGTTGTTCCTCTGATGTTAGGAGACACCTTGTTGGGTCATAGATAGATTTATCATCCATCCACTCAAGGTGTCCTTGACCTTAAAATACACTTGGGCAGGCATATGGATAGGAAAGGTTTAGAGGGATGTGAGGCAACTGCGGGTAAACGGGAATAGCATAAATGGGGCATCTGGGTCAGCATGCATGAGTAGGGCCAAAGAGCCAGTTTCCATGCTGTATGACTATGACCTGAGGAGGCTTCATGTTGATGGTATTTCATTCTTCAGCCTTCACTTTGACAAGAACAGTGAATGCAGAACTTTAAAACGGTCATTGGGAATGGCAAGTTTATTCTGCAGTGCTGTAACTTCAGGCATCTATATTAATGGAGTGTGTAGTTCCCTGCTGACTTTTTAAAGTAAATTGCCAGGAGACCAACAAAAATGTGGTTCTACAAATCTGCTCTTGGGCAAGATCTTCCAGTTCCTGCCAAACAAATGCCAGTGATCAGCATTTTCTCCCAGTTTAAGGAACTGCTGCACAAAAGTCTGAAGAAAGGTCTCGACCCAAAACATCACCCATTCCTTCTCTCCAAAGATGCTACCTAACCCGCTAAGTTACTCCAGTTTTCTGAGTCTTGGGAGATTATGACTTCAGATAAAGCACATGCGAGCACTTTAAAGAAACAGGTCTGTGTTTCTTTTGCACTGTGGAGAAGCCAATGGAAATTTAAAATGCCATGATACTTGGACAATCAGCAATGTTACGTTTAAGCTAACATAGCATGCAATCCTCCACATGACTACCAAGCTCACTACTCATCTGGATTTAGACTTTAGAGATACAGCGGGGAAAAAGTTGCTTCGGCCCACCGAGTTCATACCGACCAGCAATCATCCTGTTCACATTATGTTATCCGTACACTAGTACTATCCCATGCACTAGGGACAACTCACGATTTTTACTGAAGCCAATTAACCCGTTTGTCTTTGGAGTGTGAGAGGAAACTGGAACACCCGGAGAAAACCCATGCGGTCATAGGGAGAACGTACAAATTCTGTACAGACAGCACCCATGGTCAGGATCAAACCCGGGTTTCTGATGCTGTAAGGCAGCAACTCTACTGCTGTGCCACTGTGCTGCCCCTGTGTTAAATGTGTTGCAAATGGAGAGTGCAGACAGGTCATTTTTTCAGGGAGCATGTATGTGTGTATCTGTAAAGATAAAAGCAGAACAAAAATGTGTTCAATCATCTTCAGTTGAGAAAATAATATTATTTATGGTCTTTCTATTCCATACATAGTATAAATTAGTTAACCAGCAATTATCCTGGTCCCATTATGTTATCCCACTTTTGTATCCACCATCTACACGGACAGGACCAAATTTACCTAATATTACCATACAAATTTGACACTGTGCTGGAGTAACTCAGCGGGTCAGGCAGCATCTCTAGAAAACATGAGATAGGTGACGTTTCGGGTCGAGAGACGGGAGAGCATGCAAACTCCACACAGACAGTGCCCGAGGTCAGGATCAAACCCAGGTCTCTGGGGCTGTGCTGCTTATTCATTCTATTAAGTAGATAAGTTAGTTAAAGTGGACATTTAAATAAATGAAAATACGTATATTTTGAAATAGAGTAAATCTTGCAGAAATGTCTGTAAAAATGCAATTAATAATGATAATTCACAACAAAATCCATTTAGTTCCAGCAGTTCGCCAATAAAATTGTCTAAGAAATATAAAGCATGCATCATACCTCAAGGTAAAATCAATTACAGTACATCACATAATTAATAAATGCCATATAGCATTTACCTAGATGTTTACTTCCTCAATAGCACTAAACACACCAGACAGTTATTTAAAAACTCACATGCTTTGAAGTCATAGTTATGGTATCCAGTACATGATTGATGCTCCCCTTCACTTAAATGATTTATTTATCTGAATAGGAGATTACATGCACAAATTCAGCATATTTGCACTATTGTGAAATATACAACTGCCCTATGTTTTGTTCACAACTGTCTTGTGCCGTTGCAATAATTATATTCAATTCAATTCAATTCAATTCAATTTATTGTCATTTGGACCCCTTGAGGTCCAAACGAAATGTCGTTTCTGCAGCCATACATTACAAACAAATAGACCCAAGACACAACATAATTTACATAAACATCCATCACATTGCTGTGATGGAAGGCCAAAAAAACTTATCTCTCCACTGCACTCTCCCCCCCGATGTCAGAGTCAAAGTCAAAGCCCCCGGCGGGCGATGGCGATTGTCCCGCGGCCATTAAAGCCACGCCGGGTGATGCAAGGTCGCGCACCGGGTCTTGATGTTAGAGCCCCCGGCGTGCGCTCGCAGTCCCGCGGCCATTCCAAGCCACGCGGGGCAGTGATGTATGGCCCCGCTCCAGGAGCTCTTCAACCCCGCAACTCGGGCGGGAGAAGTCACCGTTGCGGAAGCCCCGAAAAGCGGTCTCCCTCCAGGGACCCGCGGGCTCCCGGTGTCACTGTCCGCCAAACCCGCAGTTGCAGCCACCGAAACTCCGGAGGTCGGGCCGCAGCAGCGTCCACCACAGCTCCACCCGCTCTGGACTCGGCCAGCTCCGCGACGGTGAGGTGAGTAGTCGGCACCACAGCCCCCGGTCTTCCTGTTGGAGGCCGCTCCTCGTTGCAGCACCAACGACAACGGAGACCCGACAAAGAAAAGGTCGGGTCTCCCGTGCAGGGAGAGATTTAAAAGTTACCCCCTCCCCCCCACACCACCCCCACCCCCCCCACACACATACCCTAACAAAAAATAACAAAAACTACATAAAAACATAGACATAAAATAATAAAAACGCAGACGGACTGCAGAGGCCGCTGCTGACGAAAGTCGCGCCGCCCACCGAATTAGTAAATACAGAAATAGATCACTGATTTTATACCTGAAGCTGCTGATCCAAACTCTCCATTTAGATGACTGTTGTCCATTTTAAATGGTGCCTATGCATGGTATTGTTTTCAGACCCCATGGAGTCAAGAGTCAAGGATGATCAATTGTCATTTTTACCAGCAACAGAACAATGAAATTCTTACCAGCAGCAGCATAACAGGCCAATAAATGCATTCAAAGAGTAACTCAGCAAGTCAGGCAGCATCTCTGGACAACATAGATAGGTGATGTTTCCATTAGTGGCAGAGTCTAGAACTAGAGGTCATAGCCTCAGAATTAAAGGACATTCTTTTAGGAAGGAGATGAGGAGACATTTCTTTAGTCAGAGAGTGGTGAATCTTTGAGATCTTTGCCACAGAAGGCTGTAAAGGCCAAGTCAGTGGATATTTTTAAGGCAGAGACAGATAGATTCTTGATTAGTACAGGTGTCAGTGGTTATGGTGAGAAGGCAGGAGATTGGGGTAAGGAGGGAGAGATAGATCAGCCATGGTTAAATGGCAGAGTAGACTTGATGGGCCAAATGGCCTAATCCTATTCCTTATGACCTTATGACCTTATGATGTTTCAGGCCAGTACCCTTCTTCCAACCTGATACATCACCTACAGTATCTATGTTCTCCATCGATGCTGCCTGACCCGTTGAGTTCCTCCTGCACTTTATGTGCTTTTGTGTAAACCAGCATCTGCAGTTGCTTATTTCTACAGGCCTAGAAATACGATGCATAGATAATCGTTTAAAAAAATTAATACATCTATAGCTGTAATACTAGGTAATCATCGTGGAGAAGGATATGCTGAGTGGATAAAATGAGATAGGAAAGAAGAAGCTTTGTATGGTGCATAAAAGCCAACAGAGACCATTTAGGTTGAATGTCTTTTGTTTGTGATGTGATTTATTGGAGCAATTTCTGATACTGTAGCTAAAGTAAGGCTAGAGTGCGAAGAGAGTGTAAAGTGCGAAGATGGATATTGTTTTAACAAATGGATGTAACCTAGCAAATTTCTCCCTCAAATTACATCTTCTGAGGAATATTCCATACTCAATTTCAAAATACCTATTGACTAAACAATAGTTTGTGTCCACAACTGTCCTTGAAAGCTGCAAGTTCAGGAGCTGCTTCCTCCTTACAATCATCAGGCTATTAAATACTACAAACTCCAAATACGCTCTGAACTACATAGACCTGGGGGCATTATTTTTATTTTTACACTATTATTGTTTTTTTATTTGCTTATACATACATGTACACACCACATAAATATTTTATATATATATATATATATATATGGGGTTTTTTTTGTTATGGGTGTCATAGGGTACCATATTCACATATCTGTTGTGCTGCTCCAAGTAAGAATGCCATTGTTCCATTTCAGAACATATGACAATAAAAAACTCCCGACTCTCTAGTTTTTGAGCAACAACACCTCCCATTGTACGACCTACCTTTCAAACATTGTAATCTGCCCACAGTGACTTCTTACTAGCAATAGCAAATGGACATTAATAGCATCAGGGAAGCCTTGCAAATGCTCCACTTCCCAATTTATTACAAAAAAATCCCCTACTGAATCCCTTGTTATAAATTTACCTGCACAGGTAACATTAATCGTACAAGTCTGCACAGGTAATTTTGATGGTATTGTTAACATCCCATAAATTTTTATATGTGTTATTGCACTAGTTATTGGTTATCATGACTGAACCATAGGCATTAGATTTATGCAATTATTATGGGCAAGTAGAATCAAATTAGTTTGCCATTAATTCCTTCGTCAGAGACCCGGGTTCCATCCTGACTGAGGTGCAGTCTGTGTGGAATTGGCGCATTCTCCCTGTAAACACATGGTTTCCTCCGGGTGCTCCACTTTCCTCCAACTTCCAAAGGGCATGTGAGTTTGCAGGTTGATTGTCAAATTGCCCCTAATGTGTAGGGAGTGGTTGCGAAAGTGGGATAACACAGAACTAGTAAGTATGGGTGATCAATGGTCGGCGAAGCCTCGGTGGGCTGAAGGGCCTGTTTTTGTACTTGAACTTTAAACTAAATTACAGTAAACTAAACTAAATTTAATGCTCTAATGTTACCATCTGAAGAATCTTGTTTAATCATTGAGAAACTAATCACAACTGCACTATGACATTGACCCGAGGATCTGCATTAACTACGCCTTTTCTTCCTGACTAAAACCTTGCATGATCATAGCCTGAATCTGGGGTTTGGGGCTCAAGAGAAGAAATTGAAAACTCCCAAAATCCCGACAGAAATCCTATTGTTTTTTTATCGAGCGTCACTTGTGTAAAGTTTTCAGCAGCTTGATGAAGAATAGTTATTTTAAGAATAGCCTCTTACTCTTGAAAGAAACTTGAGAAATTGAGATAAAGAGAAATAAATTCTTCCTTTGTATAGTTTAATGTGAAGTACGGCGATTACAGAATCACTATAGAAATAATTTTCCCCATTTTCTGAGTAAAACAAGAAAAGAATAATATATAATTCCGATGATTTTGAAGCACTGACAATCTGACTGACTTTATTAAAATCCTCACTTCTGTTATTTTGCTGTAATTCCTCAGGATATTTAAAATAGGGTTATTTAAAATAAATGTACACTGGGAGAGAAGAAACAAAAGTTAGACAATTAAATTGTCTCCAGACCTTAATATCATTTAAAGCCATTAATCTGCAGCAGATCTATTTCAAGCTCAGAAACCAAATGACCCAATGCTGCCTTGAAACAAAATCAATCCCTATATAAAGATGCCATCAATTGGAGACAAAAGCACAGTCTAATAAAGTTTGGAGATTAAAAGTTGAATTGATTCGGATTTCATTTATCTCGATTGCACAAATTATTTATGTGGCACAGACACTAAGATTCTTAATTTAAAAGTCAGGGAACAAGGATGACATTTGAATTAACAATAGATTAACCTTGTCAAATAGCAATTTAATTGAGGATAAAATAGTGGATACCAACAGGATTTCACAGTGTGACTATATCTTTACCACATTATTTCACAGTGTGGCTATATATCTTTGCAAGGATAACATAACTCGCTAATGCTGACCAATTTGCCAGTAGGAATCAGTGATGGTGGCACAGATGAAGACATGATGGGTTTTCAACAGCTTTTAAGGAACATTGTTCATACTATTTCACACCAATCTGATTGAGTCAGTTCATATTAATCTTCAGTTTCCATTATGCCATGCGGTGACATCTAGGGCATTTGCTTGGTCTTTCTCACACATTCCCAAGGTTCCCCGATCCTGATGGATGCATTGTTCCAAGATGATAATCTTCTTTCATTTCAGATACTGTGTTTTGCAAACAAGTTCTGTTCGTCCTAAGAAAAAGACACATCGTGCTGGAGTAACTCAGCAGGTCAGGCCACATTTCTGAAGAACATGGATAGGTGACGTTTCGGGTCGGGACCCTTCCTATCCATGTTTTCCAGAAATACTCCCTGACCCGCTGAGTTACACCAGCACTCAGTGTCTTTTTGTTTTGTAAACCAGCATCTGCAGTTTCTCATTTCTCTATTCTTCCCAAAATTCAGTAACATCCATCACCAGCATAAGATGCCTGAAGATTTCACTTTCATGTGAGTTGGTTCACTCTACCCCTCACCTACCTACACAACAGTGTATCATGGAGCTATGGCAATAACATTGTGCCATTGAAAAGATTACGATCCACATTATAAAATCAGCAACAAAACAAAAGCATCGTCTTTTAAGAGCACCAACATAATCATTGAGCGTGCCCATCACGTTAACACATCCTCACAGAGAACAAACCAAGTGCAACACATTATGTTTAATTAACATCTTAAACACTTAATGTGACAAAGAACATTATAAAAACTGGACACTAGACATGAGTTTATATTATAATTGATGTATCATAAATATTATAAACTAAAATGATTAAAAACAGGATTAGGAAATAATTATCTTCGGAATGGCAAGTAAGAATTTCATTGTTCCGTTGTCGGTACTTATGACAAATAAACACTCTTGACCCTTGACAAATTATGCACATATTTTTATGCACGTGAGAGTCAGGGCGGGAGTGTTGGTGCGGAGTGCTAGCCAAGAAGGAATGCCTTGGTATACCCTGACAATCCTACCTCACTCATCATGGTAAGATATTGGAGGGCATTCTTGTCCAAGAAGAGTTTCCAGATCACCAGCCAGTTCACTGAATTCTGATGACTACAATGAGCAGGGTACAATTAGTGTACTCTGTCAAGGATGAGGGCACATCACTTCAGGCAACTTCTGGATTTCTACATTTGATCGTGCATAAGCATGCTCCAGAAACTGGTGTCAGATAAACAGCACAACAATGAACACTGACAGTTTTGTTGTCATTACAAGCACAAGATCCAAGCAATTCACCTACTTCTAACATGCATCTCTTCAGTCTTTCCAAATGTGGGCCCATAAAACAGTTAATGAGGCAAGTATGGATATGAATAGGCAAGATGTCTTATTTCACGATGATTGAATGTAATGGAGCAGGAGTTTTATCAGGTTTGCTTAGTTCAACTGGTACAACTTGTCTTTTCAAATACTAACTGCTTCTGGCTCCGTTTTCTATTGCTGCTCACAGCACGAAAAGGATCAAAGACTTTCCAACTGAATAGATGCAAAGTGTCTTTTGATTATCAAGATAAACAATGAATCACACGTAATTTACACTATGAAGCTACATCAATGCCTTGCTTTCCAGTATCTTAACCTTCTGCCATTTATTCTTTCCTTCTTTTTCTTGTCTGAGAATGCCATGTTTATAAAAAATCCAATTAAAACAGTAGTTAGCGATCTTCTATGGAAAACTGAGCACAAAGCCCAACATATAATGGTCACATAACATTGGCATAAATGTTACATTAATGTAAGGTACACAAAAATGCTGGAGAAACTCAGCGGGTGCAGCAGCATCTATGGAGCGAAGGAGATAGGTAACGTTTCGGGCCGAAACCCTTCTTCAGACGTTACATTAATGTAATGTTAGTGCAGCATATAATTTTATGCCTCTCCAGTGCACCTCCACAAATTGATTTGTGCGCAACTTACATCTAGAGACAACGTAGCATATCAATCACCCTGTTGCTGTCTATTGCTGCTCATGTTGAGATTATATCATGTTTTGTTTCTGAGGGTGATAATGAGACTGAAAGAGACAAGAATGCAACTGAAATTTGCATTGACATAAATATGTTTTGAACTTCCCTAATTCTTACTGGATTGTTGCGAATGCCAGAAAGTGTTATGAAAAGTGAATGAGGTCAAGATGCGCAGACCACTGACGATCTATTTAAATGTTCATAAAATATGATTGTTGGTTTAAGTGAAAGTAGTTGGCTCAAATGGTTTGAATTCAAATATGATCAGTTCGAGACGAGGTGAGGGGGGAAAGTTTTAATAGGAACCTAAGGGGTAATTTTATTACTCAAAGGTTGTGGGTATAAGGAATGGGCTGCCGGATGAGGTAGTTGAGGCAGGTACTATCCAAACAATTCAGCAACATGTAGACTGGTAGATAAGGTAGGTTTAGAGGGATATGGGCCAAATGCAGGCTGGTGGCACTAGTTTAGATGGGGCATGTAGGTTGGTTTGGGCAGATTCGGCACATTGAGTCCGTGCTGACCAGCGATCACCCCGTACACAAGCGCTATCCTACACACTAGGGGCAATTTTCTTTTACAGAAGCCAATTAACCTACAAACCTGTACGTCTTTGGAGTGTGGGAGGAAACCGGAGCACCCGGAGAAAACCCACGCAGTCACAGGGAGAACGAGAAAACCCACGCAGTCACAGGGAGAACCTACAGACTCCATACAGACAGCATCCGTAGTCAGGATCAAACCTGGGTCTCTGGTGTTTTTACGTTTTTGGAGTCATTTTATTTGAAATCCAGTTGGGAAATACTGTATATCAGAGAGTCTGTGAGGTTTGATGCGTCTCCAAAAGTAAAATGCTCACATGTAATAATACTGTGAGTTGGCCAACTAAATCAGAAAGGATTGAATTTCATCGCTCAGGGATGTTGAAAAATACTTGGATTCCCATGCTGATCTTTCAGTTGATTATTTTGAAAGTAGCTGTGAAGACAAATTAAATTGTTGGGATGATACTGTTTATAAAAGTAATCTCAAGATGGCTGTGGTGGAAGGGTTTAGTTTAGTTTAGTTTAGTTTAGAAATGCAGCGTGGAAACAGGTCCTTCAGCCCACCGAGTCCACACCGACCAGCGATCCATGCACATTAACACCACCCTACACACACTAGGATAATTTTACATTTATACCAAGCCAATTAAGCTCCTGTACGTCTTTGGAGTGTGGGCAGAAACTGAAGATCCCGGAGAAAACCCATGCAGGTCACGGGGAGAACGTACAAACTCCGTACAGACAGATCTTAATGTTAGCAACACCAAGGAGTTGGTTGCTGAAAGGGAAAACCAATGGTGCATGAACTTGTCCTCATTGGAGAACGTCAACAACTGCAAGTTCCTGGTTTCTGGACTTGAAGATATGTCCTACAATACAGATGGAATTGCAAATAAGCTTTGTTGATGCCTCTTATTAAATAAAGATGTTTGAAGAGATTTTGCATGTTACTAGTTAAGTTACTAGTCAAGTCAAGAGTGTTTTATTGTTATATGTCCCGGATGGGACAATGAAATTCTTACTTGCTGCACAGCACGACAGAATATGTGAATATGTAAACTTGTAAATATGTGAATATGTAAAATTGTGTGGTGGTGCCTATCGGCAGTGACTTGACTACAGTCCGTCTGACTTTTTTTTGTTAATTGTCTCGTTATTTGTATGTCTTGACCCTAGTTTTTATTATTTTTCTTTGGCTGTGTATATGTGGGGGGTGGGGGGGAAACCGTTAATCTCGTCCCCCATTCGGGGACCCGACTTTTTCCCTGTTGGGTCTCCAGTGTCATTGGGCCTAACATCGTGGAACCGGCGGCGGCCTCCGGCTGGAACCAACCTGAGGGCTCCAGTCGCGGAGCCTGTAGGCCTGACACATCTTCGTCTCCATCTTCGGAACGGGGAGAGCTGTGGTGGCGTGCGGCTGCGACCTGACTTCAGAGCTTCAGAGGCTCCGGCCGCAAGCCCGGTGGACAGGAACATCGGTGCTCACAGGTCCCAGGTGGTAGACCGCTTTTCGGAGCTCCCGCAACGGCAACTTCTCCCGCTGGAATCGCGTGGTTTAAAGGACACGGAGCAGGGGCCTAACATCGCCCCGCGTGGCTTAAACGGCTGCGGGACTTGCCATCTCCCGCAGGGGGCTTTAACATCGGGAGCCCCAGTCACCTCGATGCTGCAGTTGGACTGCTTATCTATTAAGACTTTGCCTTCCATCACAGTGAGGAGGTGTTGGAGATCCACTGTGATGGATGTTGAGTAAAGTGTGTTAAGTGTGGGTCTTGGGTTTTTTTGTAATGTAAGTGTCGAAAATGCAATTTCGTTCAAACCAAGCTGTTTGAAAGACAATAAAAGGCATTCTATTCTATTCTATATTCTATCAAATGTTCTAAATGTTCTATCAAACTTCTACAGGTATACAGAAGAGAGCATATTAAGGGCGACACAGTGGAGCAGGGGTGGAGTTGCTGCCATACAGCACCAGAGATCCGGGTTCGATCCTGACTCTGGGTGCTGGAGTTTGCACGTTCTCCCTGTGACTGCATGGGTTTTCTCCGGATCCTCCAGTTTCCTCCAACGATCCAAAGATGTGCAGGTTTGTAGGTTAATTGACTACTGTAAATTGTCCCTCATGTGTAGGATAGAACTAGTGTATGGGGGATAATTTGTCAACAAGGACACGGTGGGTTGAAGGGGCTGCTTCCACGCTGCACCTCTAAAGAATAAACTAAACAGGTTGCTTCACTGCCTGGTTCAGTGATTCAAATGCCGAAGAATGATGACAGCAGAATGATGTAGTAAGTGGTGTACATTGCCCAGTCCATCAAGCGTACTAACCTCCCCACCATCAAAGGAATCTATAGGAAGCGCTGCCTCAAGAATATCATCAATGACCCTCACCATCCTGGTCATGCTCTCATCTCACTGCTACCATCGGGAGAAAAAGTGCAAGAATCTTGGAGCAATTACCTTCAGGTTCAAGAACAGCTTCTTCCCATCAACCATCAACCCTTCAGCCACCCTGCACAATCCTGACCACAACCTTACCTCAGCACCGAACTACCATGAACTTTGTATAAGTTGCATTATTACGTAAGCTTGCACTACAATGGGAGAGCTACCTAGTATAACTAATAATTGATTGTATTATTGTTTATTGTATATTTATTTGTTGAGTTGCAACAGATAAGAATTTCACCATTCCATTGCTGGTGCATATGACAATGAAACACTCTTGACTCTTGTAAACAGAATTATCCTTTTCCATTGCAGCCAAACCTGCTTGAAAAATGCACGTAACTCTTGTTAAACCAACACTGACTAAA
This sequence comes from Amblyraja radiata, assembly GCF_010909765.2. Classification (NCBI taxonomy): domain Eukaryota; kingdom Metazoa; phylum Chordata; class Chondrichthyes; order Rajiformes; family Rajidae; genus Amblyraja; species Amblyraja radiata. The sequence goes on from NC_045962.1 coordinate 20,170,223, forward strand.
ATGTGATTAGTTTTTCTACCACAGCATGCTGTGAGGAACGAAAGGTTTTGTAGCTGATCTTTCAAAGCAGGTTGAAGGAAATTAATTACCTGCTCCCTTATCTGAACTCCGGTGGTGTGGCTGATGAACAAGGTTTACAATTCAACATATAAATAACAATCAGGATCCACCAAATCTGGATTTGCCTCCAACCCCCAGTGAAAGAATTAAACATCAGAATTGTCGTGAGAGCAAAACGCATTCAGCAATCTTTCGGAATGCTAATAAAGCACATATTTCCCATGTCAATACACTGTTGTTGTGGTCATTGTCAATTATCAAACAGAACTGGGTGGCATGGTGGCGCAGCGGAAGATCTTGACTACGGGTGCTGCCTGTACGAGGTTTGTACGTTCTTCCGCGAGTTTGTACGTTTTTCACTAGGTCCTCCCACACTTCAAAGATGTACTGGTACTGTAAATTGTCCCTAGTGTGTAGGATAGTGCTAATGTAAGAAGATCGCTGGTCAGCATGGACCCAGTGGGTCGAAGGGCCTGTTTCCACGCTGTATCTCTAAACTAAACTAAACTAAACTAGAGTACAGTTTAAAAAAAAATAAAACTAGACTAGTTCACTAAGTTTTATTTATTTTAGTTTAGTTTAGAGCTACAGGTTGTAAACAGGCCATTCGACCCACCAAGTTCACACCAGCCATCGATCACCCATTGGCACTAGTTCTATGTTATCTCACTTCCGCATCCACTCCCTACACACCAGGGGCAATTTACAGAGGGCAATTAACATACCAACCAGTACCACGGGCTGTGGGAGCAAATCGGATCACCCAGAGGAAAATTCACGTGGTCACAGGGAGAACATGTCAACTCCACACAGACAGCGCCTGAGGTCAAGATCGAACCCGGGTCTCCGGTGCTGTGAAGCAGCGGCTCTACCCGCTGCGTCACTGTGCCGCCCCACGGTGAATTGAGTACTCATGACTTTGCAAAGATGGTGCACACAAAGAGGAAAGGGTTGCATTAAACAAATGATTGCAGGTGTAATCTTTACATTATAAAATAAGGAGAGATCTGGGCAAACTTTGACAACTTGCAGCAAGTGTGGACAGGATTGATATCCCATGCACATGTCAACAGAACCCTCCAAGTATGCATCAGGGCAAATTATTTTCAACATCATCTAGTTTAAGAGAGCTCTACACATGCATAATGAAGCATAGCCTGGATAGAAACTGTGGGTCAGGTGATTTCCATTTCAGCAAAACATCATGCTTCAATTTATCACCAGTGTGAAGATAGATACCAAAGGCTGGAGTAACTCAGCGGGTCAGACAGCATCTCTGGGGAAAAGGAATAGGTGACGTTTCAGGTCGAGACCCCTCTTCCGTATCACCAGAGCGAGTTGCTTTGAGGGTCAGAGTTAAATAAATCGCAAGCAAGTTGATGTTAATATTATGCTTATTCAATGTCATCAGAGTCCAGATGCCATACAAATGCATGGTATTTTGCAATTTTCTACATCCTATAATCTTTGGATATCTTTATATCTATATGCTACAAATTGTACTGGTTTTATTCGATTTATGTTTTCTTTGGCACTCGTTCAAACGTCAGAAACCTTCAACAATATTCAAAGAAGTGTTGCTCTGTAAACTGACGTTTTACTCACCCACGTCATTCAGCTTTACTCACCCAGGTCAATAGGACCCACAACTATTTCTCCCCTCCACCTACAATCCTTCCTCTGGCTTCACAATTTGTAACTCTTCGATCAGTCTGTCTCACACCTCTGGCCTTTTGTTCCATCCATTTGCCCAACAACCCCCCCCCCCCCCCCCCCGCCTGTGTCTACCTATTACCTGCCACACTTTATCCTGCATCTTCTCTGTCCCAGCTTTATACCTCCTCCCCCCACAATCATTCTGAAGAAGGGTCCAGACCCAAAACGTCATCTATCCCTGTTCTCCAGAGAAGCTGGCATTAACATTGAATTCTCCCAATTTGGCTAGCCCGTGCTGTCTCCTCCCCTTCCTTAACCCTCTAGCTGTCTCCTCCCACCCTCCCATCCGCCCGCCCTCGGGCTCCTCCTCCTCCTCCCCTTTTCCTTCTTTCTTTCCCCACCGCCCATCAGTCTGAAGAAGGGTTTCGGCCCGAAACGTCGCCTATTTCCTTCGCTCCATAGATGCTGCTGCACCCGCTGAGTTTCCCCAGCAATTTTGTGTACCTTCGATATTCCAGCATCTGCAGTTCCCTTTTGAACAAGCTGCCTGACCTGCCGAGTTATCCGTTTGTGTAACCCAGCATCTGCAGTTTGTTGTTTCTGAATGTGTCACCATCCTTGTACACTTTGACATATTGTAGCTTTAAAATGGTTTAGCAAGGAAATGGCTTATTTTCATAGAATAGACTAGAAAAGATAGACTTTCACTTTTGTCTCCTTAACTAAACATAAATGTAGAATCTTGGATCTTGGATCTTGGAAACTTCATTGTCATTCAGACCTTTCGGTCTGAACAAAATGTTGTTGCCTTGCAGTCATACATATAATAAAACAACAAAACACACAATAAACACAAATTTAACATCCACCACAGTGAGTTCACCAGACACCTCCTTACTGTGATGGCAGGCAAAAATCTTGTCTTTGTATCTTCCCTCCTTGTTGTCCCTCTGCGCTAAGGTGATCCAGGCCTCCGATGTTGTGACCCCCACCGGGTGATGGTAATTAAACATCTGACCACATGCAAGTGTAAATAGACAGTGAAACAGCAACTGATGTTATTTTCCCTCACATTGCCTTCATTAACTCACGAGAGTGAGAGCAGGAGGGGAAAAAACGACCAATAAAGATGAATGAGAATAATTTACTGTCAAATTTTGGGCCAGTTAAAGCTAAAGAGCAACTTTGAAAAGCCATCTTTGAACTTCAAAGCTAGTTGGAAAAGGATTGTGTATTTAACTTGAGGATTGATCGAATACAGATTTTCCATCTCTGAAGTTGAAAGTTGCCTCCATCGATTTTAACAGCAAGAAAATTTATTAAATTCCAAACATGTATCTAAAATGAGTGGAGTGGAATGAGACAGATTCTAAGCAAGGAACTGGTATTGTTTAATTCAAGACGAGTTGTGCACTCAAATGCAAGATTAATATTTTACATTCTTTCTGGACATTCAGCGAGGTTCAGTATCGCAAGTTTTGCCCACACAGGTGTCCCATGGCAACAATACAAACACTTTAAAGATAAAAATGTTACTGGGCAATAGAAGAACAAGCCAATGGGACAAATTGAATAACAACACAGGGCTACCAACAATTAGCATGCATCTGGTCCATTTCTGCTCCAGAAAGCCAAACTTGTGCATACACATTCAAACTTGGGTTTTGTGTATTTTGCACGATAGTGGGGTATTTTTATTTACTGAACTGTTTCATGTTTATTTATTATATTGTCTATTGAATACCATGTTTACAACCTCATGCTGATGCAAGTATGAATTGCATTATTCCGTTTTGGAACATGAAACAATGAAAGACTCTCGACTCTCTCTTGCATTCTTCTGAAACAGAAGAAAAATGAAATGCAAGACTTTTATGAACAAAATCTGAAAAATGTGGATTTATCTTGATCATAATCTAAATAGGAGTATCTTCCAAGCAAATTATAAATTGAAAATCTTGGGATATTTAAATGCCGAGGACAGTGATTTCAGTCTGTCTAATATCTTACTAGTTTCATAAGAGCAATCGTGCATGTAATCTTAATTTACAGAATAACCAGTTAATAGCAGAAGACCTCTCTATTAGGCACTTGTAAGAGTTGATTATATTTCTGGAATCTTGAAAGAAAGACTCTCTTTGCTTTCTCGGCCAGAATTATCTTTTTCGAATTTCGAATTTCCATTCAGCAAGAACAAAGACCTAAATAAAAACCTTAGCTCTTTTCTTTGTCTCAAGCCAGTGAAATATTCCGCCTTTTCACTGAACATGGTTAAGTCACTCTCTTAAAGCAATGGCAAGTGCCTTTCCCAAAATGACAATTAAAACTTTTAATTAAATATTCCATTCACCTCCGGAGAATTCCTCATCCTTTAGGGAACGGGGATTCCCCTCTTCCATTATAGATGAGGATTTCACTGGGGTCACCACGATGTCCCGCAGCTCCACTCTTACTCCCCCTCCCCCCACTCGTAACAAGGACAGATCCCCCTTGTCCTCACCTTCCACCCCATCAGTCGTCGCATATAGCATATAATAAATACTCCAACATTTTTGCCACCTCCAAAGGGATCCCACCACTGGCGACATCTTCCCATCTTCACCCCTTTCTGCTTTCCACAGAGACCATTCCCTCCATAACTCCCTGGTCAACTCGGCGATCGTTTCTCTGAACACCTCCGCTCAGTCCGTCTTAACCAAGCTGATCTCCCAGTGGCCCAGCACTTCAACTCCCCCTCCCATTCCCAATCCTCCATTGTCAGAGGCCCAGCGCAAATTGGAGGAACAGCACCTCATATTACGCTTGGGTAGTTTACTCCCCAAAGGTATGAAAGTTGACTTCTCTAACTTCAGGTAGCCCTTGCTTTTTCTCTCTATCCCCTCCCCCTTCCCAGTTCTCCCACTAGTCTTACTGCCTCCGCTAATATTCTATCCTTGTCCGGCCCCCTCCCCAGACATCAGTCTGAAGAAGGGTCTCGACCCGAAACATTGCTAATTCCTTCTCTCCATAGATGCTGCCTCACCCGCTGAATTAATCCCCTGTCCCACTTTGGAGACCTAAACAGCAACCTCTGGTGATCTTGCCCGCCACCCAAAAAGACATCATGGTCGAGGTGACCTGCAACCTCCTACCACCTCCCACGCAAATATTGAAAACCTTCCTCGACTATGAAGAAAACCAACTTCGACTAGACCTGCGACTAAAAAATTATCGCTTTTTAAAACGGCAACCTATTTTTAGTCGAGGCCAGTTTTAATCATGATGAAAAAATAGCAGCAACCTAGATGAAGCCTCGACCATGCGGAAACCACTTTCGACCATGAGGGAGAGTGACCAAAACCTCCGGTGACCTCATGGAAACCTTGGGTGGTGGGCAATGTCACCAGAGGTTGCTGTTTAGGTCACCTAAGTGAAACAGGGGCTTTACTCCAGAATTTTGTGTCTACCTTCGATTTACCAGCATCTGCAGTTCTTTCTTAAACATAGGATAAACAATATCAATTTGTAAAAATGACAACATTTGCAAAATACAGGGATATATGATCATCTGGTTATAAAAATTATTGTGTATTGGTTAATTGGCTTTGGTAAATTAAAAAAATTGTCCCTTGTTTGCAGGATAGTGCTAGTGTGCGGGGTGATCACTGGTCAGCACTGACTCGGTGGGCAAAGGGCCTATTACTGCGTTGTATCGCTAAAGACTTAAAGCCTAAAGGTCTAAGTGTTGAATTAACTATTATTTATATCGTCCCCATATCATCACTTCTCAGTAACAATATAAATGTTTTGAAACATCATGCAGAAACAAGGAACTGCAGTTACTAGTTACACAAAGGACACACAGTGCTGGAGTAACTCATCGGGTCAGGCAACATCTCTGGAGAACATGGACAGGTGACATTTTGGGGTCTGTAGAAGCGTCCCGTCCCAAAATGTCACCTATCCATTTTGCCTGACCTACTGAGTTACTCCAGCACTTTGTGTTTTATTGATATTTCTTATGGGGACAGGAATTCAGATTATAGGACTTTTATTAGGCTGCATTGTGTCATTTTTTAAATCAATTTTTGATTACATTTGAAGGTGTTCAAAATGTAGTCATTGACAAAATGGAACGAGGAATTTTAATAGTGCATTTGCAAATTAAAATAATACTATAGCTGGCGCAGAAAAGAACCCAGGAATTTATGAAAGTGCTTTTGTGAAACTTACAAAAAACTATTTTAAGATCAATTATAGATGACCTTGTGATGTTAGACATGGATCTTTGGGTTATCCTGCAACAGATTCCCACTCTCACCCTTGAGCAGTATGAGTTATAATAAGACCCATTCTGACTTTGGAGTTTGAAAACGCACAGGACCATCCAATTAGTATATTCCGTCTACAACTCAGAATTTAGTATCCCCTTATTTTGCCAGAAACCACCCTGTCATGCTTTGCAGCCACTTTAGATACATTTACGGGGTGGGAGATTGCAACCATCACGTGGTCTGCCCTGCTTCGACGAATGTAATCAACCTGGTGTGCACAATCAAATAAGATCAAATAGAACAAGTTGTCCTACAACTTTAGGAGGAGGAGGAGGAGGAGGAGGAGGAGGAGGAGGAGGAGGAGGAGGAGGAGGAGGAGGAGGAGGAGGAGGAGGAGGAGGAGGAGGAGGAGGAGGAGGAGGAGGAGGAGGAGGAGGAGAAGGAGGAGAAGGAGAAGGAGAGCAATTTTTCGATATGGGAAGATATGCCATTGCAACCTTGGTGGTCAAATGGCAAAAATAGCTATTCAGATAGTGTGTGATCTCTGCTATTTAGGGGCGGCACAGTGGTAGACCCACTGCCTCCCAACGGCAAGACCCAGTCCTGACCTTGGGTGCTGTCTATGTGGAGTTTGCATGTTCTCCTTGTGACTACATGGATTTCCTCCAGGTGCTCCGCTTTCCTTCCACATCAAAAAGATGTGCATGTTGTTAGGTTAATTGGCCTTTGTAAAATTGCACCTAATGTGTAGGGAGTGGATATGAAAGTAATATGGCAGAACTAAATGGTCCGCGTGGACTCGGTGGGCCGAAGGGCCTGCTTCTGTAATGTATTTCAAAACTCTATCAACCCTTTCAGCAGTGGTTTCCAAAATTACTATGATAAAGGTGTAGAACACTTAGACTTTTACCAATGTATTATTAGTTAGTGAGCATCAGTTTGCCTATATGTAGGCATTTATAATGCAAATATAAAAATATGTATCAAAGGTATGATTTTTATCATGCAACCCAACTTAATATATTCTATCACATGATGCGGTTGACATTGGCAAGGCCTGCGTTTGTTGTCCATTTCTCATGGTCTCATGGTCTCCCTGAACTGAATGGCTTAGGAGGCCATGTCAAGGGGAGGTATTTGAATTCATTTATAGACCAGACTAGGTAAGGAGAGCATATTTCCTTACACAAATGACTTAGTAATCTAGATGACATACAACCACAATACACAAAGTGCTGGAGTAACTCAACAGGTCAGGCAGCACCTGTGGAGAGAATAATCAGGCAACATTTCGGGTTGGGTCTCTTCTTCAGATTTATACAACTATTAAGTTCTTTCATTGTCATCATTACTGGACTGTTTTTGTTTAATTCCCGATTTCTTTTATTACTTGAATTTGTTTCAGCTGCTGGATTTGATTTCACCCTCATGACTTGTTCAATATTCCAAGTCCCTAGATACTAGTCCAGTCATTTAGCTACAGTACTGCCAGACCCTCTTGCAATCACTTTGTAATGAAGAATCAGCTTATGTCTATATGCAAATTATATTGCAAATTTTAACACATGCAAGTTCAGACTGGATTTGTCACTGCCCAACACAACATCCATTTAAGGACTGCACAGTGGCACAGCGGTAGAGTTTCTGAATTACAGCACCAGAGACCCGGGTTCGATCCTGATTATGGGTGCTGGCTGTATGGAGTTTGTACGTTCTCCGTGTGACTACGGGGCTTTCCTCAGATTTTCCGGTTTCCTCCCACACTCCAAAGGCATACAGATTTGTAGGATAATTGGCTTTGCTAAAGATTGTAAATTGTCCCTAGTGTGTAGGATAGTACTAGTGTATGGAGATCGCTGGTCGGCGTGGACTCGGTGAGCTGAAGGGCCCGTTTCCGTGCTGTATCTCTGAACTAAACTAAATTAAAATAAACCTTGGTTGTATATTTATCAGCTGTCCTGTTTGCCTTGGATGGAATATCCCTGGACTGGAAATTCTACCACCAGAGAGTGTCCTTGATCATCAACGTGGAAGGAATCTGTGTCTATTGTAACCAAAGAACTCCTTGCCAGAGGATCCCAATTTTATTTTAGCAAGGAAAGTGAGAGCACATCTACATCTCTGGGCTGTGCAAGGGTACCTAACAATTATAAAAGGATGAAATGCAACTGCCCTGGGGATTTTTTGCGCTACAATATAGTTTGCTGCCTAATTTAAATGGCAGCTGCAGGGTTGTGCAAATTGAGTGCGTTTTACTATTAAATCCATCCCCGGCTCCAAATGATTTCTTCAGGTCTTCTCATTACAATATTTATGAGGTTCTGTAGTGGGCAGCTTCACTGCATGAAAAAGACACATGGATGTTGAAAAAGCTAACACAACAGGAACAGAATGAGAGAAATCACGAGTGCCGGCACATAGGCTTAAGCTTCAGCTTATCAAATTCCCATATGCTTGGCGATTCACTCATAACTAATATCAACGCATAATGTAACATTAAAATAACAGTGCAAGCCTTTGGAACGGTGAATGAATTAACTTGCATGTAAATCCAATCCCCTCTCAATCTCTAACCCATTTTATAGCTGGTTCATTTTTGCATTGCAACTGTTTTAATTGTCCACATATTGTGATGTGAATTAACTTGACTAAATTTAGCAACACATAACTCTTGTTAATCGCTAAGAGCATATAATGAAAACTGAATACTACCTCTTAGTTCTGTTGTAGATTGATATCTCATTAGCCTGCTGTTGCCATGAAGTAATTATGTGGATGCATTATCAATTTGGATCAATGTGAATTTTATTGTTTCAGATTATCTATTTTCACAGACAGATGCATGGTGACCTGCGAATAATCAGTGGTTTGTAAATTTTTATCAAGTATTCCTCTAGGTTGATTTTCACTTCAAGATGACCAGAAGGAGAGTCTGGGACCAGAGGTTCATAGCCTCAGAATAAATACCGTTACAAAGGTATATTCTTTTAGTAAGGAGATGAGGAGGAATTTCTTTAGTCGGAGGATGGTGAATCTGTGGAATTCATTGCCACAAACGTCTGTGGAGGTCAAGTTAATAGATAATTTTAAGTTGGAGACTGACAGATTCTTGATTAATAAGGGTGTCAGAGGTTATTGGGAAAAGGCAGGAGAATGGGGTTGAGAGGGACAGATGAATCAGCCATGACTGACTGACTTGATGGGCCGAATGGCCTAATTCTGCTCCTATAACTTATGGACATATGAACCAATGCTTTATGCCAAAGAGGCAGGTGTGACCAGGTAAACCTTATGATGTTGCTCACTGGCTATCGGGACATCAGTGAAAAGGGACTCTGGCTGCATCCTGCAGATGATGCTTGGCCTAGGGCGAGGAGTTGCAAGGTGAGCCGAGACCAAACTTTCACACCTCATACTTCCTTATCTATGTATCTCCCTCCCCTGAAATCAGTATGAAGAAGGGTCTTGACCCGAAACGTCACCCATTCCTTATTTTATTTATTTATTTATTTATTTATTCAGAACAAGTAAAGACATTAAAGACATTAATAGTAACAAAATCGAAATTATCAAACAATTGGACATTACAATCAATATTTACAAAGCAATGAAAAGAACAAAAGCAAAGTTCCAATGTCCAACTCTGTGTCTGTACAAGCTCGAAAAGGAGTGAGAAGCAGAATAACTTATTAAATCTCACCCCTTTTCTCCAACACTTCTACCATGTTTAAAAATCAATTAATTAATAATAATAATACTACCCTAGGCAATTTCCCATAATACCTACAGACATATATATACATACAACTATTATGCACATACAAACTTCATATCTGAAGTACCCAAACATAAGTAAACAATAGTAAAGCAATAGATAAACATTAACCCCCACTTGTCAACCATCCCCTCCATCCCTGTACCCCTTGAAAATTATTTTTTTATATATCATTTAAAAATGATTCATGTTTGTGCATTGCTTTAATTCCCCGTTCAATTTATTCCACACTCCTACTCCACAAACCGAAATACAAAAGGTTTTTCTAGTCGTACGGACTCTTTGTTTCTTAAAGTTAAATATTCCTCTTAAATTGTAACCCCCCACACGCTCGTTAATTGTAACCCCCCACCTGAAATTGTCACCCCCCACCCGAAACGTCACCCATTCCTTCTCTCCAAAGATGCTATCTGTCCCGCTGAGTTACTCCAGCATTTTGTGTCGGTCACTTGGTGTATGTGTAGTTGGGAGGTTGTCATTTTCTGACACACAAAAAAAATATTTAATGTCTCTCATGGCTGCTTCCTTATCTGAATGTACAGACTAATTGAAGGAGATGTCCTACAGCATGTTCAGCACATCTATCTTTCAGAAATTTGTAAATCAACACTATTAATTTATACGGAAAGAGGCTTACTCCTTGATTCCGGCATGATTCCAGATGGCCAGTGGATGGATATAGGAGTTAAAGAGGCACAAGGGAGGTGGCATGTTGACCAGCTGGGAGGGTGGGCCGAGGAGTGGCTGATGGAGTTTGATTCAGATAGGTGCGAAGTGCTACATCTTGGGAAATTGAACCAGGACGGGACACACACGGGTCTATGGTAGGGCCCTGGGGAGTGTTTTTGAACAGGAGGATCTAGGAGTACAAGTGAACAGTCCCCCACGAGTGGTGTCGCAGGTGGATGGTGCGGTTTTCAGACTAATTGTTAGAACTATTATTTGACACAAATAATTGACTCATTAGTTGGTCACTTTGGTTGTGGTTGCAGCCATGATCTTTAACAACTAAGTTGCTTCAACAATTTATTCCTCCCCGTTATAATTTTCTACAATAAATGAACGCCCAGTCAAAACTGTAATTTAAAAGTTTAGTTTAGTTTAGAGATACAGCTCGGAAACAGGCCAATCGGCCCACCAAGTCCGCACCAACCAGCAATCTCCAACACTAACATGATCCTACACACACTAGGAATATTTTACAATTTTACCAAGCCAACAAACCTTGGAGTGTGGGAGAAACCTTGAGCTCCTGGAGAAAGCGCACACAGGTCACGGGGAAAATGTACAAACTCCATACAGACAGCACCCGCAGTCGGGATCAAACCCTGTTCTCTGGCGCTGTAATGTATCAACTGTACCATTGTGCCACTGCAAAGATAGTGAGTTTAAAAGATTCACAAATCTGTAGGTTTTAGTTTGTTATATTGTTCAAAAGACCTACTTTCCAACATTTTATTTTTCAATTTGTTACCGAACATTGAGGAAGAAATGGAAGCACAAAACACTGCAGATGCTGGAATCTTGAGCAAAACCCAAAGTGCTGGAGGAACTCAGCAGGTCAGTCAACAACTGTGGAGGGGAAAGAGAGGTGATATTTTGGGTCGGGACCCTTCTTCAGACTGACTGGAGTAGGGGGAAGAGAGCTGGAAAGGAGAGGTGGGAATGAGACAAAACCTGGCAAGTGATAGGTGTCTGAAGAAGGGTTTCGGTCTGAAGAAGGGTTTCGGCCCGAAACGTTGCCTATTTCCTTCGCTCCATAGATGCTGCTGCACCCGCTGAGTTTCTCCAGCATTTTTGTGTACAAGTGATAGGTGGTTACGGGGGGGGGGGGGGGTGCTTTATTGGCAGATGGCTGGACTAAGTGAGAAGAGTCAGAGATGAAAAGGTCACAGACTGAAGAAGTCTAAAGAACTGAAGAAGGCTCCAAACCTGGAAGGTCACCCATCCCTTTTTCTCAAAAGATGCTGCCTGACCCACTGAGTTACTCTAGCACTTTGTGTCTTTCTTTGGTACAAATCAGCATATGCAGTTCTATGTTTCTTGGAAATAACATCAGCTGAAATGCTGCTGGAATTGTCTGGAAAGACATTTTATGTCAAACCAATTCCTTGCATTTACCCCTGTGTGTACATTAGCTTTCATTAGTTCAGCAGACATCACTTGTGATCTGAAGGAGCAGTAATTATGTCTGAAGGCTCTATCTTTACCTCAGTGCACAGGCTTACTTTAAATCATTCTCTTTCATTATCACTATCAGCGAAAGGTCCTAATCAGTCACAGCATTGATCGGCGAAAGAACCTTTGTATCATCAAGGTCATCGATGCACTCACTTCTTAGCCAGGTCATTTACTGTTGGTGACTGTCAGGTGGAAATTTGGAATCAGTTTGAAGGTGGTGTGTCTGCATGAAGCTAGAATGACATAAAGCATAGATTGTAGTACAGTAACCAGGTGCCTATCCAAAAGCCACTTAAATCCAACCACCGCATCTGCCTCCATCACCACCACTGGCAACAGATTTCAGGCAAGCACTACTCTGTGAAAAATATCCGATCCCACACTTCTTTAAACTTTGCCCCTCACACATTAAAGCGATGCCCTCTACTCTTTGACATTTGCACCTTCTGGCTGTCCACACTATATTTGCCTCTCATAATTTTATATACTTCTAGCAGATCTCCCTTCAACCTCCAACACCCCAAACCGTCACCTATCGTTTCTCTCCACAGATGTTCTCTGACCTGTTGTGTTACTCCAGCACTTTGGTATAAACCAGCATCTGCAGTTCTTTGTTTCAGCATTCTGATGGACCTCTTCTGCACCCTCCCTGAACCCTCCGCATTATCTTGATTAGCGCGGGTGTCAAAGGTTACGGGGAGAAGGCAGGAGAATGGAGTTGAGAGGAAAAGATAAATCAGCCATGGTCGAATGGTGGAGTAGACTCAATGAGCCAAATTACCTAATTCTGTTCCTCTGCCTTATGAACTTATGGTCTTGATCTTTCCTGTAATGGGCGACCAGAACTGCACACAGTACTCCAAAAAGTTTTTGCTTTGGTGGTCTAATCTTTTTTTTGTGGGGGGGGGGGAGGGGTGGGTGGGGGAAGTGGGAAACTGTCCCTACCTGGTCGGAGATGCGGCTTTCCTCTGAGCCGCATCTTCGCCCCTTCCTCGCGGCCTAGCAACGGGACTGGAGCGGCGTTTCCTGCTGGGACCGGCCAGAACTTCAGCTTCGGCGGCGGCACAGCGCTGAAGCACCATCGCGGAGCGGGCGATGCCTTACCCTGGTCACCGTGTGGTAAGCTCCAGAGTGCTGAGACCACCGACTCCAACACCGCGGAGCTGTGGTCGTGGAGCGTCCAGCCGCGGGCGGCGCTGACTTTGAAAACCGCGGAGCCTGGGATCTTTCGGCGAGATCGCCAGTGTCAGAGCTTCAACCAGCGCGGCCTATGGACCTCGGGAGCCGTGGTCTCCGGGAAGGAAGTGGCCGTTCCAGACCCTCCAAGCCACTGAGAGTGTTCATCCGACACCAGAGCTCCATCATCCGGCGAGAGGGCCTGTAACATCGGGCCGCCCTAGCGGCGACTGCAGAGGCCTCAAATATCCCGACCATGGGTGAACAAGAGGAAGAGGACTGGATTTTGCTGCCTTCCCTCACAGTGGGAACCATTGTGGGAGGATGTTTTTATGTTCAATGTTAAATTCTTTAATGTTGTGTTTTATTCTTATTGGTGTGCTGCAAATGGCAACTCAAATTTCACTACACCAATTGGTGTACGTGACAATAAATGTCCTTTGTCCTTTGTCCTAACCAAAGAACTATAAAACGGCAACATGGCTTCCTGATTCTTATACTCAATGCCCCGGCCAATGAATGCAAGGATTCCATATTCATTCTTTAACACTCTCTACTTGTCTTGCTAGAGTGTTGTGAACTTGGACCCCAGGATGACATACTCTTGGAATCACCCATAACCCAATGATTTGTTCTCTGCTGTTCTTTGGGTCTCTGACACGAATATTCAATTTCCTCAGTGACATAAATGCATTTTGTTGAAGCAATAACATTTATGCTGTCACCTCTCAGATGTTTAAAGGAATTGAGAATTCACACTGATATAACATTTGACAGTTAAATCACTGTAATATAAAACCTGACAATGATTGTACTTCACAAGCCTGTATCCTAATGTGATACTAAGTTATCTTCTGAAAATTAAACAGCTTCAGATAAGGGAATCACAAAACGCTACCCCGCCCCCAGATAACATTTTTTGTGTCTTTATTCTGATTTCTGAATATTTTACACACATTACCCTTCAAACCCAAAAGCCGCACAAAATTCTGTCATGCGGTTCTACACAATTTTCACATTATCATTAAGGAAAAGAACAAATTACAATTCAATTACATTTTAAGGATCTGTTTTGTATAACAGTTTGCAGAACTGCACAGTACTCCAAGTAATTAACTCATTTGTTTTAGTTTAGTCTGGCTGAGTTTAGTTCAGTTTAGAGATACAGTGTGGAAACAGGCCCTTCAGCCCACCGGGTCTGTGCCAACCAACAATCACCCATACACTAGTTCTATCCCACACACAAGGGACTATTTACCAAAACCAATTAATCTACAAACCTGCATGTCTTTGGAATGTGGGAGGAAACTGAGTATGTGGGGAAAAAACCCAGGTGGTCACGGGGAGATCATACAAACTCCATACAGACAGCACCCGTAGTCAGGGTCGAACCCGTGTCTCAGGAGCTGTGAGGCAGCAACTCTACTACTGTAGCACTGTGCTGTGTTTAAAGTATATAGTCTTATAACACCGTTGAACCTGCTGAACAAACAAGAGCTAAGTATTACCATTGAATGTTATTTTTAAAAGTGTGTAATTGGAATTTTAGGCTGTTTGTTTCTCTTAATTATCTCCATTAATTATATTTGGGTAAGTTGATTATGTGTTCTGCTTCAATGAGGTACAGTCTATGACACTCAAAAGATACAAAATAGGAAAGAGTTCAGGGTTATAAATCATGGTGTTTATTCTTTCTCACGTCTGGTGCATTATCAATCATGCAAGCACGCAAAGGTGACACCACAGTTCACACTGTTGCTGCAAAGCATCAGGGACTCTGTCATCTGGAATTGCCAATATACAATCTGCATGTTCTCCTCAGACTGTGTAGATCTCCACCAGATGCTCTGGCTTCTCCCCGCATGCCATTGGTGTGCTAGTAGGTTAATTGGCTGCTGTAAATTAGCCAGTATATGTAAATGTGAACTAATGGGCATAAAAGTGGCGGCACAGTGGCGCAGTGGTAGATTTGCTGCCTTGTAGCGCCAGGGATCCGGGTTCGATCCCGACTATGGCTAATGTCTTTACGGAGTTTGTACGTTCTCCCTGTGACTGCATGGGCTTTCTCCGGGTGCTCCAGTTACCTCCCACACAACAAAGACACAAAGTTTTATAGGTTAATCCACAGGACCATACAGAAACATGTAAGGACATGGGGGAAAGGAACTGATGGTTTACTCAAATGGGAATTGGCATTGGGCAGACGAGCATCTTGTGTTGTAACTAAATAGTTCTAAAATAACAAGTCAGGAAGGTTTCAGTACATGAAAACGGACACGTCAATATTGATACAAATACAGTGGCCTTTTGTCCCTTCTGGTTGGCAGCACTGTCCTCGTTTTAAGTTCAGATCCAAGTGAAGGCTTGAGCACATCATTCAGGCTGACAGTTCTGCATCGTACTGAAGGAATGCTGCCTTTACAGGTTTAATGCAATCTCACAACTCAGGTTACATTTGCTTCTCAGTTACAGTAAGCAATCATTTTCTGATTTGTCCATTGATGGCATTTGAATGGAAATTCAGACCTTCAACGTGTAAGATTTTCCCATCGTTTTAATGTCTGGAGGATCAAACTGTGAGCTCAAACATTCCTGTTATCCATTTGTGGTGCATAAAGTTCCTCACCAGAAGTGAGGAATCGGAATTATCACTGATGTGCAGCCATGACCCATTTCTCTGATTATTCTTTAAATTGAATGATACCAACTGAGATTCTGAACAAACTATTTTAAAGTTATGTTTTATCCTTGTGTGACACATATTTGGATAAATCTTGTTTTTTTTCTCATTGCAAACAATAATTTCATATGCAGGTAATTAGTGCTTTGATGAGGTGAATGCATTCACTGCAAGAATGGTCACAACCCGACACCTCGCCTATCCCTGTACACCAGAGATTCGACCTGAACCTTTGAGTTACTCCAACACTTTTGTCTTTTTTTGTAAACCAGCACCTGCAGGTCCTTGTGTCTGCATTCTGTGCTTTGAACATAAGATCAGAAAACTATCAAATATTTTTGCTCTCAACCTCATAAGGTCATAAGGAATAGAATTAGGCCATTCGGCCCATCGAGTCTACTCTGCCATTCAATCATGGCTGATCTTATCTCTCCCTCCTAACCCCATTCTCCTGCCTTCTCCCCATACCTGTACTAATCAAGAATCTATCTATCTCTGCCTTAAATTACGCAAACAAATGCAAGTTGTTGTTAAGATATTGAAATCAGAAGAATGAAAGAATGCAAGAGCGTGAGAAAGAAAAGTATGAGAAGTTACATGCCCGCCTGTGCTAGTTTCACTATCCTATAGGGTTAATGCCTCATCTTTCACTGCAGCACATAACACAAAGGTACAGGACAAGAACGCAGCGTTCCACAACATCTCTCTGGAACATGATGCCAAGATAAACTAATCTCTTCTGCCAGCACATGAATCAAACCCTTCCATTCACTGCACATTCATGCGCAGACAGTAGCATTAACCAATTTCCTTTAAAATCCACAATCTATTTAGTTGTGACTTGAACATACCCAGTGACCAAAACTCCATCATCTTCTTTGGTAGAGACTATGACTCATGTTTCTAGACAGCAGACAGCCTGGGGAAACATCCACCTGTCAACTTACATATACTCCCCTTTATTTTCCTTCAAAGGACAGATAATGCTTTAAAAACTCACACAGCATCTGTGGAGAGAGAAATAGATTTCCTTTTAAGGTCAATCCCACTTCATCAGAACCTTTCATTTGGTTTGACTGTTGAGGGGTATTCAGGGGTTATCAGATGATAAAGCAACTATTGATTCAAAACAAAAAACAGTCTTCGGAATATCTGATGTACTGTACTTTGAAAGCAGTAATCTGTTTGAGATTAAAAGGACAATTTTGCAAACCTTTTCTCCCAGCTTTCTTCCCCCTCCACCCCCCTCTCCACAATCAGTCTGAAGAAGGGTCCCGTCCCAAAACTTCACCAATCCATGTTGTCCAGAGATGTTGCCTGACCCGCTGAGCTTTGCAAGCAGACACGTTGGTTACTCATATGTATGACCTTGACCCGTTCCTGAATGCATCATCCAAATGCAAGACTTTGGGGAATGTTTATCTGCCTACATCAAACCAGCAATCTTCATCATAATGGAGACACAAAGAAATGCAAATGCTGGTTTACAAAATAAACCATCCTATGCCGTAGTAACTCAGCAGGTCAGGCAGCATTTATGGAGAACATGAATATTATTATTATTATTTTTTTTTTTTTTTAATTAAACTTTTATTTCAGACTCAAGGTTCAGATAAAAGACGACATTACATAGAATACATTGCATATAAAAACACCATAAAATATATATGAAAGCTTAGTAAATTACTTATGAGCATCATAAATGATATATAAAAACACATAACATGGTTTAAAATCCAGAATAAAAAGAAAGATCAGTGCCCTACGAGGCAACTATATCAATGTCTCCACAACTGGGATGGGTAGCGTGTAGTGCCAAACCTTATGGTTGATAAGACCAAGATAATTTCATTTTCAGAGTAATTAATCCTACAAATAAATTCATACATATGATGTCTTAGGATAGCTTGTAAAGTATTGACTCCTGCAGCCACAAACATTTCACTTGCACTACACCATCTAGGTTTCTTTAGTAATATTCCCATGGCATCATTATAAGCTACTTTAAGTCTCTGTAAACTTGTTTTTCTGTAGTTTGACCACAGGTGTGCAGTATAGAGTGGTGTACAATATGCTCTGAACAGAGACATCTTCACTACATCTGTACACGCACCAAAATTGTGTAAGAGAATATTTGCTTGTACATACAGCATACAGCGTTGCCTATAAATATCCTTATCATCTGTCATTTGTTCTGTAATAAAACGTCCAAGATATTTTACCTTATTACAGACACTAAGATTATTGTCAGACAATTAAAAATCAGGAAATTTTAGTCATTGATCCTCTTTGATTCTACAGATCATAACAGCACTCTTACCAGCATTAGATTTGATATCATGTTCCACACCATACGCAGAACATATAGTAAGGAGCTGCTGGAGACCAGCGCTAGATGGACTAAAGACCACAAGATCATCTGCATACATAATATAGTTCACTAAAATATTATCAATCATGCACCCAGTGTTACAGGCTTTCAATTGCTTGAACAGATCATCAACATGAAGATTAAAAAGGACTGGGGACAAAATTCCCCCTTGTCTAACCCCAAATGGGGCTGAGACCCTGTTGCCTCATTTTACTTGTATAGGCTGGTGGGCATACGAGTATGCCAGAATTCTCACAATGTATATAGGCACCCCTCTTTGACTCAATTTAACAAACAACTTTCTATGATTAACACGATCAAAGGCTTTGGAAGCATCAATAAAACACATAAGAATAGAAGAGTTTTTACCTCTATATTTGTTTACAATCTCCTATAGGGCATACATACACAAGTCAGTGCCATGCTTAGCTTTAAAACCAAACTGGTTATCTGTGGAGTTAACAAACAAATTTAATCTATCCAGCAGAATTCTTTCCTGAACTTTTGATAATATGTTGGCTAAAGCTATGGGCCTGTAATTATTTAGGCTGCCTACTTTACCAGCTTTGTCCTTAATGACCGGCACCAGCAGAACAGACAACATTGAGTCTGATAACAAACCATGAATCATAAAGCCAGTTAAACAAATAGCAAGGACAGGAGCTATCCTCATACTCGCATACTTAAGATGTCAGCAGAAATATGATCTAAGCTACTTGCTTTGTTGTTGGACAGCTTGTGCATGGCATGATACACCTCATAATCACCATTGAGTCATTAGTCTCAATTTTGTCCACCCTATACAAATAACCTTGGACACAGTTGAAAAAAGTACTATAATGCTGTCTCCATAACTCCGCGATATTAGCTGTTCCGGAGTTTCCATCTACAGTGCATGGTAGAAATGTTTTGCAGCTGTCAAGAGCTCTCACTTCTTTCCAAAAATCAGTAGCATTGTTACTTAGCAGCTTCTTAGCCATGGAATCAGCCCTCATAGCTTGCTCATATTTACAGATGAAGCGAACAGCATACTGATATCTTGCATTAGTGAGCTTCTTGTACTCAAGCACAGGCCCTTGTCTGGGTCTACCTGCCATAGCCCATGATTTGGTGGCTTCACGGGCTTCAGTATGATACTCAGCTACATACTTATTCCAGCCAGGCCTAATGTTATGTGTCTTATTTTTATGGTTGCAGTAGGGCTTACTGCCTACATATAAGGCGCTTACTATATCATTATACATGGAGCAGATATCTCTCCTATGCTTCATATCTTTACAATTAACATTACTACATATTATTGAATCTTTAGGTAGATGAATATTGCTTAAGGAAATTACGTTTAGTCTTAAAAAGGGTTGCACCCCAAAACGTTACCTATCCATGTTCCCCAGAGTTTGCCTGACCCTGCTGATTTTCTCCAGCTGATTTTCTCCAGCACCTTGCACATCTTCAGCTTAAGTTATTTCACATCACTGTGATAGGGATGAAGTAAGCTTCCAGACCAGACATTTGTTATTTGACACATCAAACATGGCTATATCCGTATTTGCCTGACTATTAATAATTGGGGCATTAATGTATTTAGGCGAGTCAGCCCTTACAACACTAATTTTGGCTATCCAGGCTCTTTGTTCTCAGAAGTTTTCAACTATCCATTTGAATAAATGAGTCCCAGCAAAGGTGCTTGCATATTCAGAGGTGCATTGGGTACTACAATATGCCCCTATTATAAATATGCAACTGTTAAGTTACTTATCTACGCTCAAAATATTAAAGCTTAGTAGATAATTATAGCCACTGAAATTGTGGTTAATCATATAATGTTGTCTTTGTGCTTAAAACATATATAAACTTGATGTATTTTGTGTTTGGGATTTCTGCGGAGAAAATGTCCGTAAGAATGTCTGTATCTCTTAATGAACATAGACTTTTGGATCAATCTTCTTCTGCCACCAAATGGCTTGGTTCACAAAGTCACAGCAGCCACTATTGTAAGTGTAATGCCACTAGCGAATAATGGAGGGACCCAGAAAGCAGAGAAATACTGGCCTTTTTGCTTAACATCTGTTACAGGGAAATTGCTGGTGTTCATCACGGAACTAATAGTTGGCCATTTAGAAACCCATAAACATACACACAGAATCAACATGGTTTTACGAAAGGGAAAATAGTGTTTTCCAAATTTGCTAGAGCTCTTTACAAATGTGACAAACAAGGCAGATAAAAGGGGTACAATTCGATTATGTGTATTTGGATTTCAAGAAGACCGTGCAAAATGGTTATTGCACAACTTTGGGTAATATAGTAGAACCTGGAACATAGAACAGTACAGCATAAAAATCGTCCATTTGGCCCACAATATCACACGATGACAAGGCCAACTGTTTACTGTCTGCACATAATACATATCCCTCCAATCCCTGCTTATCCATATGCCTATCCAAACATCTCCCCCAAACACTCTCTCTTCTCTTCTCTCTCATCAGGCAAGGCACAAAAGTGTGAAAACGCACACCTCCAGATTCCTTTTTTCCCCAGCTGTCATCAGGCAACTGAACCTTCCTCTCACTGACTAGAGAATGATCCTAGTCCTATCATCCACCTCATTGGAGACCCTTGGAATATCTTAAACAGACTTTACTGGACTTCATCCTGCACTAAACATTATTCCCTGTATCCAATATCTGTACACTGGAGATGGCTTGATTGTAATCATGTATAGTCTTTCAACGGACTGGATAGCACACAACAAAACAGCTTTTCACTGTACCTCAGTACACGTGACAATAAACTAAACTTCCTCATTTCTGCCTCAACCACTACCCCAGCAGTACATTCCATCATGCACTGGAATGGAAAGGGAAATGGCCAATAGGAAATTGAGAATCAATGGGTCACTTTTGGACTTACAATCGGTGACTGTCGGGGTACCATAGTTATAAACATGGGGTCTCGGCTATTTACAACCTACATTGATGATTTAAATGAGAGGACTAAATATACTTGGCCAAATCTGACAATGGGACAAAAGGCAGGAAAATTAGAAAGTTATGAGGAGGAACCAAATGACCTGCAAAAGAATGCAGATAGTTTAAGAGAATGGGCACCAAGTGATAGATTAAATATAATTGGGGAAGATGTGAGTTATCTACCTTAGAAGGGGAAGAAAAAAAAAATTATTTAAGTAATGTGAGACTACAAAATGTTAAAGTACAAGAGATCTGGGCTCCTAGCACACGAAACATAGAAGGTTAGCATGCAGGTACAATAAATCATACGGGAGCAAAGATCGCCCCATCGGCGGAAGGCTCAAGGCCCCCAACCGTGGGAGGACAAAGAAGGGAAGAGATTGAACTTTTTTTCGACTTCCATCACAGTGAGGAACTTGCAGGAGTCACTGTGGTGGATGCTTATGTTAAAATGTATTTTGTCTGTTCTGTTGCTTTTTATTGGTATGACTGTTTAAAATGGCAAATAAAATTCCTCGAATGTTGCAAAATATACTTGGCTAATAAAGTATTATTGCGATTGTGATTGTGATTGATTGTGATTGTGTGATTGTGATTGTGGGTCCTCATCCTTCCTCTTCCAAAGTCCACAATCAGTGTTTTTTCTGATATTGAGTGTCAGGTTGTTGTGCTGGCACCATTTGGTCAATCGGTCGATCTCACTTCTATACTTTGGCTCATCACCATCTGTAATTTGTCCAACAATTGTGGTGTCGTCGGCGAACTTGAAGATAGAGTTCGCCCTGTGTCCGGCTACACAGTCATGAGTATAGAGTGAGTAGAGCAGGGGGCTGAGCACGCAGCCTTGAGGTGCTCCCGCACTGATTGTTAATGAGGAAGAAATATTTCTGCCAATTCGAACAGACGGTGGTCTGTGGATGAGGAAGTCGAGGATCCAATCGCAGAGACCCAGTTCCGTGAGCTTGGTAACCTGCTTTTTTTTAAATCAAAATTATTTGTTCAAATATTAAAATAATATATAGTACAGTAAAAAACAAAACAGAACCCACCACCATAATACACGAGAAACGATAAACTATTATACAACTATCTTAGACTCCTTGTCAAGGATGCATTCAACTCCCC
Source organism: Amblyraja radiata (assembly GCF_010909765.2). Taxonomy (NCBI): domain Eukaryota; kingdom Metazoa; phylum Chordata; class Chondrichthyes; order Rajiformes; family Rajidae; genus Amblyraja; species Amblyraja radiata. The sequence continues at coordinate 20,192,472 of NC_045962.1, forward strand.
GCGGTGCCCAGCGGTCACAGAAATCCCCCAGGGCGCCTGTGGACTCTCTCTAATACCACCCGGGCATGGACGTAACCGCAGAAAAGGGACAGGTAGCTGGCTCGAGCAGAGCCCTCTTCCACCGGGCACCGCGGCTCACGTACGGCCAGCTTGGCCAGGTCCAGGAGCAACCCTACCAGGACATCGTCGGCCCTACCCTCTCCCTTATGCACAGGGTGTCCGAAGATGAGGATGGTGGGTGAGAAGTGCAGCCACAAGGCAAGGAGCAGCCCCTTTAGATAATGGAACAGGGGCTGCAGCCTCACACACTCCATATACACGTGGAACACAGACTCTTCTTGCCCGCAAAAGTGGCAGGTGGCTGGCGAGTCTGTGAACCGCGCGGTAACCAGCTTGCTTGCTTTATTTTAATGATTTCTATTTTTATTTTATTCAATTATTACAAATAATTGTTATAGAATTTGGGGGAAAAATTTGTCAAAGGATGAAAAGGACAGAACATTCTCTAATAACATCTTACTTAGCTTATCCAACCAGTAGCTGAACCATAAGGTCTTCAGAAGTTGTAAATCCCATCTATAGTTGGCACCTACCATAGGTTCCTCTTGAAACATATTCCAGTTACCCAACACTCATTAAGTGGCAAAGTTTGTCCTCAGGTTCCTATTAAATCTTGCCAATCCCACTTTAAACCTATAGCCTTCAGTTCCTGATTTCAGCAAAATAGTATTCCAGTTCTTTTCAGCCCTTCGTAAATAGAGGCATAACATTCCACATTCCATTCGTCTGCCACCTCTCCAAATCTAACAGTGATTCATATACAGTATCTCAACCAGGACACTTGTAATTTCTTCTTTAGCTTCTCACAGTGTCCTTGGATATATCTGATCTGGCCCAGGAGATTTATCTGCTTTCACAGGTCTTACGATGTTAGCTATAGGTTAGTTGGATCATATTGGATCCTCAATGCTCAAATATTATGTCGAGATTTTGAAATCAAAAGATAGCTTCAGGTGTTGCCTGGTGGATATAAAAAAAAAACACATTACAGATATCTCTCATGTAATGTTGTTAGTTATCTGCATTTAGCCAGGAAACATTGCAAATGCCTGAGCAGCCAGTTTAGTGAGAATAAAATTGTTCCTGATCTCATCAATCATTCCTTCTGCAAGTGTGCTGATGTTTGGACAAGGAGTGAGTGTGGGATTGGGTTCTGATATCCCTCTGATCACGAAGGCCTACATAAACATGAATAACAATGAGAGACATTCAAGATAGGTGAGCATTCTGTCATAGGTTTACCCTTTTGGGGATAGAGAGGAAAGGGGAAGACAATAGACAATAGGTGCAGAAGCAGGCCATTTGGCCCTTCGAGCCAGCACCGCCATTCAATGTGATCAAGGCTGATCATCCCCAATCAGTACCCCGTTCCTGCCTCCTCCCCATATCCCCGCTATTTTTAAGAGCCCTATCTAGCTCTCTCATGAAAGCATCCAGAGAACCTGCCTCCACCGCCCTCTGAGGCAGAGAATTCCACACACTCACCACTCTCTGTGAGAAAAAGTGTTTCCTCGTCTCCGTTCTAAATGGCTTACTCCTTATTCTGGCCCCTGGTTCTGGACTCCCCCAACATTGGGAACATGTTTCCTGCCTCTAGTGTGTCCAAGCCCTTAACAATCTTATATGTTTCAATGAGATGCCCTCTCATCCTTCTAAACTCCAGAGTGTACAAGACAATTTGGAGCAAAACACCAAAACTAAGTCTTGAGAAAAAGTAAATAAAGAAATAGATTCCAGGCTAATACTTGGCTAATAAAGTATTATTGCGATTGTGATTGTGATTGATTGTGATTGTGTGATTGTGATTGTGGGTCCTCATCCTTCCTCTTCCAAAGTCCACAATCAGTTTATTGTTTTTTCTGATATTGAGAGTCAGGTTGTTGTGCTGGCACCATTTGGTCAATCGGTCGATCTCACTTCTATACTTTGGCTCATCACCATCTGTAATTTGTCCAACAACTGTGGTGTCGTCGGCGAACTTGAAGATAGAGTTCGCCCTGTGTCCGGCTACACAGTCATGAGTATAGAGTGAGTAGAGCAGGGGGCTGAGCACGCAGCCTTGAGGTGCTCCCGCACTGATTGTTAATGAGGAAGAAATATTTCTGCCAATTCGAACAGACGGTGGTCTGTGGATGAGGAAGTCGAGGATCCAATCGCAGAGACCCAGTTCCGTGAGCTTGGTAACCTGCTTTTTTTTAAATCAAAATTATTTGTTCAAATATTAAAATAATATATAGTACAGTAAAAAACAAAACAGAACCCACCACCATAATACACGAGAAACGATAAACTATTATACAACTATCTTAGACTCCTTGTCAAGGATGCATTCAACTCCCCGCGGTGCCCAGCGGTCACAGAAATCCCCCAGGGCGCCTGTGGACTCTCTCTAATACCACCCGGGCATGGACGTAACCGCAGAAAAGGGACAGGTAGCTGGCTCGAGCAGAGCCCTCTTCCACCGGGCACCGCGGCTCACGTACGGCCAGCTTGGCCAGGTCCAGGAGCAACCCTACCAGGACATCGTCGGCCCTACCCTCTCCCTTATGCACAGGGTGTCCGAAGATGAGGATGGTGGGTGAGAAGTGCAGCCACAAGGCAAGGAGCAGCCCCTTTAGATAATGGAACAGGGGCTGCAGCCTCACACACTCCATATACACGTGGAACACAGACTCTTCTTGCCCGCAAAAGTGGCAGGTGGCTGGCGAGTCTGTGAACCGCGCGGTAACCAGCTTGCTTGCTTTATTTTAATGATTACTATTTTTATTTTATTCAATTATTATAAATAATTGTTATAGAATTTGGGGGGGAAATTTGTCAAAGGATGAAAAGGACAGAACATTCTCTAATAACATCTTACTTAACTTATCCAACCAGTAGCTGAACCATAAGGTCTACAGAAGTTGTAAATCCCATCTATAGTTGGCACCTACCATAGGTTCCTCTTGAAACATATTCCAGTTACCCAACACTCATTAAGTGGCAAAGTTGCTCCTCAGGTTCCTATTAAATCTTGCCAATCCCACCTTAAACCTATAGCCTTCAGTTCCTGATTTCAGCAAAATAGTATTCCAGTTCTTTTCAGCCCTTCGTAAATAGAGGCATAACATTAGCCACATTCCATTCGTCTGCCACCTCTCCAAATCTAACAGCGATTCATATACAGTATCTCAACCAGGACACTTGTAATTTCTTCTTTAGCTCCTCACAGTGTCCTTGGATATATCTGATCTGGCCCAGGAGATTTATCTGCCTTCACAGGTCTTACGATGTTAGCTATAGGTTAGTTGGATCATATTGGATCCTCAATGCTCAAATATTATGTCGAGATTTTGAAATCAAAAGATAGCTTCAGGTGTTGCCTGGTGGATATTAAAAAAAAACACATTACAGATATCTCTCATGTAATGTTGTTAGTTATCTGCATTTAGCCAGGAAACATTGCAAATGCCTGAACGGCCAGTTTAGTGAGAATAAAATTGTTCCTGATCTCATCAATCATTCCTTCTGCAAGTGTGCTGATGTTTGGACAAGGAGTGAGTGTGGGATTGGGTTCTGATATCCCTCTGACCACGAAGGCCTACATAAACATGAATAACAATGAGAGACATTCAAGATAGGTGAGCATTCTGTCATAGGTTTACCCTTTTGGGGATAGAGAGGAAAGGGGAAGACAATAGACAATAGGTGCAGGAGTAGGCCATTTGGCCCTTCGAGCCAGCACCGCCATTCAATGTGATCAAGGCTGATCATCCCCAATCAGTACCCCGTTCCTGCCTTCTCCCCATATCCCCGCTATTTTTAAGAGCCCTATCTAGCTCTCTCTTGAAAGGATCCAGAGAACCTGCCTCCACAGCCCTCTGAGGCAGAGAATTCCACACTCACCACTCTCTGTGAGAAAAAGTGTTTCCTCGTCTCCGTTCTAAATGGCTTACTCCTTATTCTTAAACTGTGGCCCCTGGTTCTGGACTCCCCCAACATCGGGAACATGTTTCCTGCCTCTAGTGTGTCCAAGCCCTTAACAATCTTATATGTTTCAATGAGATGCCCTCTCATCCTTCTAAACTCCAGAGTGTACAAGACAATTTGGAGCAAAACACCAAAACTAAGTCTTGAGAAAAAGTAAATAAAGAAATAGATTCCAGGCTTGAATTTAAAATGCTTTAAAGCATAGAATGGAGAAAACACTAGTGGCTGAGTGAAAATAGCAGTACAATTGTTCGTCAGTGCTGAAGGTAAACGTTCCAATTACAATGCTGTGTCGTCCTATCCTTGACTGAGTTGGTGACATTGTCCATTCTAAGCCAGGCAGGTGCATGTTTGAATCTTCACCCCACACACTTAGATCAAAAACCAAGACTGATACCCCAGTCCGCGTCTCTATTGGAGACGCCCTTTTCTGGATGAGGAGGGGTCTCAACCGGAAACGCTACCCATTCCTTCTCTCCAGAGATGCTGCCTGTCCCGCTGAGTTACTCCAACATTTTGTGGCTATCTTCGGTTTAAACCAGCATGTGCAGTTCCTTCCTTCCTATACAGTAAAATGGTCCTCTCTGCTCAGTGAAATGGATGAAAATCGACGGTGCAAACACTATTTCAATGAATATCATTAGAGATAAACCCAGAGTCCTGGTCAATTTTTATCCCCTCTCCCAACATCATAAAAGCAGACGATCTCCTCATTATTACATTGAGGCTGCTTGCAGTGGGCAAATTAGCCACTTTGTTTCCTACATTACAACAGTGAATACAATTTGAAACCAAGTGGTAGTGTTTCAGGATGACTTGAGGCTACAAAAGATGTTGTACTAAATGTAATTCTCTTTTGATCCTTTTTATTTGTACATCAAGGTCAGCAGATGTGATTTACAACCTCCTAGACGACCTGTAAATTATAGTTGCTTACAATGATTGTCACTTTGGAGCAAAGTATGGCAACACGCAATAAAATTCCACTCATGTGTTTGTAAATGGGTGAATGTAATCAATAAATCACCCAACTAACTACCAGGTATACTTGATACATGGCTGCCCATGGCATTTGGTTTGTGGCTCAGTGCTTTTATCACTTTGTCTATAAACTTTATTGAGCCATTTATGGCAGTTTTGGGGGGAAAATAAAATGCTATGAAAAGTTACACACAAACTTTTATGAGAAGGGATTGTGTGAACAGCCACACATTGCCATCGAGTTTAGAAACATTGAACTGTTATATCTGGCTGGATACAATTTGCATAAAGATGGATATTTATTTGGGTGTACAATTAGGTGTATTTGTTTGGGTTATGTTGATGTGGGAATGCATTACCATTAGTAGATAACAGTGGTGTCCTGCAGTCTTTATGCATGTTGGTGACTGATCAGGAAACCAACAAAAGTGGTAAAATACATTTACGCATTTAGTGTTAATAGTAGGGGAAAAGCTGATAAAGAAGCCGTCAAAGGGAAGAATAGTAGGAAATGGTTCTAACATGTTTTAGTTGATCTCCTTTAATGTAGAATCAAGGTCCTGGAGATGCTGGTTACACGATAGGACACAAAGTGTTGGAGTAACAGCAAATCAAACAGCATCTCTGGATAACATGGACAGGTATTGTTTTGGGTCGATCTGAAGAAGGATCCCGATGCAAAACGTCTCCTATCCTTGTTCTCCAGAGATGTTGCTTGAATCGCTGAATTACTCCAGCACTTTTTTGTCCTTTTGATCTGCTTTGTTATTTCTTATGGGGACATGTATTCAGTTTATAGGACTTTGTTTAGGCCGCATTTGGAGTATTGTGCGTGGTTCTGGTCACCCCATTACAGGAAGGACATGGAGGCTTAGGTGAGGGTGCAGAGAGGTTTACTATAATGCTGTCTGGATTAGAAGATATTAGCTATGAGAAAAGGCTGGACACATTTGGATTGTTTTCTCTGGTGTTGGAGGCTGAGGGAGAAACATGACAGAAGTATATAATATTCTGAGAGGCATAGGTAGGGTGTAAATTGAAGGCATAAATCAGAACCTTTTGGGGTGGGGAACTATTTTCATGGCAAGGTATAAACAATTTTTAGCAAGCAGCTAGGTTGGACAGTATCTCGGCATTGAGCTGCTGGAAAAGTACTTCAGTGAGTGAATGATGGAAAATAGACAAAGTAGTTTTTGTGAATAATACATCAGCTAGTTTGAGATAATTTTATCTACTTCAACATTAGAAGTTAAAAAGTTTATCTAGGATTGCAGGAGGCTAATGCTTATCAAGATGCCTTTAGACTTTAGACTTTAACTTAGATTTCAGAGACACAATACAGAAACTGGCCCCTTGGCCCACCATGTCCACGCCGACCAGCGATCACCCCATACACTAGCACTATCCTACACACTTGGAACAATTTAACCATTTTTACCAAAGCCACGTCTTTGGAGTGTGGGAGGAAACCGAAGCACCCAGAAAATTCCACAGGGTCACAGGGAGAAAGTACAAGACAGCACCGTAGTCAGGATCAAACCCGGGTCACTGGTACTATAAGGCAGCAACTCCACCGGTGCTCCATTGTGCCGCTATTGTGCCTGCAGGATATACTGTATGTTTTCAGGAACTGAGTTACTGAAAAGCTTCCTAGTATTTTAATCCTGGAATTACAAGCAGATTCATCCCAAACTAAGGCACAGAGTTTTGATATAAAGTTATCAACCCGAATATTCTCTCTACTTTTTTCCCCATGACTGCCTGACCTGCTGAGTATTTCCCGCATTTTTTGTTTTTATTTGGATTTTCAACATCAGCACTTTTTCCTGATTTTCACTTACTTGGTGTTCCCAATGGATTTGGGATTATAAATGGGGAATCTTAATAAAATCCTGCTTGAAAACATCAAGGCTGACTATTAATTTGCGGCTGATGGTACAATTACCCATAACCGAAAGACTATGAAAAATGTTGGCCCTTATAAATGTTTTATATATACATGCTGAAAAATAGGCAAGAATAAAGTTGAAATTTATCCAGGAATTCAAATATAGTCAGCTCTAAATTATTATTGTAGATCAAAATTCTTTTTAAAAGTTTATAATATTGCAGTTATCAAAATATGGTATGTTTAAGGTGTCCATACTTGGCTAAGTCCCCCAACTGATCCGCAATTCCGTGTCCCTCACCATCTTCCAGTCCCGCCTCAAGACCCATCTCTTCACCTCTGCCTATCCTTAGCCCCACGTCCCCCTCCCTTTTCATCTGTGCTTGAATTGCCTCATATTGTGTTTTGAATTAACCATATAACCATATAACAATTACAGCACGGAAACAGGCCATCTCGGCCCTACAAGTCCGTGCCGAACAACTTTTTTCCCTTAGTCCCACCTGCCTGCACTCATACCATAACCCTCCATTCCCTTCTCATCCATATGCCTATCCAATTTATTTTTAAATGATACCAACGAACCTGCCGCCACCACTTCCACTGGAAGCTCATTCCACACCGCTACCACTCTCTGAGTAAAGAAGTTCCCCCTCATGTTACCCCTAAACATCTGTCCCAGAATTGAATTCTGTCTTTAATTTGTGTACTAGTCATGTCTCTACTATTTATTTCATTCTGCATACATGTTTTTCCTCTACTTGCTAAATTTTTGTAAGGTGTCCTTGAGACTCTTGAAAGGCACCCATAAATAAAATGTATTATTATTATTATTAAGTTGCTCCTTAATGGGTGGCACAGTGGCGAAGTGGTAAGGTGACGCCTTACAATGCCAGAGACCAGGGATCAATCCTGACCATTTAGTCTGTATGGAGTTTGTATGTTCTCTCCGTGACCACATGAGTTGTTCCCGGGTGCTCCGGTTTCCTCCCACATTCCAAAGATGTACAGGTTTGTAGGTTAATTGGCTTCAGTTGTAAAATGTTCCTAGTGTGTAGATGGTGCAGGTGCACAGGGATCGCTGGTCTGCGCGGACTCGGTGGGCCGAAGGGCCTGTTTCCGCGCTGTATCTCAAAACTAAACTAATCTAAATGTGTCAACTTTCATTTTTGGACACTTTGATCTAACGGGCACATCCTGATGACAAGGACAGTGAGGAGAAAATCCTCATCACAGGGTTGACTGGGAAAGTGTCCAGAAACAAAGCTATTTCAATCTTGCAAGGAATGGATGAGTGAGGACCATGCAGAAATAGAAAAGATATTAAATGTAGTAAGTAAAATTGGAACACTATTTTAAAGCAGAGCAGAATATTAGAACAAAGACACAGGGGAAATTCAATTTAGGATTAACGTCAGGAAGGATTTCTTCATATATTGGTGATCAATAGGATAGGACAAGAGAGAATGAAAGCATTTGATCCATTCAAGAATCAATTAGTTGATGTGATGAAAATGCTAAGATTTTGCTTACAGAATAGACCAGCTGAAATGGTTTCCTGCTTTCCTACATTGTGAGCTTGTAAACAAAGTGTTTTCATTGCAGATAAGTGCCTTGTGGCCAGAATCACCTGGATTGTTAACTGTGTGTGTCTTTAGAACCCACATGATAAAAGACTTTAGAATGGACATGATCTTTCTCTAGTTTCCCTTCACGTTTCCTTTGTGTAATGCAGATAAATAAAAGCATTGCAGAAAGTCAATTTTCTTTAGTAGAAGTGGGCTTCCATGTAGAAACAAAGAAACCCGATCTGAAACGTCACCCATCCCTTATCTCCAGAGATGCTGCATGACCCATTGAGTTACTCCAGCACTTTGTGTCTATCTTTGGGCCTCCTTGTATTTAGGAAGGTTAACTTTACTTACAAAACTTCAACAAGAACAGTTTCCAAGTATCTAACATGGGCAGGCCATACACAGTGAATGGCAGGACTCTGGGGAGTGTTGTAGAGCAGGGGGATCGAGGAGTACAGGTACATAGTTCCTTGAATGTGGCATCACAGGTAAGGGCCGTCAAAATGGCATTTGGCAGATTGGCCTTCATCAGTTAGAGTATTGAGTATAGAAGTTGGGAGGTCATGTTGCAGTTGCATAAGATGTTGATGAGACCACATTTGGAGTATTGTATTCAGTTTTGGGCACCATGGTATAGGATAGTTGTTGTCAAGCTGGTATGGGTGTAGAGAAGATTTATACTTAAATTTATACCATGAAAATTAGTATGTTTTGAAATGCAGAGTATTTGAAAGATATTGGGCTTTCTCCTTGCATATATATAGTTAGACATGTGCCATGTGGTCAGTATTTGCCAATAACACTAAAATCAATGGGGATGGAGTTGAAGCAGAACAAAAGTAGAAATACAGGTCAGGCAGCATCTGTGGAGATAAAATTAGTTGATATTTCAGGTCAAATGGACTTTCATCAGTACTGATATACAAGTTGTGAGAATCATCCAAGCGAATGTAACAGTGAATAGTTGGAGGTGTTGAATTCAATCAGGCATTGCCTTCTCTCACTGTTAGCCACATCTAAACCCAGAACAAAACCTGTCTCACCGACACTGAAGTTGCTTGCCCGCAATCTCTGGAAGGGTCATTTAGTAGATGCAGTGAGAGTTTAACACCGTTTGCCCTCATCTATCAAGATCCTGGCGCCTACATTTATAATTCTTCTGCATGCAGTTGGGAATATTTGCACAACAGACTCCTGAAACAGGGTGACAATCTGATATAAATGAAGGTTGCATTGGCTTTAGATTGTCATGATGTTGAAGCCTTCTAAATGAACCACTCCAGAAATATCCAACATTAACCAGACTGTAAAACAGCTGGACACAAACAGACCAGTCACTCACCACAACATCTGATTCCACATTACACAAAAGGAGTATTGCAAACATAATGTAACATCCAACCAATCAAAGTCACCATTTTGCTTTACATTGCAAAACGACTCCCAACCTGAATTTATAGGGAGTGACATTTCTGACATGTATCTTTGAGGCTCATACTGTACGTGAAACAGATTTTTCACTGAGCGGCATTGAGTATTAGGTGATTTATATGGAATGCATGAGAACGCAAATAACTATTAAATACATGCCCCACAAGCAAAAAACATCCACAGCCAATTTCATTCAGGCAAGAATTGCCATAGACGCACTACACATGTTGTTGTGCATTCAAAAGCAAAAGTTTGCCAAGATTAAGCTGCAGTCCAAGGTAGCATTCGTTTTGGAAAAAAGGGAGAAGAATATAGGGAAGCTTCTATCTGTATCCCTTCACCGCTGCTTAATGAATCTGGGCTGGGTTTCCACCCGAGCTTATCTGAGTTGTCAAGCCTTCCTAGCGCCTGAGGCTATCTATAGTCAGAGCATCAGCTCCTGCTGGAACCCAGAGAGTTGTGATTTTGTGGAATTCTCTGCCTCAGAAGGCAGTGGAAGCCAATTCACTGGATGCATTCAAAAGAGAGTTAGATAGAGCTCTTAGGGCTAGCGGAATCAAGGAATATGAGGAGAAGGCAGGAACGGGGTATTGATTGCCGATGTTCAGCCATGTTCACATTGAATGGTGCTACTGGCGAGGGGCTGAATGGCCTACCCCTGCACCTATTTTCTATGTATCTATGAGTAAGCCTACCTAAAGACAGACACAAAATGCTGGAGTAACTCAGCGTGACAGGCACCATCTCTGGAGATAAGGAATGGGTGACGTTTCGGGTCGAGACCCTTCTTCAGACCTGTCACCCATTCCTTCCCTCCAGAGATGCTGCTTGTCCCACTGAGTCACTCCAGCATTTTGTGTCTATCTTTGATGTAAGGCAGTATCTGCAGTTCCTTCCTGCACTCTAAGCTTGCGTATTTGGCCATTAATGACAATTAAAAAAAATCCAGGCTAAACTATACAATAGCCAAGACGGTTCACCTTTAGTTCACAGAAGCAGTTAAATTTTGCTTTACAGTTAACATTAGTCCCTGAAGGTTCCGTATGATGTGTTTAAGAGCAGTGGATCGCAACAGGCTTGCTTCCCCTATTCTTCTCATTAAACACACTGCTGTGACACACACTATCCATTTAACCATTATGTCTATGTTTTTTATAGTAACTTGGGGTCGTAGGTGCATCAGCTCCAGTTGAATATGCCACTCGGACTCTCACCCGCTCCCGCAACCCCTCCTCCTCCTTTTCCCCTGCAGGCGCCGACATCTTCCAAGGCGGAGTTTGTCACCAACTCTGGGGGAAAAGAAGGAGGAGGTCGAGGGAGTGAAGGAGTGGACGGGTGAAAGGCCAAATGAAGAGAGTGGCAGGAGGCAGAGGAGGAGACGGCGGTGGAGCAGGGAGTAGACAAGCGATGGCCATCAGGAAGAAGCGACAGCTGGTGAGAGAGAAGGGAACCTCATGTGTCCTGTCATTGGCAGCAGCCTGAAGAAAGGGCTAAAACATGAGCCACAACAACAGCGACATCAACATGACCGTGTGATGGGTGAAGAAATGCTCTTGCGAGCCGGAGGTGTTGTCGGAAGCTGGGGCTGTAACAGGCTGGGTGGGGTGGGTGAGCCAGGGTTGGCATGGGCAGGTCCGTCCGCTGTAACCAAAATCCAATATAATGGGGCCTGTTAAATCGAGGGTTTACTGTACTTAGATGTTATGCTTTTCTAAATGTATGTGACCATGGTAATTTAGACCTGGGTTATTGTTTCACTATGGCTTTCCTATCTGTCAGCCAATAAACTAGAATTACTGGGAACTGCTCCAGTATATCGAGAGGCTGAATGGAAATGGAACCAAAACATGCAGGTGCCCTCATGTGTAAATGTGCAAAAATAATTTCACAGTGCAGTTGCACATGTGATGAATAAAGCAGCATTGAATCCATTAAATATTGAGCTTAACACGACGTTTCATGAAATGTTTGGGTTCAGTTATTTTAGCGTGCAGTTCGTAAAGACAAATAGATTAGTCACAATGTTAAAATGGAAATGGTTAGACATAGCAATCATCTACAAATATTACCAAAGGCTTATATCCGTTATGAAATTGGGTCCAAAAAATTCCATCTTTAGAAAAGAAGCAATTGGTCTGTAAAAATCTAAGATATACAATATAAGGAAATATAAGGCAAATGAGTAATTCCAAAAGTAACATTGATGTATTTGTTTTGAACCACTCACAAAATGCCTTCAGCATCTTCTTGAAAGCAAACAAATTACTGGATGAAGCTGATAGTTGATGTTCTCAAATGTGAAAAATTGGAATGCGTTTGAAAATGTGTGTATGTTAAATGCGGCAAGTTATGAAGATAAGGAATAGGAGGCTCAGTCATTTGGTGAGTGATTGTGGTCAGAGCACTGCTCCGTGAATGTGCAAACAGAAGAAAGCCTTTCAATGAATAACTATTAGTTAAATTATATAACCTTGCTGTCAGAAGAAATACCATCAAAGCGGGTCCCATCGCAGCAATCAAACAGCACACTGGGAGGAAAAACATTCTAAAACTAATGGTGTGATTGTGTTAGCAAGAACTTCTGCTCAGGAGCTGAGAAACATAACCTCTTCTTCAGAAGATACAACGTGGAAATAGACCCTTCGGCCCACTGAGCCTGCGCCGACCAGCAATCCCCGCACATTAACATTATCCTACACACACTAGGGACAATTTTGAACATTTACACCAAGCCAATTAACCTACAAACCGGTACGTCTTTGAAGTGTGGGAGGAAACCAAAGATCTCGGAGAAAACACATACAGGTCACGTGGAGCACGTACAAACTCCACAAGGGCAGCACCCGTAGTCGGGATCGAACCCAGGTCTCTGGCGCTGCAAGTGCTGTAAGGCTGCAACTCTACCGCTGCGCCACCATGCCGCCCAACCGCCTGTTTTTTTCAGGATCATAGTTACTGTTGTATTAGATCATGGTTTAATCAAATTGGATCTAATCCAGAATGAGATTGGCTGTGATTAGAGAGAGAGTTTGGATCAGATTAGATTTAATCAGAAATTATGACCTAATTGGGCGTCATTTACAACAATCCAAGATTTTATTGGTTATCCAATTCTGCCTAGATGTAGGAGGGCTTGTATCTTACATTGAACCAGTATTTAGTGGCATTGCAGGTTGACAGGGTGGTGAAGAAGATTTTTTTGCATGCTGGCCTTCATCGGTAAGGGATTTGAGTATAGAAGTTAGAATATTATGTTACAGTTGTTCGAAATGTTGGTTTGAGGCCATTATAATTGCTTTGGTCACCATGTTACAGGAAAGATGCTATTAAGTTGGAAAGTGTGCAGAGAAGATATACTAGGATATTGCCAGGTCTTTTGGGCTTGAGCTAAAGGGAGAAGTTGGGCGGGCTCGAACTTTACCCCTCAGAGTGAAGGGGGCTGAGGGTGATCTTATAGAGGTATAGTATTTCTGAGTGGAAGAGATAGAATGAATGCACTGAATCTTTTTTTTTAGGTTAAGGGAATCAAGAACTGGAAGGTATTGGTTTAATTTCTTGATCAGTACAGGTGTTGGAGGTTCTGGGGAAAAGGCAGGAGAATGGAGTTGGGATGGAGAGATAGCTCAGCCATGATTGAATGGCGGTCATGGATGCTTTGGGCCGAAGGGCCTGTTTCCGTGCTGAATGACTCTATGCATCTATGACTCTATTGGCCCTGGGAGAATATCTACTTTGCCTACTGGTACAATTTACAACATGATATCTCAGAATGCACAGTTATAGAATAGTCAATTATAACACACTACCAAATATGATAAATATTATGTGGCTCCTCTTCTGATACAACCCCCATAAGCTATTGGTTATAAGCTATTGTTGAAGCTATTTTCATGCCAATTCAACTGCCAAACATGCGATAAAACATTACTAAATTATGCCTAAGCATAGCTATGCCTTTTGCTAATGATGAAAATGGGTTTGAATGTTTTTCATCACCATTAAAAACATCACAATCTTTGGCTGCTACTACTTAAAAAAAAAGTAATTCGTCCCTTCCATGAAGTTTATTGCATGAAATTGCAAACTGCTGATGGTGTGAGACGATATACTTGGAAATGGTCTTTATGCGCTTCAGAGTAAAATGCCACTTTGATTCATTGCTCCGTTATGTTATTGCTCAATTGTGTATCCAAAATTATTTTATATTATGGGAGAATGGCAGTGTATCTACATGCTTAGTCACATTAATATAACAGAACAGAAATTAATCTCGGGGAGTTAATTTCCACATCAATGTCACTGTCTGTGTCCTCATTAATTAATGCAACAAAAGTACATGATATTGTACGAAAAATATATTACAAATAAAATACTCATGTACATGTGTTGTTCCATTTCCTTACCTGCTTGTGAGCATGATCATAAGAGTTGATGTGGTTATCAAACTCCTGATGTTTGTAATATTGTTTGTCACATAATTCGCAGTAGAAGTTAGCCTTCAGATCCTCCAAAGCTTTAGTTATTGCTTTTTCTTTTTCAGCATAATCCTGTGAAGAAATCAAAGAATCCGTCAGTCCAAATGTTGTCAGTTTCAAAACATCCTTGTACCAGCTGGTTATCGGATGAATATGCAGTAATTATGCAGCCCCAAGCTTCTAATACTCCAGCTTTGTACATAAAATTTACCATGCAATAATCATAAGTAATTTCAAACATTAAAATTTGAAAGTGCTTTTTTATTTTTGCGCAGAACCAATGTAACAAACTCAGAACAAGTTTAATCATGCAGCTTTTCAAAGTGGAGTTCTGGACCCGTGTGTTTAAATGCTGACTGACCTTTGATGCAATATATTGCAAGTTGTAAAAGCTTAATGTATGATTAGCATAGGTTAAAACTTAACTATATTTCTCTGCAAAAAAAACCCCAGCTAATGTCCACTTTCACATCAGAGTAAAATAATCAGATATATCCATTCATAGTTTTTAAAAATGTATGAGTGTTTAGAAAAAAATATCTGAAATAAACATTAACACAAGACATTTCCACATGTAGAGAACTGTAATCATGAATAAAATCATGTATCTGATCATTTTGCAAATCACTTGACTTTGCTGTTGGTAAAATAGTACTTTTAAATAATATAAGCCATATTTAACTTTCCAAAACGGAAAAGTCTCCCAAGTTCACCTCCACCTGTTTGCAACAATACCTGGAGATATAGTTGCTAATATGTCGATAGTCAAACAAACCCAGGTGTTTTCATCCAGGGAAAGCTTCTTGTACACAGCAAGATTAAAAGCATAAATTGCAGTATCCAGATTGCATCTAGAGAACTAGATGTGTCACTAGGGCTGGAGTGATGATCCATGGCAGGATCTGAATCATCCACACTTAAGTCACAACCGCCTGGTGCATTTTCAATTTGAAAATAATCAGTGTTATTTTCTAATACATATAGTCAATCCAGTCATTTATTATCAATTCCTACTAATACACTTGCTTTAAAAAAGCAAAACATAGCAAACTACTCAAGATTTTATACATACCCCTACCTTTCTGTTTCTGTATTCTCTGCTGATATTTTTCATGTGGAAAATATGAGGTTATGCCCTTTGCTCAGAAGAATTAAACATATTTTTATTAAACTGTGAGAAAATAGTAAAATGCTCATGGACATACATAATTCAGTGGGCTAGTTCATGAAATACAGAAAGTAAATATGTAGGTTCAAAAAGAACATTGGAGATAAATGTAAGGAAGTCTCGATGTTATTGTATGGGGATTTGGTGAGACTACGCTATGGTGAGAAACAAGTTCAGATCGCTAAATCTAAGAAAGCTTATAATTGCCTTCTAAATAGTGCGACATACACTACGTTGCTAAATTCACTAAATTGGTTTCTGAGATGGAGGAAGATAAGATCATATTCACTGAGTGGGAAAAGATGTTCAGGATTTGAAAGAGATTGGCAGCGGAGAAATTGAGAGGATGTCTCTTCTGGTTGAAGAGGTTTTAACTGGTGGAGGATCGGGGGGGGGGGGGGGGGGGGGGGGAGTGACGGGGGAGGTAGCCTAGGGATAAGGAAGCCAACTGTTTAGGATTGAGATGAGGAGGAGTTTATTTTATTAAGTATTTTTGAAAACTAAGATAACAGTTTGGATACTGAAGGGAATGATTATAGACGAGATGGACGGAAATGTGGATCAGTGATGAGCTTGCTGAAAGATGATGTAGAGTCAAGGGGCTGTTTGACTGACTTGCCTAAATCTCAATATAATTCATTACTGTAAAAAAGATTTACTTTATCTTAAACTTCTTTTGGGAATGTCTTGACTACATTTGAATTAATTACCTTCTTTCCCCCTTTGTCAGTCTATAAAAAAAAACGACCCTATTCCCCATTCTAGCCAAATAGGGCAAGCCTTTCCACAATCATACACATCTGCTTCACTGTGTAAATGAATGGCTGCTGATACTTCAAGATTCTTTTCTTTGATCACAATCTCTCGTGAATCTTTTTGTTCTGAGCTAAATTTAGCTTCCATTCCTGCTGTGACTGAAGTTTCTATTAATTGGATCCATTTATTATATCAAACTGTAATCAAAATTTATGCTTGTGGCTCACTTTTACTCAAAGTATATGTGTACGCATGGATTTCAAATCCGATGTCCCAATGCCCCAATTGCTGCTTTGTTATTCTGTTTTATTCTTTATCCTTTTCTTTTCTAATGAGGATTTTCCCGTCTTCATAATGGACAGGGGCTTTAACCATTTAACACATTCTACATTTGGAATTGAGAACCAGAGGCTAAAGGTGAGGGGGGAAAGATTTAATGGGAACCTGAGGTGTAACATTTTCACACAAAGGGTGGTGGGTGTATGGAACAAGCTGCAGGAGGAGGTAGTTGAGGCAGGGACTAGTGCAATGTTTAAGAAACATTTAGACAGGTACATTGATAGGGTAGGTTTAGAGGGATATGGGCCAAGAAAAGGCAGATGGGACTAGTGTAGATGGGGCTTGTTGGTCGGCATGGGCATGTTGGGCTAAAGGGCATGTATAAGCTGTATAAGATCATGTGTGTGATAGGGTAAATGCACAGAGTATTTTACCCAGAATAGGGGAATCGAGAACCAGAGGACACAGGTTCAAGATGCGAGGAGATAGATTTAATAGGTAACTGATCAGTAAGAAGGTGGTGAGTAAATGTAATGAGCTGCCAGGGGCGGTAGTTGAGGCAGAAACAATAACAACATTTAAAAGACATTTGGACAGGTACGTGGATAGGAAGGGTTTAGAGGGATATGAGCCACATCTAGTGTTGATGGTGGACCCTGGTCAGCCTGGGCAAGCTGGGTCACAGGGCCTGTTTCCTTGCTGTATGGCACTGTGGCTCAATGACATCATGAATTATAAATGCAGCAAGTTAAACTGAAAGTAGTACAAGTACATTGTTGTCTTTTAAATAATGACCATTTGAGCATTAGAGTGTAGAAAAGTCAGTAATGCAGCCCAGTCTGTCATACAAACCAGCCCCCACCCCCATTGACTTCATCAACACTTCACTATACCTCAGGAAAGTAGCCAATGTAATCATAGACCTCTTACACCCGTCATTCCCTTTTCTCCCCTCTCCCATTAGACGGAAGATACAAAAACTTGAAAGCACATACCACCAGATTCAGAAATAGCTTCCTCTCCACTGTTGTCAGACTACTCAATGGACATCTCATAGAAACATAGAAACATAGAAAATAGGTGCAGGAGGAGACCATTTGGCCCTTCGAACCAGCACCGCCATTCATTGTGATCATGGCTGATCATCCACAATCAGTAACCGTGCATGCCTTCTCTCCATATTCCTTGATTCCGCTAGTCCCTAGAGCCCTACCTAACTCAGCATGGAAACAGGCCCTTCAGCCCACTGAGTCCCTGCCAATCAAAGATCACCCTGTAAACTGGAACTATCCTATACACCAGGGACAATTTTCAATTTAACTGAAGCCAATTAACCTACAAATGCCACTGGGTAGGAAGAAGGGTCTCGACCCAAAACGTCACCCATTCATTCCTTCTCTCCAGAGATGCTGCCAGTCCCTTTGAATTATTCCAGCTTTTTGTGTCTATCTTCGGTTTAAACCAGCATCTGCAGTTCCTTTCCACACAATAAATAAAATTCTATTTTAAGAAAATTTATTTGTTCATGAGATTTCGGATGTCATATTTCAATCCTGTGATATTTAACATGACTCATGAATGAAAATTGAATATTCTATCCACACTAGATAAAGTTCTCAGTGCTGTCATGGGAGATAATAGCTGGATATCCCCACTCGATACAATGTGCTAAAACTAGCAATTGTTTGACACTACCTTTTGTTTACTTTAGATAACGCCACTTTAACAAAAATGAAGGAACAATGTGTCTATCTGATTTTAATTATACTTGATCGAGATTTACCCAGTGGATCAGACTATTGCTTTTCTAGCCTGAATGTAAAGTCAAATGTGCCTCGGTTTTAGTTCTTGAATTTCCATTTTCTCTGGTGTTGCAGCTTTTTCAAATCACTTTTAATTAATGATCTGTTTTCCAGAACCTTGAGTACAGAACATCTAGCAACATACGTGAAGAATGCAGCGCTAACCTCGATAAATCCTTCACATTAACACCACAGTTGGCCTGAATTACTTATGATCCAAGAACATTTGATGCAATGTTTCAAGGTAAAAAATGTTGCTATGTCTTTGTTGGTTACATGGAACAATAATAAAGGAATGTGAATATGAGATGTCACAGTGTCATAAGAGGGAGCACATTGCCATTTGATCTATATATTAAACTGCATATTCAGTAATTTTATTTAACATCAGTAGAAATGGAGAAAGAACACTCATTGGAATGTGTTACTGAATTAGTTACTGGAAGTAATATGTTATGCTTGCTTTAATAAAGGAAAATAGCAGCAGCATAAATGAACCTTTAACGTAAATCGTTAAAGTCATTTTACTAATAAGAGATTAGAAGGTTTAATCTACCAAAGTATATTAATATCTTGAGAAAGGAACAAATTGCTGGAGTAACTCAACGTGTCAGGATCCTTCACAGACTGCAGACCATAATAAACAAAGAAAAGAAAGTTCAGCATATATATATATGGGAAATGCAGATACTGGTTTAGACTGAAGATACACGCAAAAAGCTGGAATAACTCAGCGGGACAGGCACAATCTCTGGAGTAAAGGAATAGGTGATGTTTCGGGTCAAGATCCTTCTTCAGACTGGGAGTCAGGGGAAAGGGAATCAAGAGACATAGACGATAATAGAGAGAGATATAGAATGAATGAATGAAAGATATGCAAAAAATAACAATGATGAAGGAAAGATGGAGCCCACAATGGTCCATTGTTTGGCTATGGGCGAGGTGATAACGAATTATATATACAGTGAAACTCAACAGGATGTCTGGGAAATTAGTGTGATGACTAGGGTGGTGGAGGGACGGAGAGTGAGACGAAGGGTAACTTGAAGTTAGAGAAATCAATAATCATACCACTGGGTTGTAAGCGAAATACTCCTCCAATTTGCGATTGGCCTCACTCTGACAATGGAGGAGGCCCTGGATAGAAAGGTCTGTGTGGGAATAGGAAGGGGAGTTAAAGTGCTTGGCAACCGGGAGATCACGTAGGCCTCGGCTGACTGAGCGAAGGTGTTCATGAGACGATCGCCTAGTCTGCTCTTGATCTCGCCCATATAGAGGAGTCCACACCTGGAACAGCGGAGAGTAACCATGCTCCGTCCTACCCCTCCTCTCGCACAGCTTTCTTCCCCACCTCCTTTGCAATCAGTATGAAGAAGGGTTCCAATCTGAAATGCCACCTATCCTTGTTTCCCTCCTCCATCTCTACTTTGCAAACATTTCTAAACACCTGTTTTTGCTTTTTTATTATGGGGTATTGTGTGTAGATCGATGATATAAAAAATGAATTTAATCCACTTTAGACTAAGGCTGTAATGTAACAAGATGTGGAAAAAGTGAAGGCGTCTGAATACTTTCTGAATGCATTGTACATGCCCACTGATCCGCTGAGTTACTCCAGCATTTTGTGTCTATCTTTTATCCAGGAAAGGGGAATCAAAGAACAAAGACATAGGTTTAAGGTGAGAAGGACAAGATTCAATAGGCACTGAGGGGCAACTTCTTCACTCAGAGAGTAGTGGATATTTAGAATAAGCTGTCAGGGGAGGTAGTTGAGGCAGGAACCATAACAGCATTTAAAGGACACTTGGACAAGGTTTAGAGAGATATAGGCCTAATGTGGGGTGAGCTTAGATGGGACACCATGGTCGGAATGGATGAGTGGGCCAAAGGGCCCGTTTCCATGCTGTATGACTCGATGAATCAATGACATTATGGCTGTGTTGGTCAAGAATGAACTATCCAGCCTAATCCCACCTTTAGTACCAGGTCTGTAATCAATGGTAATGGTTTTTCAGGTGCACTTGCAAGTATAGTTTATATGTGATGAGGATTTCATCACCTTCACTCTTTCAGGCAATTAGTTCCAGACCTTTACAACCTTTCTGGCAAAATTATTTCTCCTTATATCCTCATCAATCTTTCTACCAATTATTTCAACACTATATTTCTTCAGGTTTCGACCTTTCTGTGAGGCAAAATTGCTCCATTTCAGTTAATTTGCTAGATCCTGCTCAACCTCCTACAACCCAAAGAAAATGACATTATCTTAACTTTCATGCCAATATTTAGGAAAAGGGGATAAACCTATAATCGCGAAAGGACTTGAGGATATAGAAGCAAATTTTGGCACTTAGGTACATAAATCAAGTAAAGTTAGGGAACAAGTATAGAAAAAACAACCATAAAAGATGGATAGAAAGCTGGTCTTTGACTGCACAACACCTTAGTCAGATACCATCTTGAGTGCTGCATTCACCTTTGGATACCTTACCTTGAGGAAGCATTGGGCAAAGTATATATTCACAAGAGAACTATGCAAGATTAAATCAATGTAGCATTGCATGAAGCTAGTTTGATTCTAAGCATGAATAATGAAAGGAAATCTCATAAACAAATACTTACAAGGCTCAGCAAGCTTGGGGCAAGGAAGATGCTTCTCCTGGCTGAGGAGTCTAGAACAGGGGCACCATTACAAAATATGAGAGAGGGCGTTTAGGAGTAAGAGGAGGAGATTTTATTTCACTCGAAGGGTGGTAAATCTATGGAATTCTCTACCCTGGAGGTTCAGATATTGTCAGTTCCGAAGATTCATTGATGGATCAGCAGATACAATTATGACCTTTAAAATGCATTTGAATAGATATATGCATTGAAAGGGTTTAGAGGACTGTGTGCAAATGGGACTGACCCAGTCTGCAAAATTGGTCAATGTAGACAAGGTGGGCCGAAGGCCTTGTTTCCGTGTTGTGTAACTTAGTTTAGTTTAGCGATACAACACAAAAACAGGCTCTTTGGCCCACCGAGTCCGCACTGACCAGCGATCCCACATACTAACATTATCCTACATACGCTAGAGACAATTTACAATTTTACCAAGTCAATTAGCATACCAACCTGTAAGTCTTTGAAGTGTGGGAGGAAACCCAAGCTCCCGGAGAAAACCCACGCAGGTCACGGACAAAATGCATCCAAATGATATAAATATGCAGAGTACCTATGAGATTCATAGGTTCCACGATTATCTCACTTTGATCAGAGGTTTTCGGAGGAGTTTCATATAGTCGATTGGATTATTGGAAATGTTCTCAAGACCTTCTTAAATTGAATCTGTTATGCCAAAATCCATAATAGCTGCTTAACAACAAAATACAAATGCCTGCGGCTATAATTAGGAAATTGATATATTTTAGGTATGTCAAAGGCCCTTTTGATAATGTTCTTTTGATTATACAGGCATTAATTTGCAAGATAAATTCGACAAAGTTAGGAATTTGCAATGTCTAATATATAATTCAATAGTTCTGGCAGTATAAATAAATTGATTAATTTCAAAGTAGCATGTCCTTAAGTAAGCTGTGGAATTTATTCTTCTCTTTGGAGAGATAACGAGTTTGAAATCTGGTCAAATCTCTACACTAAGGTATATGAATAAAACTGTTTAACAATTCAAACAAATTGACTAAATTACATAGATCTGGTAAACAATTTTATTTTATTATCTAAGGTAGACACAAAATGCTGGAGTAACTCAGCGGGACAGGCAGCATCTCTGGAGA
Source organism: Amblyraja radiata (assembly GCF_010909765.2). NCBI lineage: Eukaryota > Metazoa > Chordata > Chondrichthyes > Rajiformes > Rajidae > Amblyraja > Amblyraja radiata. The sequence goes on from NC_045962.1 coordinate 20,214,631, forward strand.
GAAAGAATGAGTGATATTTCGGGTCGAGACCCTTCTTCAGACGGGGTTTATTATCTCATTGGTCTTAAAACCAATACATATCCTACTGTGTGAAAGGGGGACAAGTTTCTGATAAATCTTGGAGAAGATACGTGCATTTGTTTTGTTAGTGAGATATCTTCAAATGATGTATGCATGCTAAAAATTGAAATATTAGGCACTATCTCAAGATTGTTGATGATATGGCTTTTAAAGAAATGAGAATTCAGGATATTTATATTTAGATTGGGATTGTTGATAATATGGCTTTTAAAGAAATGAGAATCAAGGATACGTGGATTAATGTTTGGACGATAACATGGCTTTTAAAGAATTGAGAATCAAGTGTACTTTTGCCAAGGTTTGGATTCATAACATAATTTTCAGTAATGAGGGAGTGATTGTGGTTTGAGAGGCCACTATAAGGTATAAAGAAGGAAGAACCCATATGGATTTGATTGAAGAGGAAATAAATGATGAGTATGGCCATTCACTTATTGGAATACATTTTTTATTATTTTAAATATTTATTTTATTAGAAGCAATTGTACAAGGAGAAAGTAATCGACATAACAATTATACAATTTTCGTACAGCTTCAATTTTAACATTTTATAAACTAAATCTGAAAAAAGAAAATGAAAAGAAAGGAAAGGAAGAAGAAAAGAAAAAATTTCGAAAACGACACGAAAGATAAAAAAGTGAGCTAAGGAAAAAGTGAAAAAAGCGGAGATATATCCCACTACCCTTCCCTATGCCCGCTCACCCAACCCTAGCGTCGGTTTTGAATTTATGTTCAACCATTATGTTGTTGAAGAAATTCAATGAAAGGAGACCATGTTTTGGAAAATTGATCTGGTTTATCAGACAAAACAAGCCTTATTTTTTCTAAATGTAGTGTCTCGGTTATTTCTGTGATCCACATCTTCACTGTGGGGACTGTCATCCTTTTCCAGAATTTAAGTATAAGTTTTTTTGCAGTTATTAAACCATAGTCAAGAAATATCTGAGATATCGTTAACTTAGGGCAGCCCTCTGACATTCCTAATATTATTAATTTTGAATCTGAATCTAATTGAATTTTGAGTGTTTTAGAAATGATATTGAATATTCCCGTCCAGAAGTTTTGTATTTTTATACAGGATACAAAATAATGAGTTAGGGTGGCTTGTCGGCCTGTCTATTCAAACAATCGTCTAATACATCTGGACCTATAAGAGGACAATTTGTGTATATGTTTTCACATAATCTCGGATTTGAAGGTATCTAAAAAAATTGTTGGCATTCAAGTGATATTTCTCCTGTAGTTCTTGAAAATAACAGAGAGTCCCCTTCTTATAGAGGTCTCACACAGCATTGATGCCCAGGTTCTTCCATTGAACAAACATCGTATCTAAAGTAGACGTTTTAAACGAGGGATTATTTGCAATAGGAAGAAGGAGAGATATTTCTCAATTTAAGACTGAATTTCAGCTGTTTCCAGATACGGATAGTACTATGTATTATTGGATTTTGCTCATACGTTGATTTTTTCAAATGTATTGGAGATAGGAGGATTGAGCCTATACTAAAAGGCAAACAATCCTCCCTCTCCATTTTTAACGAATTTACATGTTGACATATATCGTCCAACCAGAACGTTATATTTTTAATATTGGTTGCCCAATAGTAAAAAAGAAAATTAGGTAAAGCTAATCCTCCATTTTCTTTGGATTTGCACAAATGTCTTTTGTGTATTCTATGGGTTTTATAGTCCCAAATAAAGTTAGTAACCATAGAATCCATTTTTTTAAAGAAGCTTTTCGGGAGATATGTCAGTATTGATTGAAATAAATATAAAAGTTGCGGAAGGAAGATCATCTTTATGGCATTTAATCTACCAATAAGGGAGATAGGAAGTGTTTTCCAAAATTGGATGTAGGCATATAGTTTAGTAATTAATGGTGGAAAGTTTGTTTTAAACAGAGAGGAAAACTTTCTAGTCATGTAAATTTCAAGATATCTGAGCTTTTCAGTAACAATTCTGAAAGGTAATTGTTGGAGTTAAGAAGGGTCTTGTTCTTTTATTGGCATGATTTCACTTTTATTCCAATTTATTCTGTATCCAGAAAACCCCCCAAATTGTTCTATAATGTTTAAAACATTTGGAATATTAACTTGGGGTTTAGTAATGTATAAAAGCACATCATCTGCATATAACGACATTTTATTGGTGGTATATTTGGTATTATATCCATAAATGCCTGAATGTGACCTGATAATCTCGGCAAGAGGTCCTATGGCTAAAGCAAATAACATTGGAGAAAGAGCATATCCTTGTCTGTTACCCCTAGATAAGTAAAATATTTTTTTTTTTTTTGAAAATATTTTTTTATTGGAGATAGGTACATAACCAGATAAGTAAAATTTAGGTGAAAGCATTTGGTTCGTCAGTATTCTAGCTGTCGGATTAGTGTATAAAAGCTTCACCCATAAAGTAAAATTTTCTCCCCAATTGAAATGTTTCCAACACTGTGAAAAGATAAGACCATTCCACGGTCGAAAGCTTTTTCTGCATCTAGAGAAATAATTGTTAGATCTTCATTTGGCGTTCTCTGCGAATATATTATGTTAAACAAACGTCTCAAATTATAAAACGAGTGTCGTTTAGGTATAAATCAGGTTTGATCTGGATGTATTAGTTTATCGATAACCAAGCTTAATCTGCGAGACAAAGACTTAGCTGGTATCTTCTGATCCGTATTTTTTTTTTATTGTACTCCAAGCACACACACACACACACACACACACACACACACACACACACACACACACACACACACACACACACACACACACACACACACACACACACACATTTATATACTAGACCAAGTGCAGACCCGTTGGGTCTGCTCCCCGAACGCAGCTGTTCCCTACCCGTAGCCCCCACGGGAGACGTGGTCCTCCAACTCAAGCGGCTCAGGAATCAGCAGTGCGGCTGTTTTTACATGTGGTCTTTGAGGCGAGATGCGGGCGCCAGCAGCCGTTATGGTCGCTGGCCAGCAGGAGGCGACAAAATGAGTGAGTGGGGGGGGGGGGGGGGGAGAAAGATTTGTTTTAAAATTTGTACATAAACACGACAAAATTTAATGAGGAGTGGATACTTGGAATGAAAAGTGAAATCTCTACCTAAATGGAGCAAATCAGGGCGTTTGTGGGTCGGGTGTTGTCGTGGCAACGAATCAAAGGCTGGCAGCCACAAGTCAGAAACACACACAGCCACACAGCCAGACACACACACAGTTTTATATATATACTAGACCAAGTGCAGCCCCGTAGACCAAGTGCAGACCCGTTGGGTCTGCTCCCCCAATGGTGTGATCCCCCAACCCAATATTCCACCATGCACTCGTCTCCTCCAATGGAACTGAAGCCGTTCCCAAATGTAAGATTCCAGCAATCCCCTGCCTCCCTCAGCAGTGGATTAAAAAAAATCCAATTGCACCTCCCCTGCCTGCTGCAGCAGTGAAAGGTTCAGAGTGTTCCTGTCTTGCAAGTTTGTTTCGAAGTGTGTTGGAAGCTGTTTCGAAGTGTGTTGGAAGCTGATAGGAAGGAGCAGCCGTCAACAAATCAAAAGGCAGAAAGTCAACGAATCAAAAGGCAGACAGGCAGCCGGACGGCAGCCGGTCGGATGGCACGAGAGTTTTAATAGTATATAGATATATATAGATAAATAGATATATATTTAGATAGATATATATATATATATATATATATATATATATATATATATATATATCTATGTCTATATCTATATATCTATATCTATATATATATATATTATTGCACTTTTGTTGTTTTTTGAGTATATACGTATGTGTGTGTGATATACACACACATACGTATATACTCAAAAAACAAACAAAAGTGCAATAATAACAATAATAATAACAACAATAATAATAATAATAATAATAATAATAATAATAATAATAATAATAATAATAATAATAATAATAATAATAATAATAATAATAAATATAATATTCTATGTAGTTCAGAGCTTATTTGAGGTTGTAGTGTTTAATAGCCTGATGGGTGTAGGGAAGAAGCTGTTCCTGAACCTGGACGTTACAGTTTTCAGGCAACTCGATGGCTGGGGTGAAATGAGTGTGTGACCAGGGTGGTGTGGGTCTCTGATGATGCTGGCTGCCTTAATTCTTAACAAAAGGTAACCATTGATAATAGAAGACATCAAAAAAAAATCCAGCTACGCCAGTTTCTGTTAATCCTTGGAGAAAATATATGCAATTATTTTGTTTGTGAGATATCTTCAAACGATGTATGCATGTTAAAAATGGAAATCAGAATCAGAATCACACTTTATTCACCAAGTATGTTTTGCAACATACGAGGAATTTCATTGGCCATGTCAGCCATACAATTAAAAGCAACAGATCACTCAAAAACACATTTTAACATGAACATCCACCACAGTGACACCTACACATTCCTCACTGTGATGGAAGGCGAAAAAAAGTTAAAGTCCTTCCTTTTGTTCTTCCTCGGTCGGGGACCTCGAGCCCTCCGTTGATGGGATGATCTTGACTCCCGTAGCAGGCGGCATTCAGGCCCTCCGCATCGAGGCGTTCAGCTCCTGCATCGGGGGGGATGTCAGCTCACCCGCACCTGTCGATCGAACCTCACATCGGGGCTGGTCAAACCTTCCGCGGCGTTGGAGCTCCCGACTAGCCTCTCCAGAGAATGCGGGCCCTTGATGGTAAGTCCACGGTGGTTGCCTTGGGAGCGATCCCAGGCAAGGGATCTGCTCCGATGTTAAGTCCGAGCCCCGCGGTGGGGCTCCCGACAGTCCGAGGAGGCCTCCAGCTCCAGCGATGGTAGGCCGCAGAGCCCGGAGAATGTGATCCAAAAATTGATCACATCTCCGGGAAGGTAAGAAACTGAAAAAAAGTTTCCCCTGATCCCCTCCCCCCTCCCCCCACATAAAAGATGCCGAAGAACAAACTTTTAACGCACTAAAAAATAACAAAAAGAAAGAAAAAATTAACAGACTGCTGGCAGGGCTGCCATCTCCCCGGCGCCCTGGTGGTCATATCAAGCACTATCTCAAAATTGCTAATGATATGGCTTTTATCAATATTATATTGAAGTCATCCATGTAAGCAAGATGATGATGTTCTTAAAGGAGGCCACCAACTGCTTGGAATTATTTTGGGGTCTTCATAAGCAAAACAGTTCCTGAGGAGTAACTATGTCTTTATGCAGTAAGAAGTAGTTTATTTAGGCCTGATGGAAAGAAAGTCTTTACTTTTAGGCTGAAGTTGCAAAGGGTTATTGTATGCTTTGGCATGCATAAAACCAGCAAATGAAATACACTTCAAAAGCTCGCCACAGTCATCAGAGACAGGGATTTGTATTCTGCTGTTTGACTATGAGCAATGGATGTTGCTAATCCAAACATGAAACAAACTCAGTGAATGCAAATAGTAAGGTTTGGTAAAGAAATACATATCTGAAATAATTGATTTGGTTGTTGAAAGCTGTAAAGATCTTTAAATATATTGCCTAGGATGGAAATTTAAATACTCCATAGGTTAAAGGTGAGAGGGGCAAAGTTTAAAAGCGATGTGCAGAGCAAGTTTTTTTACACAGTGTTAAGTGCCTGTAATGTGTTGTCGAGGAGGTTGGTTGAGGTAGATACACTAATGGTACTTAAAAGACCTTTAGATAGACACACGGATATGTCAGGAATGGAGGGATATGTGGTATGTGCAGGTAAATAAGTAATGGTCTTAGCATCATGTTGGGCACAGATATTGTGGGCCGAAGGACCTGTCCTTGTGCTGTAGTGTTCTATGCTCTATGTCTCTTATCAACTACATGACACCTTGAAATAACTATCAGGCACTCTTGTTCCTGCACATGGCCCTGACAGCCAGATGTTAATGATACTCTGTGATGCATTGTCAGCTATCTAGGGTGGTAGATTGGAAAACCTTGTGGAGCAGATGATGAATTCATGCAAGTCATTTCTGTGGCACCTGTATTCCCACAAGCCTGGATTGTGGGGCTGTAAGTGAGATACTTTCAGGAAGCAAAATGCATGAAATGGGATTAACTGCCATAATTCCAGATGCTCAGTCCATCATTAGTATTAACTCAAACTTTAACATTACTGCTGCATGTAATTTTTTGAAGCAGTGTGGGTCATGCATCTTCAATCATCTCAAACTAAACCACTCAAGTTATTCTGTTATTTAGGCACTCTTGGATCCCCCAACGCAATATTCCAAACTGCGCATGCGCTCCCCCCCTCTCCTTTTCCCAACACTCAGTCACTCCCTCCCTTCTCCATAACCCCTATCCCCACCCTACCCCTCTCCTCTCCCTCCCTACACGCCTCCATCTCCCTGCTCCCCCACAGCTCACCTTCACACTATCCCACTCCCTCACTAAACACAATGTTTAAATAACATTAAACAACAATCCTCGCCCTCTCCTCTTCCCATCCCCACTCCCTCCCTCTCCTTGCAACAATGTAACAAATCTCTCTTTGCACTGGGAGTCCTGTCATTTGTTAACATTGTAACGGGCAGGGCAAGGGGAAAAGTGTTCAAAAGTGGAATTTGTAAAGTTTAAAATGTGAATAAATTGTAAAATATAACATAAATCTGAACGGAACTTGCCACAGCACACCCCAGGACAATGGTGAGTAAGGTGGGCAAAAAAATGTAGCGCTATCATGTACCGTTTTGGCGTAGTTTTGGGATCACACACATACGCATGCACGCTTGTTTAAGATGAGAGTTTTAGTAATATATAGATAGATAGATGTCACAAACTATGTCATTCCTGGAAAATCAAGAACATTCACTTGAATACTTAGTTTTCAGTTGCACAAATATTCAGTTTTACCAAAAAGGTTTCCCAGCTAATGATTCCAAAGCATTAAAAGGAATTTGAGCAATACAATGTTAATAGCGCCGTAGATACATGCACTAATCTCAACAGGTCTCAGAAATACAAGAATGGATGAATATAAATGATTAAAAAATGAGAACAAATCAATTTGTTGGCACCTAAGTATTTATGACAGAGCTCTATAATCTCCAGTTAATCTTATATAAAACATTCAAAGCATAATCTAGATCCAGAAGCAAAGGCCACCTCTGAGGTTAAACTACTTTTTCATTAACAAATGCTTATTGATTAACTGTAATGTTAGATGTGTAATTCAAGACACGCACATCCAAAGGCTGTATCGTTCATCTATAGTAATGAGATTGTTATTTTACATTTATCTTCCTTAAAGTGACACTGAATAACAACAAAATAAGTCTGAGTTGTGAATTTGGAAACTCAAAGGGATTTAGTGTGGTAAAGTTTACTCCAGCTCCCACTGTTCACATGCTCATGTCCATCTACAATCTGGAAGATTAACTTTTAGTTTTCATGTTCAAACCTTTTGACCATTGGTTTTGGTGGGCCTGAGCCTCTTTCAGAGACAATTTACATTTAATCCTTAAGAATTTTAGCTTTTAGACATTAGAGATACAGTACGGAAGCAGGCCCTTCGGCCCACTGAGTCCGCACCGCCCAGCGATCACCCGATACAATAACATTATCCTACGCGGTAGGGACAATTTATAATTTTATCGAAGCCAATTGACTAAAGGGCCTGTCCCACTTAGGCGACATTTTAGGTGAGTGCAGGGGACTCTGCGCTCACCTCATGATCGCCACATGGTCGCCACATGTTCGCTGGTGGTCTCTGGTGAGTCTCCTTCATGGTCGCGAGGAGTTCCTGCATTCTGTGAACCAATCGCGGCCTCAGTATGGTCGCAGCAAATTTTTCAACATGTTGGAAATTTTTCTGTAACCAAAAATTGGTCGTCATGGAGAAAATCGAGAATCCTGTAGTCGTAGGTGCAGTGGTAGTGGGGTCGCCATGTAGTTGTAGGTAGTCGAGGTATCCGGAAGTAGTTTTAGTTCATCTCCTTTGATGACCGGGCATTTTCATTGGCTCATTGGGGAAAATAAAACGTAAGCACGACCGGTAATGTTAAATGCCCGCCAAACTTCACAGCTGTGTGTCTCTGGCTTACTAAAAGTTGTCTGGTTTCTTAAAAGTGTCTCCAATCCTTCTCCCCCCCTTTCCCCCCCCCCCCCCTTCTCCACTCCCCGCTCTTTTAAAGGACTTACCGTACACTGTGCTAGCCGTCTTAACCTTCCTGTTCATCGCGGTGTGTGTCTGTATCACCTTGGCTTTGCACTGTGTGAATTTCAGACAGCGCTCCCCCGCTTTCCCTGGCCCCCGCCTTTGCGATGTGTTTGTGTGTGTGTTCCACTCTTGACACTCGCCGTTCCAGCTCCCGGCTTTTCAGGCGAGTGCCGTGAGCTTGACAGTCGCCGGCAGTCCGCTGAAAAATCGCCTAAGTGGGACAGGCCCATTACAAACCTGTATGTCTTTGGAGTGTGGGAGGAAACCAGAGCAACCGGAGAAAATTCACATGGTCATAGGGAGAACATACAAACGCTGTACAGTTAGCACCCATAGTCAGGAATGAACTTGGGTCACTAGCACTGTAAGACAGCATCTCTACCGCTACGCTATCTCCCGAAGCTCCTTTTTAATGTGCTGCCATTTGAATGTAGATTAGCTGCAGCATGTGACCTCCTTCCTCCAAATGGGATAGAATATCACCTAAGCCTTCCAAATACATTCCGAATATATAATTTATTTCAACTCAGAGAAATAGGATGGAGCCATCAGACAAAAATGTTTTCTGTCCCTTTACATGCTTATGAGGATGAGGTTCTTTTTGATTAAAACAAATTAGGAAGACAACAAAACTCTAGAACTTTGCATTTTCTTAAACGGTCCTTCGGAACCTTCTGAATTTTGTAGTCGGCAGGGCAGTACTCTGCATTTCGCCAACTTGGACAGTTTTACATTTTTATCAAGCCAATTAATCAACAAATCTATACGTCTTTGGAGTGTGGGAGGAAACCGAAGATCTCGGAGAAAACCCATGCAGATCACGGGGAGAACGTACAAACTCCGTACAGACTGCACCGATCGGGATCGAACCCGTGTCTCGGGCGCTGCATTTTGTTGTAAGGCAGCAACTCTACGGCTGCGCCACCGTGACTGCCCACGGTCTTCCTTCCCCTGCAATTCCAGTGGTAAGGGTACCATAGTGTTTAGTTTAGTTTAGTTTTATTATCAAATATACAAAGCGACAGTGCTAGCTTTTCTTTGCGTGCTATCAAGTCAAAGAAAAGACTATACATCTCCACTGTGCACAGATAAAAGATAAAGGGCACAACATTTAGTGCAAGATAAAGTTTGATAAAGTCTGATTAAAGATAGTTCACAGGCCTCCAAAGAGGTTAATGGAAGATCAGGACACGTTCTAGCTGATTAGAGGGCCGTTCAGTTGCCTGATTACAGCTGGGAAGAAACTGTCCCTGAATCTGAAGGTATGCATTTTCAAACTTCCGTACCTTTTGCCTGATGGGAGAGGGGAGAAGAGGGAGTGACCGGGGTGAGACTGGTCCTTGATTATGCTAGTGGCCTTGCCGAGGCAGCATGAAATGTAGAAGCCAATGGAAGGGAGGTTGATTTATGTGATGGTCTGGGCCATGTCCACAAATCTCTGCAATTTCTTATGTTCTTGGATGGAGCTATTCCAAACCAGACTGTGATGCATCCTGATAAAATGCTTTCGACATGCATCTGTGGAAGTTGGTGAGGGTTGTTGGGAACATGCAGAACATCCTATGCCTTCTAAGGAAGGGGAAGCATTGATGTGCTTTCTTGGCCATAGCTTTGATGTGGCCAGTCCAGGACAAATTACGTGATATTTATTCCTAGGAACTTAAAGTTTTCGATCATTCCTACTTCAGTGCAGCAATGTATGTCAGGATGTAGTACTGCTTTGCTTCCTGAAGTCAAAACAATCTTCTTTGTTTTGCTGACATTGAGGGAGAGGTTCTTGCTAAGGATTAAAGGATTCAAACCTTTTTACATTATTACTCCCTCATTAATTGATTGGATTCTGAATTTTGGTCTTTGAGTACTTTGTAAAGTAGGAACAAATCTTAAGTGAGTCAAATGAAAGCTTTATTTTAAGTGGTGTGGTATTGGATTTGCTTGTTAAAACTCCTGTCTGCTTGGCATTCACTTTGTAATACTCCATTTATCCAACACATAAATGTGTAAGATCATCTAATGTGTTTCGCTTTCTGAAAATAAAACATATTCCACAGTTCATTGTGAATCACATTGTCCCATCTCTACTTTCTTTCTTCATTTTCACTACTTTTCACATCAATTGCTCTTTGTCCTTTTACACTTGCTGTTTCAAACATCACTTTTTTTTATGCTAGCTAACATGTTTCCCCTCCACAGTCACATCACTCCAGGTGAGCTGTCAGTTAATCCACACCAAACAAAAATTGCGGGGAAGTAAGTATATTTTATACGAGGCAGCAGATGGTGATGAATTTCACATTGGGTTTTTTTTGCCCTGGATGTAAAACTAACTCATGTTGTCAATTTGGTTTACCGCTCACCCCAATCTTAGCTTTATTTGTTTTTATGTATACTTTAATAATTCATGCTTCCTCATTCCTTCAGCAAGCCCTCATGTATATCCACAATGATTCTGTTATTTTTTTCCAAGTACAGTATCTTCCCAATAGCTTATTTCAAGCTAGTGTGAGTAATAATTCAAGCATAATCAATATCGTGTTGTAATTTTCTTACATGTAAGATCATTACCATCCCTTCTTGCTTGAATCCTTTGTGAATATTTTACATTTGCATTATTGTCCCTTCAGCCAACAATCATCATTTACCCAGTCCGAACCCTTCATGAACTTGAAGGCATGAACACCACATTTTATCAGTTCAAACATTAACCTGCTGTCCTTTCTAATGGCTGGGGCACTTTATGCCGACAGGCCAATGTGAGGAAATGAAGCATTACAAATTGAGTGGAAGTAAATTTGTTGAAGACATTACCTTAGTTAAACACGTGAATTGTCCCTGAAAGGTCTCCAGGCCAACACGCAACTAATGGTCAAAAGATTTGGCCCTATAATGCCTAAAGTGCATTCTCCATATTGTATGTGAGTGATCAGCATGTGACTAATGAGAGATGGGAGTCTTACCATACAGTGGCAATGGCACACTGTGGCACACATTTAAATCCCTTCATCTGCTTTACGAGCCAATATATCTGCACTAACTTTATAACTACTTTCTTCACTGAGGCCTATCTCTTTCTCTCTGTGTTGGAAAGCTAGACTTAGTTTAGTGTTGTTCAGAGATACAGCACAGAAACAAGCCCTTCAACCCACCGAGTCCGTGCCGACCAGTGATTCCCACACACGAACACTATCCTACACACATTAGGGACAATTTACAATTTTAGTGAAGCCAATGAACCTGCAAACTTCTGCATCTTTGGAATGTGGAAGGAAACTGAAGCACTCTGGAAAAATCCACACAGGTCACGGTGAGAAAGTACAAACTCCGTACAGACAACATCCGTAGTCAGGATTGAACGTGGGTCCCTGCGCTATAAGGCAGCAACTCTACCGCTGCGCCACCATGTCGCCCAAGATCTTACAGCCTTAACCACAAGTTCATTTCAGAGTCTCCTTTTCCCTCCACCCATTAATATTTGAGTAAATACATTTTTAAAGGACACAAAATGCTAAACTAACAAGTGGGTCAAGCAGCATCTCTGGAGAACATGGAGAGGTGACGTTTCAGATCGGGACCCTTCTTCGAACTGATGGCCTGAATTAGTCTGAAGAAGGGTCCCGTCCATAAATGTCACCTATTAATGTTCTCCAGAGATATTGATCAACTGAATTACTCCACCACTTTATTTCCTTTTGTGTATACCAGTATCTGCAGTTCCTTGTTTCTTTGTCCTTCAACCAGTTTTTGAACTCACTTTGATTAACACGAGGCAAAGCCTGTCCTCGCAATATATGTTCTCACCCACAGTTTATTTTAAAGGCCACATCCCTCAAACCTTCATTTTATATTTTGCTGGCTGAAACTCCCCTCCTACTCCAGATGCAGATGAATCATCTCCTGCTCCAGATGTCTGGTGTTTCAGGAGCTATATGCAACTGGGCCCTAATTTCCCTTCATTAAACCTTCTGTTGGTTACCCTTCCTTGGTCATCTGTTGCCGGCTCTGCTTTATTCTGGACGTTTCTTATCTTCAGTTCCCTCCCCTTTACTTTCAGTGTGAAGAAGTGTCCCGACCCAAAACATCACCAGAGATGCTGCCTGACCCACTGAATTACTCCAGCATTTTGGTACATTTTTGTTCTCTTTTAATGAGATGGCAAATTGTTTTATTCCCCACCATTGATAAAGATGGTTTACAATTTCAGTTGCCTCGTTGTATTTGTAATCTTTTTGCGATCTTATCATTTTAAAAGAGGTATCCCTGCCCTAAAATTCATCTACATTTTGACGTGAAAGTTAAAATTTTTCTTTTTCTATTCTTATTTCCAATATTTATGTATTCATAATTATGAATAACATCTGCTGCTAATCACAATACACCTCTGGTTAGGTCCCCTTGCAATCTTTTACAATCCAACTGCAATTTTCCATTCTACCAATTAGATCCAATTGGCAAGTTTTAATAATATATCCAAATTAATAATTTAGACATTACAAACTTGCAAGAAAAAATAATGATATAACCTTGAGTTTTTCTTTCCTCTGGAAATAAAATATATTCAATTCCAAAGGCTATTTTTCTTCATTTGTTAAGTATGGATGTACATATGGGATGTTGTTCTCTGCTTTGCTCACAACGTTCCATTAAACTTAGCATGCATGAGAAAATAATCTGCAACGTGACTGCATTTCTAAGATAACCGAATGAATCCAGAACATCAGATTTACCCTACAATTTTACATAGCATAATATCCAACAATAGAGTGATCAATATGAAATGTCCAAACAAACTCCTCTGTGACAGCAACGTGTAGACACGTCATTATTTCTAACTCAAGCATAAAACATTAGCTAAATGTCACGTTTCCTGAGTGCGAAACTCAGAGGGATTATTTTTTTATTCTGGGCTCAATTTATATAAAAGTGCCATTTTCCTTTTTGCATTTAACTCTTGCTAGACATGACCTTCCTTCATTAAAATGACGCTGGCATCATATTGCATCTGGATTTTATGAAACTCGACATTCTTGATCACATTTTATATCTTGTGAGTTTACCTGTCATCCACATCTAGCCACTGGGTTAAAAGAAGATACCCATGCACCTGTTGTTTGCTGCAGCATTGACATTTCACCTCAGTCCTGCGCATCATAATTCTTCAAACTTAGGTGAATCCATGCAATTAAAGCAGGTAATTTTGAGCGAATTGATAATGATCACTGAACATAAAAGTGACAGATGAAAACATTGGCAGCTTGTGTCAAGCCACAAGTGTATTAGAACATAGCAAAATAAGTGCAGGCAGTGGCGGACTGGCCAGGGTGTCAGCTTGCCCGATGGCAAGTGGGCCCCTGATGAAGTGGGGCCCCTATATCAAGTGGGCCCCTGATGAAGTGGGGCCCCTATATCAAGCGGGCCCCTGATGAAGTGGGGCCCCTATATCAAGTGGGCCCCTGATGAAGTGGGGCCCCTATATCAAGTGGGCCCCTGATTAAGTGGGCCCCCTTTGTCTCCTGGCAACCAATATTTTTAGACCCAGTCCGCCACTGGGTGCAGGAGTAGGCCATTCGGCCCTTCGAGCCAACACCGCCATTCAATATGATCATGGCTGATCATCTAAAATCAGTACCCCGTTCCTGCTTTTCCCCCCATATCCCTTGATTCCTTTAGCACTAAGAGCTAAATTTAACTCTCTCTTGAAAACATTCAGTGAGTTGGCCTCCACTGCCTTCTGTGGCAGAGAATTCCACAGATTCACAACTTGTCTGTCGGACATGCAATCCAGGCAATTCTCCAGGCAAGGCCACTTGTCGTAAAGGCATTATTCTGATCGTGCCCTTTGTGAAGAAGCTGTCATTTCTGCAAACATCTTTCTTTCTATCAAAAATAGGAATTTCCTCAGAGAAGACTTTTGTCCTCATGCTGTGCATTAAGCATTAAAAGGTCGGATACTCGCTTTGTTTAAATCCACCTTGGTAATAACGTGGCCCCATGTTATAAAAGCATAGGTTTACACTTTGCGATAAGAGCTTCCAGCTGCGGGTGATGATATTTAACGAGGCATCTCGCTGTAGACCAAATCTACACGGTCTATTTCAAAGTCGTCTCATTGGAGAGAATGTACTTCTGATCCCTGGAGCAACACAGACAACCTCTGTGTTGTCATTGTTACCGGCACAGTTGCATGGAAATGAGAAGATATAAGCACAAACTGGTTGAACTGGGGAAACTCACCGTCTATACAGCTTCCATTGTGTTATTCCATTATGCAGGTGGATAGGATGAAAGTCTCTTCATTTCTTGTCCGTGCCAATGTTCCCAAGTAAAGTAATTTTTGATGGTAATGTGAAGGAAGGGTGTAATAGTCGGATGTTTTGAAAATATCAACTGGATTGGGCAGTCATTATGGGAATTATGATGGGGAATTCATATCTGACAAACTTACAGGAGTTTTTAAGGAAGTAATTGTTTAATTGGAAAAGGAAGGAGCAGTGTAAAATATCACTGACGGGGTTTGTTCGACCGGATGCTGGGAGGGTGTTTCCGCAGCTGTGGGGAACTAGAATAAGAAACCACTGTCTCGTGACACACAAGACATTTAAGATTGAGCGAAATAAAACATCTTTGCTTAGAGGGTGATGAATATGTGTCTCCATGGAGGACCATGGAGACCGTTAGTGAATATATTAAAGAAGGAGGTAGTTGGATGTTTAGACACAATAAGCATTGTGTCTAAACAAAGGAGAGAGTCAAAATATATTACAAGCAAAAGCCATGTTATGGCCAACATAGAGTCGTAGAATTCTACAGTGCGGAAACAAGTCCCTCGACCCAACTTGCCCACACTGGTCAACGCGTCCCATCTACACTAATCCCACCTGCCTGTGTTTGGCCCATATCCCTCTAAATCTATCCTATCCATGCACCTGTCTAAAAGTTTCTTAAATATAGCAAAGTACCAACCTCAACTACCTCCTTCAGCAGCTTGCTCCATACCACCATACCTCCATACCACCATACACACTCCATAAAAAAGTTACCCCTCAGGTTCCTATTAAATATTTTCACCCTCAGTTTAAACGCATGTCCTCTGGTTCTTGATACCCATACTCTGGCCCATTCAGATAACGGAAATTCATCTATACAAAATCCATAAATCTACCCAAAAATTTGAGTTATGGAATAAAATTTGCTCTCGGAATTTATGTGAATAAATGAACACATTTTTTATTCAATGTACATTTCTCGACACATGTGGAGGTGACATGGCTTTGTCTTACAGAAAATTGCAATATAGACCATTTTCTAGAAACACTAACTAACTCCTCTCACTGTTTTCACAAGCATAGCCTGTATTGAAGTGGAAGGTTAGCTGTGAGAATATTGAAAGGCAAAGCATGCTTGAAGGACTGAATGGCCTACTCCTACATCTAATCTCTTTATTTCCATGTCTTCATCACTAGAGTTTTGATGGAAGCTTCTGACCTTCTGGACATTTCCAGAAGTTTCCATATTATGCAATCTGATAATGACAGAATTTGGGCATGCAATGAAGGCTAATTCTATATTAATGCATGTTATAATTAAAAGAAGAATTAGGATATTCATCTTATTGAGCCCAATTTTCCATTTAATATTGTGCTTAAAATACTTCTGTGCTCTCTGGTGTGCTATATTTTGGATGAGATATGTAACAAATGCCTTTGGTCGCGATTTTAACTTCAATGGAAATCTAAATCCACTGGGCAGCAGGTCTTTTATGACTAGTTTCCTGCTCAGTGGTGTAAGATAGAATCTTCTCTCTGACATCAATCTGTTTTGGCTATTCAGACGGATGCTGTATTTAACATTCTTCAAAAGAGAGCAAATCGTACCCCCAGCAATACCCCTAGTATTCCCTCCTCAACCATATCTCCCAAAGATGGATGGCATGATTATTTCAAGTAGCTATTTTTTCCACAGACTTTAGTGTGCAGTCTCCTGAATACACAATAGATTCTGCATTTATTGTTTCAGAATAATTCAGTCCCTTTCAAATGCATTGACTGGCCTTAGGAGTGGATAGAACATAGAAACTAATCTTTTCATCATTGACTCTGTGTCATCCCTCCAGCACCCATTTGCACAAATCCTATGCTCACCTCATTTTATTCTCTCACATTCCCATCAATTGCTTCCAGATGCCACCACTTGCCCACACACAAAGGATAATATCCAGTGGCCAGTTAACCTACCAACCTGCATGCCTTTGAGATGTGGACGGAAGCTGATGCTCCCAGAAGAAACCTACATAACCCAAGAAAGAATGTGCACAGTAGTGCAGCTGCTGGAGCTGCTGCTTCACACCACCAGTGATGCCTTCCCTGACCTCATCATGAATGTTTCCTGGGGCAGCACGGGGGCACAGCAGCACCTGAGACACAGGTTCGATCCTGACGTCGGGTGCTGTCTATGTGGAGTTTGTACGTTCTCCCTGTGACTGCGTGGGTTTCCTCGGAGTGCTCCTGGTTTCCTGTCACATCCCGAACATGGGTGGGTTTGTAGGTTAATTGAATTGGCTTCTGTATATTGACCCTAATGTTAAGGGAGTGGATGCAAAGATGTGAATGGGTGATCTGGAATAGGGTCAGCGACTCAAACTTCAATGGATTGTAGACCAATGGTTTATGAGGAAAATATTAAGGTACATTACTTCTATCAAATTTACTTCAGATTAATATTGCAGGGGGAATAGCCTCTTCAGCAGACCGCCTAAAACCCTGGCAGTGTTGAGCGTATGCCACTGGGCTCTAGAATGCAAGGGCAGGCACTTGGTATCTGGAGCAGATCACCACACGTGAGGGGTTCAACTGCTAGCTACGATTAACAGTAGAAGGAGACAAGGACAGTAACATCTGGTTCATTATATGTCAACACCTTTATCCATTTTAGCATGCAACAAAAGCTTTTCACTGTACCTCGATACACGCAAAAATAAACTAAACTGAACTGAAACGGTGCAAAGAATGTGGAGTAGGGGGGAACTGCAGATGCTGGTTTACACTGAAGATAGACACAAAATGCTGGAGTAACTCAGCGGGACAGCCAGCATCTCTGGATGGAAGAAATGGGTGACGTTGGACAAATTGGAGGAACAGCACCTCATATTTCGCTTGGGTAACTTACAACCCTACGGTATGAATATTGACTTTTCTAACTTCAAGTAAGCTTTGTTTTCCCTCTCTCTCCATCCCTCCCCCATCCTAGTTCTCCGACCAGTCCGACTGTCCCCATGATTACGTTTTATCTTTGTATGCCTCGTTGTCAACTTCCACCAGCTAACGATGATCTTAGTCTACATTTCCTTCGAACTTCGTCCCCTTTGTTCTCTCGTGTTCACACCTTACTCTTCCATAACTGGGTCACCCTCTCCCTTGATTCTCAGTCTGATGAAGGATCTCGACCTGAAATGCCACCCATTTCTCGAAGAGATGCTGCATGCGCCGCTGAGTTACTCCAGCTTTTTGTGTCTATCTTGGTGCAAAGAATGAGCAGTGCAGCTATGCACTGCAACCATTGACACCTTCCTACTGTCATGTCAAAGAAACAAATAAAGTTAGAAGTTTCATAGTTATGCTGACAATTATGTCACTTTAGACATAAGCATGAAATGTTTATCTTGGAGTGAGAAGGATTTGCATGAACTCATTAGTCCTACTTTATGAATTCATCCATGAAAAGTTGCTCCCTGCATACCTGGCTGCCACAGTGTGTGATTAATTCATGTTCCGGGGATGGTTGAGTGAACTTCATGAATGACCTTATCCATTATCAGTCCTTATTTTTAAATCACCGCTGCTCTATTTTTCTTAAATTAATAAGGAGGAAAATAGTAAACTTCTGCTGTTGCCTGCATTTCTAATGGATTCAAAGTGAAATGCCTCCTGTACAATTTAATAAAAAATATAATTTGACCCCTCTGTCTGAGAAGCAGAACATTTTAACATTTAGTTTAGAGATACATTGCGGAAACAGGCCCTTCAGCCCACCAACTCCGTGGTACCCGTACACTAATGCCCCTGTCCCACTTAGGAAACCTGAACGGAATCCTCTGGTTGCCGGAGGTTGCAGGTGGTTGCCAGAGGTAAGACCTCCCACTACCTGCAACCTCTGGCAACCACCTTCAACTAGTGTCGCAACCGGCTTCGACTAAAAAATTACCGATTTTTTAAACGGCAACCTATTTTTAGTCGCTGCTGGTTTTGAATTTTTTGAAATAATCGCCGGAACATAGAAGAAGCGGAAACCACTTTCGACCATTAGGGAGACTGACAAAAACCTTTGGGAACCTCCGGGAACCGAACGGAAACCTTGGGTGGGGCACAAAGTCTCCAGAGGTTTCCGTTCAGGGATAGGGGTGTTACACTATCCTACACACTGGAGACAATTTACAATTTTACCGAAGCTGATGAACCTATAATCCTGTACACCTTTGGGCTGTGTGAGGAAACCAGAGGACCCGGGGTAAACCCATGCGGTCACGGGGAGCACGTACAAACTCCGTACAGACAGCACCCGTAGTCAGGTTCAAACCCGGGTCTCTGGCACTGTATGGCAGCAACTCTACCGCTGCGCCACGTGCATGCCACACATTTGACACACCTTAAATCTTAAATGAAGTTTTGTGACAGGTTTGCTGATATTCAGCATCCATTAATTAGTAAGTGCAATTATATAAAGGCAGCTTTTTAAATTTGAGGTTGATTTTCTGTTTGAATCTTTTCATGTGATTCAAATTTCATTGCCTGAGTTTTGCTACTTGTTTGATTTATCAAAAACTTTTCCCAGTATCAGAAAAAAAACAGGTAAACATTTGAAAGAGTGGACAAGAAGAATATGGATAAATAAAAGTATTTTATGAATACTTTCACATAATTTCCTAAATACAACTCCACAGAGGATAGTTTTATTCATTTTTCAAAAAACATCCTAAACCTAATGAAAAACAAGAAAAATAATGCAAAATTGAAATATTTATTTGTCGATGTAGATGATAATGATTCTAAAACATGATGATTTAGAATGAAAGTGAATCTCCCTTTCAAAATAACAATCAGGCCCAATGTGCATACAAACCCTGGCATAGCCAGCCTCTCAGTTTAGTCATTGACAATGGGCTTAATCTTCAAGGACAGCATTGTGTCACAGACAGGTTTTGTTGCAGATTCAGTTTGACCATAAGGGACAAGATGCCTTACAAGATTTGTAAATGGAATGCATGGTGGCATGCTGATATTATGCATTGGCAGTATCAGTTTAGTTTTGAGAAACAGCATGGAAACAGGCCCTTCGGCCCTCTGAGTCCACGCTGACCATCGATCACCCTCGCTTTATGTTATTTCACTTTCTCATCCACTCCCTACGCATGAGGGGCAATTTTACAGAGGCCAATTAAGCTACAAACCCGCACATTTTTGATGACATATGATGAGCAATTCTGGGCACCATATCTGAGGAAGGATATGCTGGCTCTGCAGAGGGTCCAGAGGAGTTTTACAAGAATGATCCCAGGAATGAGTAGGTGAACAAATGATGAGCGTTTGTCAGCACTGGGTCTGTACTTACTGAAGAATGAGGGGGGGGACCTCATTGAAATATACAGAATAGTGAAAGGCTTGGATAGAGTGGATGGGGAGAGGATGTTTCCACTAGTGGGAGAGTCTAGGACTAGAGGCCATAGCCTCAGAATTAAAGGACATTCTTTTAGGAAGGAGATGGGGGGAAAGTTCTTTAGTGAGAGGGTGGTGAATCTGTGGAATTCTTTGCCACAGAAGTTTGTGGAGACAAAGTCAGTGGATATTTTTAAGGCAGAGATTGATAGTCTTGATTAGTATAGGTGTCAGAGGTTATGTGGAGAAGGTAGGAGAATGGGGTTAAGAGTGAGAGATAGATCAACCATGATTGAATTGCGGAGTAGACTTGATGGGGCCAAATGGCCGAATTCTACTGCTATTCCTTATGACCTTATTTTTGGGACGTGGGAGGAGATCTGAGCATCCGGAGGAAACCCGTGCAGTCACAGGGAGAACATGCAAAATCCACACAGGTAGCACCTGAAGTTAGGACTGAAACTACAGCTCTACAGCTGCACCGCTGTTTTGTTTAGTTTAGTTTAGTTTAGTTTAGCTTAGTTTTTTGTCACCTGTACCCGGGTATGAGTGAAAACCTTTTGTTCCATGCTAACCAGCCAGCGGAAAGGCGATACACAACTACAATTAAGCTATTCACAGTGTACAGATACATGATAATGGAATACTATGCCACCATGGAAAGAGATAGTGACATAAAATGTTCCCCGTTGTAATGTTCACAAATACAATATTATTAGCCCTATTCAATGTCTTTGGAAAATATTCGTTTGGTCTTAGAAATAAATTCTACTCAATTTTCCTTCCTCAAGCACCCCCCACATTGCCACTATATTGAAAATGTGGATTATTTTCCCACATTTTATTTTCTAAATTAATAAAATGTTACAAATGGGTCTTTATGTACTATGTTTACATATTCACATATTCTGTTGTGCTGCAGCAAGTAAGAATTTCATTGTCCCATCCGGGACATATGACAATAAAACACCCTTGACTCTTGACTTGAAGTAGGCCTAGATATTTCCCAGGGTGATACAAGACGGTGCAATGCACCTTCATAGGCATCTTGAGCCAAGAGAAACCTTCATGAACAATGACACTCTCACCAAATAACTTTAGCACAAAGGTAGCTAAATTAATTTTGAGGATTGAACTAGTTGTAGGATAATGGTTCTGCAGCCTTGGGAATTATCCGGTGAGTTACATAAACAATGTTTAAATTAAGATGGAGACACAAGGAACTGCAGATGCTAGAATCTTGAGTAATACATTAAAAAGTGCTGGTGTAAGATAGCAGGTCAGACAGCGTCTGTGGAGAGAATAAACAGGCGACGTTTCGGGTCAGTACCCTTCTACAGACTGTTTGTAGAAGGAGAGGAAGCTGGAAATACTGGGTGTAGGACAAAGCCTGGTAAGTGATCAGTGGATACAGGTGAGGGGGGTTTCAATTGGCAGATGTGTCAGGAGTGGTGAGCTTAAATTGTTAGCTTTGAAATAGGGGCAAAAATATATATTTTGGCATGGTTAGCTAATTAAAAAACTGGTTAAGACATAACAGGACTACACTCTGACTGTTATACTGAATACTTATGTGGTTGTTATCTACAACTAATTGAAATGTATCTGTCAGTACTTGTCACATCATATGTAGACTTCTACAAGCATAAAGCCTAAAACATGCATACAATCATAGCAACAGTCAGAAGATGTCAATAAATAAATAAATAAATAATCTCTTGAGTGTAGTTGAGATCAGATCAGCCTTTTCCATTTGAATGATGAACCAGACCCAAGGGGCAATGTCTTACTTGCACAACTATTCCCTATGTTATTAAATTATGATGATTTAGATACTTTAATGTTGCTAATTTCATGTCCAACATGAAATTTAGTGCAATTCACCCTAAAATTGACGCATGTGCAGACACACTTTGTTGATATCTGAGATCTATAGTGGCTCCTAAAATGCATTCCCAAACTGGTTTTGCAATTTAATTTAATTTAGTTCAGTTTAGAGACGCAGCATGGAAACATGCCCTTTGGCCCACCAAGTCCTCGCTGACCAACGATCATCCATACACTAGTTCATACAGATAACCATAACCTGCATATCTTTGGAATGTGGGAGAAAATTGGAGCACCCAGAGAAAACCCCATGCGGTCATAGGGAGAATGTTCAAATTCCATACAGGCAGCACCAGTAGTCAGGATTGTACACGGGTCTCTGGCGCTGTGAGGCAGCAACCCTACTGTTGCGCCACTGTGCTGACTCTCTCCCAAATAGCAGGGTAGTCATAAAAGTAAAAGCCCATGATTCCTAAGGGAAGGTGGCAAATTGGATTCAAAATGGAGCAAAGGTCGTAGTTGCCTTGTGAAGAGTGACCAATGGAATTCATCCAGAGGATTGTGAGCTAATGTGTTTGGAGAGTTGGAGAGAAAACACTAACACTGGTAGGCTACTGAGCGGAGTGGATGAACAAACAGACCTTGGAGTGTATATCCACAGATTTATAAAGGTGGAAGGTTAATGAAGCATACCAGATGCATTCCAATAATAGGTGCGCTGTGGCCGGCACAGTGGCGCAGTGGTAGAGATGCTGCCATACAGCAGCAGATATCCAGGTTCAATCCTGACCTCTGGTACTGTCTGTGCAGAGTTGGTTCGTTCTCCCTGTGGGTTTTCTCCAACTGCTCTGGTTTGCTCCCACATGCCAAAGATGTGCAGGCTTGTCGGTTGATTGGCTTCTGTAAATTGCCCTTTAGAAGGATGCAAAAGTGGGATAGATTGGAACTGGAGTACGAGTGATCAATGGTCGGCACGTACTCGGTGGGCTGAAGGACCTGGTATGCCCACGGTATGCATGTAAAGAGCAGCGGGGACATGTTGGAATTGTACACACAGCAGGTGAGGGTTGGCGGAGACGGTGGCGAGAGCAGACATGGCCTGGAAGTGGAGTGGTGCGGGGATGGCTTGGGAAGCTGGGGCTGTAGCCGGCAGGGAAGGCGGCATTAGTCAAGGGTGGCGGCGTGGGCAGCTGAGGCTAGAAGCGGCCAAGGAGGGGACGCAAACTGGGAATGGCTTGGGCAACCGCCGGTAGGTCAGCCTGCTATAGCCAAAATCCGTTATGAGGAAGTTCATTTAAAGCAAGGGTTTACTGTTTATTTTTGTTATTTCCCAATACGACATAGCGAAACAAGTAAAATATGGTGTTAATTATCCATTAAAGCACTCTCATTCTACAAATTACGAGGTTTTGAACTGAGGTCCTGGTGTCATTACTCCAGGTATTTTTCCCGAGGTTAATTCAGTAATGGTTCTTCTTTGGGTTGACAGGGGAATCCTTGATCTTGAAAGCAACAGACTGTTTAAATAGTTTTGGACAAAAAGCAGAAGCAATCCCAACAGGTCAAAAGAAAGCTGCCTGAAATTCTGCACCAATTACGCTTCCAAGCTCACAAGAGAGTCAACATGATGAAGTTTTTATAAATCCATTGTCATGTTCTATTTCTCCAAAGAAATAGCTGGTGAGACCTACTCTTTACCTGCCATTAATACAGTTTGTGCTGCAGTATGGCTGATCAGGTTTGCTATTACCAAGTTGAGGTTCATAGTTTTGCCTTCTTGCACTGCATTACATAGAATTAATATGTCATGTGCATTTGAGTGATGATTCTGCAGATTCATCTTTTCTTCACAAAGATTTGTGCATTTGGAATACTGTATTGGATTGATCAGCATTTTATTTTTCCCGCTTTTCTGGGAAAATCTTCTTGCGTTGTTAGTTATTTGCATTTTCAAATCTCCTCGGACCAATTTGTGTTCACTAGTCAAGTAGTAGAGGAGATTTTTTACCAGTCCTTGTGAGGTGATCGCAGGCAGCTGCCACAAAGACAATCCCTGGGAGCTCAACACCTTTTGCACCAGTGAATCAACACAGTTACTTCATTGCCTTGGATAGACACAAAATGCTGGAGTAACTCAGTGGGACAGGCAGCATCTCTGGAGCGAAGGAATGGGTGACATTTCAGGTCAAGACCCTTCTTCAGACTGATGTCAGGGGAGAGGGAGATACACAGATAATGAAGTGTATGGTGTGAAAATAACTATTCTGCATTTGCCTTGATCACTATTCCCTTTGTCCTATTTTCACACCTTTCACTTCCTTATCTATGTATCTCCCTCTCCCCCTCAGTCTGAAGAAAGGTCTCGACCCGATACATCACCGATTATTTCTCTCCATAGATGCTGCCTGTCCAGCTGTCCACATTTTGTGTCCATCTTTGGTTTAAACCAGCATCTGCAGTCCCTTCCTATACAGCACAGTTACCTCATTGCCTTGACGTATCTCACATTTATTTCTTCTGAATGTGTTTTTTTAAAAGATTTTACTGCTGTTGCTCCTTTGCTTAGCCATAGAAATAAAGAACTGGAGATGCTAGTCAGGCAGCATCCCTGGATGGGTGGATAGGTTTTGTCTTGGGTCGAGACACAGTTGATGTGGTCTGAGCCTTCTTGAGTGTTGAGCAGGGGCTACTTGTATGTGTTTATGGTGAGGATGAGGTGGTGAGGGGGAAGGGTTCCCCATTGAGGTCCGATGGATTCCCTCCCTGTGTGACAACAGCACTTGCATACCCCAGTGAAGGGCCTTGGCCCGAAACGTCACCTATCCATATTCTCCAGGGATGCTGCCTGACGCGTTGAGTTACTCCAGCGCTTTGTGTCCTTCTCTTAGCCATTGGTTTGTCAGAAGTATTTCAAACAGTAATTTGCTTGAATCTGACAACTTGGTTTAAAGAGCCATCATGGACATTATCTCCCTTTATCCTTTTCTTTGGTGCGCCCCTTAAATAAAAGCACAACATTAATCACCCTCTAATCCTCCTGCATCTTACCTGTGGCTAACAATGATGCATATATCTCAGCCAGGGCCCCTGAAATTTCTTGGATACACTTGATCAGGCACCAGAGATTTATTTGCATTCATACATAGATATCTCAGCAGGAAAGGACAAAATAAAGAAAGCATATGATTTGAGAAGATGAGGAGGGAGGATGAGAAATGAAGGAAGAAAAGGGAAGTATTAAAATAATCAATACTCTCTTCAAATAAAACAGAGACTGCAGGACATAGCAACTCAGTATTTTGGTATCTTTCTATTCCACGTTATTATATACAGAAACATTTCCATTAACAAATATGGATGTAGGCAGGTGGGAGACTTTAATGTCCATCATCTTGATTTATATCAAAATAAGCTCATTAATTTTGAAACTACTCAATCCTTGACAAATATTCTCCTGTCCAATTTGATGTTGCATCAATCTTCGTGGAAGATTATTGAAAATCATAACCTACAGATGGTGGAAATCTGGAATGTTAAAAAATGCTGGAAAATGTGGAACTTATTGCCACAGAGGGCTGTGGAGGCCAAGTCGGTGGATATTTTTAAGGCAGAGATAGATAAATTCTTGATTAGAACGGGTGTCAATGGTTATGGGGAGAAGGGAGAAAAATGGGATTTGGAGGCAGAGGTCAGCCATGATTGAATGGTGTAGACTCGATGGGCTGAATGGCCTAATTCTACTCCTATAACTTGTGAACATGAAACAAGCAGCATCTAGATCAGTGATCTGGATGAGAAACTACAAGGCATGTAAGTTTGCTTTTAAATAGGTGGTATGGTAGACAATGAAGATTATCAAGAATTATCTTATAGAGAAGAATAAAATCATGAGCATAGATAGGACAAATGCATTCTTATTCCCAGGGTTGGGGAATTAAGAACTAGAGGGTATAGGTTTAAGGTGAGAGAGGAAAGATTTAATAGGAACCAGTGGGCCCCAACACAAAAGGTGCTGTTTTTATGGAATGAACTGCCAGGGGAAATTAACATAGAAACATAGAAAATAGGTGCAGGAGGTGGCTATTCGGCCCTTCGAGCCAGCACCGCCATTCATTGTGATCATGGCTGATCGTCCCCAATCAATAACCCGTGCCTGCCTTCTCCCCATATCCCTTGATTCTACTAGCCCCTAGAGCTCTATCTAACTCTCTCTTAAATCCATCCAGTGATTTGGCCTCCACTGCCCTCTGTGGCAGGGAATTCCACAAATTCACAACTCTCTGGGTGAAAAAGTTTTTTCTCATCTCAGTCTTAAATGGCCTCCCTTTTATTCTAAGACTGTGGCCCCTGGTTCTGGACCCGCCCAACATTGGGAAACAAATTCTTGCATCTAGCTTGTCCAGTCCTTTTATAAGTTATATAAGTTCCCCCCTTATCCTTCTAAACTCCAGTGAATACAAGCCCAGTCTTTTCAATCTTTCCTCATATGACAGTCCCGCCATCGATCAATCAATTGTTGAGGTACGTACAATAACAACATTTGAAAGACATTTGGACAGGTACATGGATAGGAAAATATTAGAGTATATGGGTCAAACACAGGCAAATGGGATGTGCATGTCGTGGCACTGTAATTTCCTGTAAAGGATTATTAAAGGTATAATCAAATGTCCCATATGAGCATATCCCATGAGCTGTTTCAGACTATGGCTCCATGTCAGATTGTGCTGATTGAGTCTATGACTTTATGTCAGACTGCATCTGTGGAAATAGGAACATATTTAATATTTCAGATCTTCCTCAGGACTATGGTGTTAGATTGCAGAAAGAGTAGGGAAGACTGGGTCCATCCTTTTGTCTTATCCATCTCTTCCCCCATCCTCTCACAAATAAAAGCTAACTTGATTGCAACCTTTGCGAGCTCTGACGAAGGGCCTTTGACTTGAAACTTAAACTGATTCTCCCTTTTCGCAAATGCTACCCGACCTGCTGGATGTTTCCAGCATTTCCAGGTTTTATTCCATGGATTTACGGCTAGTTCAAACTTCTCCTGGATTGCAATTACTCAGTGGTGCAAATATTTAAAAACAGTGTCTAACTTCTCCCCAGCTGTGAAGTACATTATGACATGTTAAAATATACTTGAACAGTTACTCTGTCCACTATTTAAAATTAATTTTAAAATAAATGGCCTAATTTCTTCGTTAAAATATTTAACATAGGTGTCATGCAAATATGTTGGATGATTTTTTTTCTAGTTTACCAACCGCAATTTCCAAGCAATAGTTATCAATATGTTCAGTGAGTAGATTTTTCTATAAATATCCTGAAATGTAAATTGGCTATTAAAGATGTCATTTCTGCAGGATCATTATAAAAATTACAACTTGTAATGAGCAATACTTTGAATAGTATTAACACAAGTATTAGCAGCTGCTGCAAGTCTAAACTTGCACATTTTTCTTTTTTTTTAAATGAATCATTGAAAATTTCAAAACTATTTAGTTTTCTGATTATATCATCGATCTCTTTTCCACCCAAAAAAATTCAATTTTGCAGGATTTTGTGAGCAAATGCTGGCAGATTCCATCAAATGTATCATCATTCCACCATTAGATGCCAAGCCACCACACATGTGCCATCAAACATAGAACCCCTGTGTGTACTGACATTCTGAGAAGGCCGCATTGTTACCTACTCTGTGGAAGGACTCTGCATGGAGTTCTATGGTGGAGTCCAGTCATCCATCATTCCCAACATGGTACCACTGAATGTTCTCTCAGATCCCACTCCAGGCCGAACTGGTGCAAGATCCTAGACCTGATCAAAACCATGAGAGGAATAGATCGGGTAGACGCACAGAGTCTCTTACCCAGAGAAGGGGGAGAGGTTTAAGGTTAGGGGAAAAGATTTAATAGGAATCTGGGGGGTAACTTTTTCATACAGAGGGTGGTGGGTGTATGGAATCAGTTGCAGGAGGAGGTAGTTAGGGCAGGTAATATTGCGACGTTTATGAAACAGGCATATGGATAGGACAGGTTTAAAAGGATATGGGCCAAACAAAGGCAGGTGGGACTAGTATAGATGGGACATGCTGGTTGGTGTAGGGGCGTCGGGTCAAAGGGCCTGATTCCACACGATATGACTCTATGACTATGATGAATTTTAACTCAATCAATAATTCAGTTTTATTCATCACTTGCACATAAAGTGTAAGTGAAATGAATTTGCCAGCAGCGGTACAATGAAAAAGAACACACAAAAACACTATAAAAATTTAACACAAATATCCACCACAGCATTCATCACTGTGGTGGAAGGCACAAAATTTGGCCAGTCCTCCTCCATTTTCCCCCATGGTCGGGACCTCAACCCTCCGCAGCCGTCGCTGCGGGCGTCCAGATGAGTGAAAGTCAAGGTAAGTCCTGAAACGGTGCCTCCCCCACCGGAGACCGCGACTTCAGGTTGGTGTAGGCCGCACGCCGGCGGTCGAAGATCTAAAGTCCCCGCCGCGCCGCAGACAGAAACACCACAGACCGCAGGGCCGGCGGTCGAAGCTCCCCTCCAGGGGTCCCCGGCGAGGGACCCCGCTCCTGATGGTAAGTCCCCGCTGCGCCCGCGGTAGAAGTAGGCCGCGGACCGGTGGTGGGAGCTTCTTCTTCTCCCGGGTCCCCAACGAGGGATCCCAGGCTGCGGATGCTGCGCCAGCTGGAGATCTGCAGACCCCGGATTCAGGCTGCCGCGGGCCAGCGAAACGGAGCGCTCCCCTCCGGCGAGGGCTCGCCCGTTCCACGCCGAGAGTCCATGCTGCGCCCGCCGCTGAAGCCCCGGGCGCATCTCCAGGAAAGGCCGCACCAATCCTCTATGTTAGGCCACGGGGGAGGCGACATGGAAAAAGTCGCCTCTCCCTGGAGGAGGTGACCAAAGCGGTTTCTCCCTTACCCCCTCACACCACCTACCACACAAAACACACAGAGAAACATTAAAAACATACATTTAAACACGCTAAAAAAATAAAAAAAGTAGAAAATAACTGACACGCTGCTGGCAGGGCTGCCGGCTTGCAGCGCCCCCCACCGACCAGATTGTAGCTAAAAAAATGCTAACTGAGATTGTAGCTAAAAAAATCAGAAGCCACAAGTTACACTTTAATATTACTTTGCTTTACTTTGATGCATTTAATTGTGTATCTTAGGTGTTTGAGTGTGTTTTATTTTAATCTTTACGGTTTGATTTTAAAATTGTTTCATTCTAATGTAGCACATCCTTTACTGTCACGGGTATTTAAAAGCTTTTAAAAAATTGTTACAACTTTTCAGTCTGCACAGCCCCTCTCCCAGCTTTGCCAACTTTCAGCGGCGTTCAGTTTAGTTTAGCTTACTTTAGTTTAGTTTAGTTTAGAGAGACTGCATTGAAAAAGGCCCTTCACCCACTAAGTCCACACCTACCATCGATCTCCTGTTCACACTAGTTCCATTATCTTACATTTTGCATCCACTTCCTACACACTAGGGGCAATTGACAGAGGTCAATTAACCTACAAACCCGCATGTCTTTGGGATGTGGGTGGAAACCCACACAGTCACAGCGAGTGCGTTCAAACTCCACACTGACAGCACCCGAGGTCAGGATCTAACCCGAGTCTCTGGCACTGTGAAGCAGCAGGTCTACAGGGCGGCACAGTGGTGCAGCGGTAGAGTTGCTGCCTTAAGTGCTTGCAGCGCCGGAGACCCGGGTTCGATCTTGACTACGGCTGCTGTCTGTACGGAGTTTGTACGTTCTCCCCGTGACCGCGTGGGTTTTCGCTGAGATCTTTGGTGTCCTCCCACACTCCTAAGACGTACAGGTTTATAGGTTAATAGACTTGGTACATATTAATTGTCCCAAGTGTGTGTAGGCTAGTGTTAATGTGCAGGAATCGCTGGTCAGCGCGGACTCGGTGGGCCGAAGGGCCTGTTTCCACGTTATATCTCTAAACTAAACTAAACTACCGCAGAGCCACAATGGAACAGAATCTCCTCACTGTGCAACCAGTAGTCCTGTTTCCATGGGACCATGTTGTAGAGAGCCAAAGAGATCAAGGCTGGTTACCTGCGGTCCTGGGCAGATTACAGAATGCGATTTCAGAAGGGGGATGTCAGATGAGCAAAATCTGGTATGTGTATGAAAGCGGTGAGTTATAGAATTATGTGGTGAGACCACATTTAGAGCTGTTTGAGGTGAAGATAGGTGGAAGGGGAGAATGGCTTGTAAGAATACATACTGCAGTGGAGAAAAAAATCTCAGGGCAACTTTGCAATCCAGGAAAATAATGAAATAGATGAAAATATTTGGTTGTGAGTGTCTGCTATAGCCGAGTGTACATTCCTTGGAATGTCTGGACTTAAATCTACAATATATTAAATGATCTATTATAATCGGGGAAAAAACAGCTTAAGGTTTTTCATTGTAATGTAACCAAACAAACATTGGCAGGAGGCTAAAAAGACGACACGGGGGATTAAAAAAATACTAGAAATCTAACCAAGAATAATGACACTATTTGAAAAAAATGACTGGCTTTGTTCAGCCAGTTGCAACAAAGAGTGCAAAATTTGTATTTGAATTATGAAATATAGCAGTTTTCTTGGTTAATTTGCAGCTTGAAAGCTATTCCAAACAACATGAATCAAAGTAATTTTTAAGAATTGGTTGCTTCAAAGCCTTGTATTCACACAATCTAATTATTCATTTTGATTAGCAAGACATTTCTTCCTTTGAGAAAATTATAAATCTTTGCCCCTTAAACATCGGGCAACAGGAAATGGTCCAGCATTGTGACAATTAAAGGGATCCCCTGGTGCTGATTTACTTTCAGTTTCAGCAGATTGCTATTCGCCGACTTAGGGCAAGCACCAACAATGTCACCCTCTCCTGTATAAACAAAGCAATTTTATGTGTCAGCATTGTATCTCTCCCTCTTAAGATCATAGCACACTGATCAATCATATTTTTGGAAAATCGTTCTTGAAACGTGAATGCGACGTCCAAAAATATTCTAAGATTAGGGCAATGTAATGAGTCCGTAGCTTATTTCATGAAAAGGGAGATTGCAGAGATCTGCAAGTTATTAGTGGATCCTATAATGTTAATCTTTCTCCCCTGTTGTATCCTCCTGTAATTGTACATTTAGAGTTTAGAGTTTAGAGAGATACAGCCCTATGGCCCACCGAGTCCGCCCGACTAATGATCACCCGTACACTGGTTCCATATAATCCCAGTTTTGCATCCTACACACTAAGGGTGGTTTTTACAGTAGCTAATTAAGCTACAAACCTGCATGTCTTTGGACTGTGGAAGGAAACTGGAGCAACTGGAGAAAGCCCACATGGTCACAGGGACAACGTACAATGTTCGTGCACACAGCATGCGTAGTCAGGATTAAACCCGGGTCTCTGGTGCTGTAGGGGCAGTAACTCTACTGTTGCGCCACCTTGCCGCTCTGTACAGTACCTAGGCTTGCCTTCACCCAAGTTAACTTTTATTTACACAACTCAATTTGCAACCATTATTCAAATTATGAAAGGAATACATTTTGTGAAGGGAGATTTTATAAATCAAAAGGCCTGCGTGAAATGCATTTGTGGTATTTTAACATAGTGTATCTACACATATGGATATTGACACTTAGTCAATAGAAAGATAGACACAAAATGCAGAAGGTACCAAGCACTGGGTAGAAACGTGGAAGATAGTGGCCTTCAAATGGGGGTGGTTGGTGAAAGCATCCTGCTTGCCTGCTAGATTTTCACTTACTGTAATTGCAGGTAAAATGTTCCCGATGATGGGGGAGTTCAGAACCAGGGGTCACAGTTTAAGAATAAAGGGTAGGCCAGTTAGGACTGAGATGAGGACACACTTTCTTCACCCAAAGAGTTGTGAATCTGTGGAATTCTCTGCCACAGAAGGCAGTAGAGCCAATTGACTGGATGTTTTCAAGAGAGATTTACATTTAGTTCTTGGGGCTAGCGAAATCAAGGGATATGGGATAAAAACAGGAAAGAGGTACTGATTTTAGATGACCAGCTATGATCATATTGAATGGCAGTACTGGCTCGATGGGCCGAATGTCCTATTCCTGCACCTATTTTCTATGTTTCTATGCTTGAGTATATGGCAATAAAACTCAACCACTTGATTTTGAAGCATTCATGCATGGTGGAGGTATAATGTAGTCATAGAGTGATACAGTGTGAAAACAGGCAATTTGCCCACACACGCCAACATGTCCCTGTTACACTACTTGCTTTTGGTCCATATCCCTCCAAACCTGTCCTATCCATGTATCAGTCTAACTGTTTCTTAAATGTTGTGATAGTCCCTGGCTCAACTACCTCCTCTGGCAGCTTGTTCCATGCACCCACCACCCTTTGTGTGGAAAAAGTTACCACTTAAAAAGTTACCCCTTAAAAATACTTCAAACAAAAAACATTGAAATCATACTTCTG
Organism: Amblyraja radiata; assembly: GCF_010909765.2. Classification (NCBI taxonomy): domain Eukaryota; kingdom Metazoa; phylum Chordata; class Chondrichthyes; order Rajiformes; family Rajidae; genus Amblyraja; species Amblyraja radiata. Next base: position 20,246,831 of record NC_045962.1, read on the forward strand.
CAATGCACTAAAACATGTTTTTAATACATCAAATTTGAAAATGTCCCTACTGTGGGAAGGGGGACATCTCCCTCCCACACCCTCCCCCCACTCGGTTGCTCCACTCTCACACCGGGTATCCCCAAGGCCAGTGATCAATGACCGCTCAGCCCCCACACTTTCAAAAATGCTCCATGGCCCCTGGTTCAGACAGAGAGCACTGCCAGATGTGAGCGGGGAACTGAGGCTAGTTGTCCGTGATGTCTGGATCCCAATGCTCAGCGCTTCGTGTTTCGGAGTTGGCTAATGTTATTGATTTGTAATTAGCCTGATTTGTAATTAGTTGACAAAACCTTAATTTATTAATCTGGAATATCCAGGAGGATGGGATAAGTGTAATATTAAAATGACATGCAAGGTGTCACAAAATACAGCCCCGATAACCCATTATTTCCTTCAGTTAAATATTGGGAAGGTAGCACTATTGTCATTTGCCACTCAACTATTATGTTTGTTTACCTCACTGACTATTTCTAAACATCCCCTCCCCCAAATTCCTATGACAGGTTGAATAGAAATGTCCCAATCTCATTGTTTTATTAATTGAACACGTAGATGAACATCCTCAAGGAGTGTAATCAGATGGAAACTGATTCAGATGCGATGTTAAAGAGATTGTTCAAAGAAGGGGCATATTTTAAAGGAGCGACAGAGATAATTGCAGGGGAATGTGTGAGGAGGTTATTATTTGTCTATAGTTTTAGCTTGAACCAGGACATCTAAAGATTGAAGGTTTAATATAGTAATTGTGCTGATACTGACCAACCAACCACGTAATGAATATCATCCATTCCAGAGGTTTTATTTTTCTGATGCCATTTAAAATTCACTAGGATTTCAATCACATCAATGTAAAAGTAAATGGGAATGAGGAGCATTGGAACAAAAATTTGCCCTCGGTACATATTAACTATAATATAATAATGTATGCATGTTGGTTGGTGCAATCAAAACAAAGATCTTTTTATTGTTGTTGTGTTATGAATACCACAGAAAATATTATGCACTCTCAAGATCATATTTAATAGAATTATATTGCTTAAATATATAGTTATTAAACTTTTCGGAATTTCGGAAAATCCCAGCTGAGAGGAAGACAGCAAAATATTGAAAATATTGGGGGTGAAAATGGCTTCAGGACAGTTTGTTAGGAAATGAAGGAAATGGTAACAGAATACTTATACAGCTGAGTGAGTATAATTTTATGGATGAGAAATTGTGTTCAACCAATTGATGACTTATTTGACAAAGTAACTGGCATGTTAGATAACAAGGAAGCCAATGGATATAGCAAATTTTGTTATACCAAAGTTGGTCCGTGAAGTGCCCCATAAATGATTACCGAATTAGATTAGCACCTGTGGAAGAACGTAATAGGTTAAGCCCATGGGGTCAGATATGGGGCTTAATGTGTGGGCCAGATATAGTAACAGTGCAGAGTGGCTAGGAGCAAGGCCAAGTGTGCATCCAGAGTCAAGGTCTGGAATAGTACTAGGTGTGCAGTCAAAGCTGGGACAATGGGAGTGTTCAGCACTGGGAACCTAAACAGGTAAGCAGCTATGATCAGGGTAGAATAGAGGGCCAGGTGTAAGGCTGGACTCATGGTCAGGAATGAGAGAAGGTATGCAACTGGAGTCAGGGTCAGGAGTAGTACTAGGTGTGCAGTGAGACCCAGGTTGGTCAACATGGGCCAAGTGTTTGATTATAATCTGATTTCCATACATGAATACACTAAGATCATTCATGTGCTGCACCTGTTGATCAGAGCCTGGCTCTACTGTGGAATGTAATTAGGAATGTAATTTAGCCTAACCTTATTCATAGCTAATCCAATTTAAAAACATAAATATTGCATTCAAGTGTAAATTAAAAGACTCGTTACAGTATGCACCAGATTGCACAATTTCAAGCTGAAAAATGTAAAAGCTCCGTACCAATGGGAGGGGGGCACCCCCATCCGACACCCTACGCTCCTTCAGGCTTGGTCTCTCGCAATTTCTCACTCCCAACTCTCACCCAATGTTGGCAGCCCTGCCATGTTTGACCCATATATCTCCAACACATCCCTATCCATTTAGCTGTCCAAATATCTTTTAAATGTTGTTATTGTACCTGCCTCAACTTCACCCTCTGGCAGCTCGGTCAAGATACACACTGCTCTCAAAGTGACAATGTTGCCCCTTAGGTTCCAATTAAATCTTTCCTTTCTTGCCTTACACCTATAGCCTCCAGATCTTGATTCCCCATCTTGGGTAAAGGACTGCGTTCACCCTATCTATTCCCCTCATGATTTTGTACACTTCTATAAGATCACCCTTAAGTCTCCTGTAGTCCAAAGAATGAAGACCTAGGCTGCCCAAACTCTTCCTACAGAACAGCCTCTGAAGTCGTGGAATCATCCTTGTTTATCTTCTCTTCACTTTTTCCAGCTTAATGACATCCTTCTTCTAGTAGAGTGACTAAAACTGAACACAATTCTCCAATTGCTGCCTCAATAATGCCTTGTACAGCTGTAACATAATGTCCAACTTTTATACTCAATTGCAGGACTGATGAAGACAGGCATACCAAAAGCATCCTTCATATCCTATCTACCTGTGAGGCCACTTTCATTGAATTATGTACTTTTAGATCCCTCTACTCTGCACCAAGACTCGGGCCCTCCCTCTCACTGTGAAGCTTTTGCTCTGGTTTGGCATCCCCAAATGCAACACTTCACGCTAATCTGAATTAAACTCCATTTGCCATTCCTCGTCCCACAGACTAGCTACTCAAGATCCTGCTGTAATACTGGATCGCCATCTCCACTGTCTATGATTGCATCTATTTTTATATTCCTCCAGGGATACATTTGATCTAGGCTGCCTAGACCTCATGCATACCTCACTTTTCCTGACCAGAGATCCAATTTATCTTCTCATCCAGGGTTCCTTATGCCAATTTGCCTTGCCCTGCACTCTAAGTGCATACCTTGTACTCTCATTATATCACATTTAAAAGCAACCTCCTTTCCAGACTTCCGTTTGCCCACAAACAACTTACTCTGGTCAAATTTTGCCATCTCCTGTCTAATACCACCAAAGTTGACCTTGCCCAAATATATCTTGTGGACCAGCCCTGTCCTTATCCATAACTAGTCTAAAGCTAATAGAACTGGCCACTAGTCCCAAAAGGTTTTCCCACTGACACTTCTGCTGCCCATCCACAGTTCTTATTGAGAAGATGGTGGTAGGTCTTTCAACTACACCCCATGTGCTGAAAGTGCTCCTGCAGTGCTATTTAGTTTAGTTTAGTTTAGTTTAGAGATACAATGCATAAAGAGGCCCTTTGGCTCACCGAGTCCACACCTACCAGCGATCCCTGCACATTAACATGTTAACACTGGTGCCGCAGCTGTAGAGTTGTTGCCTTACAGCGCTTGCAGTGGCGGTGACCCAGGATCGATCCCGACTATGGGTGCTGTCTGTACGTAGTTTGTACGCTCTCCTCGTGACCGCGTGGGTTTTCTCCGCGTGGGTTTTTGTGGGTTTTCTCCTGGGTCTCTGCCGTTGCAAGCTCTGTAAGGCAGCAATTTCTACCACTGCACCACCATGCTGCCCAATAAATGGGAAGTTTGAGGATTTGGACTGGACAATATACGTCCTTATTAGAGTGAAATATGACGGAGGGAAACTGGATATAAAACTGTTCCCATGTGCCGAGAACCCTTATGTAGAAGTCACAGGTTTGGAACGTGTGGATGGGTTGGTGCGATGTTCTGACTGTTAAACTAGCGATGAACATTGTTAACAGCACATCGTGTAATATTATTTTCATGGTGATAAATGAGTCTATTATTGAAACTGTAAAATTGTGCCATCACAAATTGTCCAAGGAAGAACGTTATAGATTTGGTTGTGCTGGAAAATATCATTTATTGGTATAACTGCTGAAGGAATATAACATCACTCTATTACACTCAGTAAATTACATAAAGATTAAAGGAAGTAAACTAAATGTGCAAAAATAAATGCATATGAGAGGTTCTAAACATATTAATACTTTACAATGACTATCTAGTGCTATTTATCTTATTATTTGTTTCTCTAAATTTTGCATATTGCCAATTTCCTTCAGGATTAAAACAATGAAGTCCAAAAGTGTTATTATTTTATTTGTGGCATTCACTATTAACCTTTTAGAAGGCTCAAGTGAAAAGAGCTTTTAATATACCTCTTGAGTGAACAACAACATTTTCTTCCGTTGAAAGGCTAATCCAGTTGTATGGGGTGGTTGATTGCTGCAAATATACATTGTCTTGAATTGATAAACATTTAAATGATAGATGATCCTTGCATCTTCTTGTTCAATGAAATCTATGACCATCTTTGCTACATGGAGAATGTCAAGAACATTTAATTGACATTATGTACCAAGAATGGAACTATTAAATTCTTACCTGCAGTATGTTCTTCAGAGTACATGCAACAAGAAAACAAATAAATATACGATAAATTATCGTATATTTCGTAAACCAGACCCTAGTGAAGCCAAAGTTTGTTGTGCAACTTCACTAGTGTAGTCCATAGTGGATTATTGCTGAGATAGGGCTGTAGCTTGGATTGTGCACAGTGGTTCTAGAGGGCAGCACAATGGCGCATTAGTGGACAGCAATGATCTGCAATGTCCAATCCCCATTGTGATAGTGGCATTCGTATCCTGCTTCTGAAGTTGGGTGTCACTGAGGTTAGTGGAGCAGGAGCAGAGGATGTCATAATGTTACTACTGCAATGGACACTTGGAACATTGCTCTTTAAGGCCACCTCACTTCCCTCACATTCCAGAGCTGGGCACAGCTCCCCTTGCCAATACAAGGAAACCATAACCAGATGTGGATTGCTTCAGAAGTGACTGCAGTTCCACGAAGGTCCCTCAGTCCTCAAACGCCTCAGTTTTAGGTTAGAGATACAGCACAGAAACAGGCTCTTCGGCCCACCGAGTCCACGCCTACCAGCGATCCCCGCACACACTTACACTATCATACATACACACCGGGGACAATGTACCTTTATACTGAGCCAATTAACCTACAACTGTCCGTCTTTGGAGTGTGGGAGGAAACTGAAGATATCGGAGAAAACGGCCACACAGGTCACGGGGAGAACGTACAAACTCCGTACAAACAGCACCCGTATTTAGGATCAAACCCAGATCTCTGGTGCTGTAAGGCAGTAGCTCTACCGCTGGGCCACCATGCCACCCAGTTACTCAGCTCTGCCCCTTACATCAAAGCAGACCGTCTCATAAGCCTCAGATTCAGAAGCCAAAGCAAGTATGTCAACTGGAGCAATGGTAAATTGTATCGATAGTGTGTAAAATTGTTGGAAAATTGGTCATGAAGTTAGCTGGTGAAAGCAAAAATATGCTGGCCACATAGACTTCAGGGTCATGTTTAAGATATTCATCGAACGAGAGAATGAGATTTCTGAAGTCTGCACAGAATCCTTTCTAATTGGCAACATTATACAGAAAGCAATAAACAACAGTTGGAGAGAGTTTCTGAATATACAGCAGAATTGAATAAATTCTATCCAAGCAATGAATTAGTGTTCAAGATGCCAAAGTCCTGTGTTGTTAAAATATCTTCTGTTTCTGTAACATTTCCTCTCCTCCTTTGTTTCCAAATGTCATGTTGGAGTCATGGTATATCCCTGATCATCAATTTAAAATCCTGTTATATCTTTCTAAGGATGATGCTTATCACATGACAAATGCAACATGATAATATCCTGTGCAACAGATACCAGCCTACGTGACATGGATAACACCCACACACATTGCAATTTTGACCTGCACTGATTAGAGTCACAGCTACATGCAGCACGGTAACAGGCTCTTCGGCCCAACTCATCCATGCTAACCAAGATGCCTCATCTAAACTAGTCCTATTTGCCCGCATTTGGAGATTAGAAGATTGAGAAGGGTCTCTAATGAAAGGCCCAGATAGAGTGGATGTGGAGAGGATGCTTCCAGTAATGGGAGAATCGAGGACAAAAGGGCACAGCCTCAGAATAAAAGCTTGTACCTCCTGCATGGAGATGAGGAAAATTATTTTTAGCCAGAGGGTGGTGAGCCCTTGGAATCCATCACCATAGATGGCGGTGCAGGCCAAGTGATTGAGTATTTTTAAAGTGGAGATTGATAGGTCCTTGATCAGTAAAGGACGTCAGAGGTTAAGGGGAGAAGGCAGGAGAATGGAGTTGAGTGGGAAAAATAAATCAACAATGATCGAATGGCGAAGCAGTCTCGTTAGGAGGGAGCGATAGATCAGCCATGATTGCATGGTGGAGTAGACTTGATGGGCCGAATGGCCGAATTCTACTCGTATCACATGATCTTATGATCTTCTGGGCTGAAATGGCCAACTTCTGCCCCCAATTCTTATGGTCTTATTTCTGTTCCGGTCTATACTTCCTGTCTTTTGCCCTATGATATGTTCCATCCTTATTTTCTTTCATGAAGATTAACAGGTATTTTTAGCGTTCACTTCATAGCACTAACAATTGTTCAACTTCTCTTTGACCTAAATTCCTCTTCTATCTAATCATCAGATCGCTTGTCATAGTGATTCCCCTGTCTGCTGAGCTATTGTCTGTTCAGCAAAATGAAGTATTAAAATTCACTACATTGCATTACATCTATATATAGATTAAAATAGTTCTTCAAAGATACAGACATAAATTACTATCTTTCACTGCAGAGAGGCAAATTTTCAGAGAATCTCTGATGTTTTAGAATATCTTTGAAGCACAATTAGAATTCAAAACATAACACCAATTTTTTTCAAATAATTATGCACTGACTTAAAGTAGGCTAGAGCATCATTTTGATTGCTTTAGATTATATTGTAGCAAATCAGTTAAAGATTTTTAAGGACATTTTTGTTCCCTTCCCAATTAGAGTTTTTGTGGTTAACTTCATGATACCTTCACCGAATCGTCATTATAACAACTATTCATTCATTTTGAAAACTAGTTTGATCTCTTGTTCCCTTGGCCGACTTATTTGTTATTTCATTTTATGCAAACTCAGTTCTACTTGAATATTTCATAGCACATTTTCTCTACAGCGTTTAAAATGTAATTGAAATTTGTGTTAGAGGCCAAATTTTATCTTGCAACATTGTCATCATATTATTAGATTCTTCACTTTCTCATCTTGAGCTTGACCTCAGTTTTAATGGAATTGACATTCAGAAGTGAGTTAAACCCAACATATCCAGATGCAACTGTGGTCCTTTAACATCAGCACGAGCTCAGTGTAATGAGATTGTGTTGCCGAATAATATCACACGGCGGAGATAAAAACAAACTATAAATGAAATTATTTTGCACACGTGACTTTCATTATTTGTTACCACAGACGAATTGATAACCAGTTGAGCAAATTCATCAGAGAGAGGGAGACACAAGGAACCACAGATGCTGGAATCTTGAGCAAAACAAAAAGTGCTGGAGTAATTCAGAGCGTCAGGCAGCCTCTCTGGAAGACATGGAGAGGTGACGTTTCAGGTCATAGAGACATAGTCTTAGAGTGATACAGTGCGGAAACAGGCCCTTCGGCCCAACTTGCCCACACCGGCCTACCTGTCCCAGCTGCATTAATCCCACCTGCCTGGGCATTGGTCCATATCCATCCAAACCTGTCCTATCCATGTAACTGGTCACTGAACTGCCTATTCTTCAGACTACCAGCTATTCAAGTGTCATATTAAAAAACATGGCAGAATTTTTTTCCTGATCGCTTGTGACTTCCCTCTTATCCTTAAACTGTGACCCCTTGTTCTGGACTTCCCTAACATCGGGAACAATCTTCCTGCATCTAGCCTGTCCAACCCCTTAAGAATTTTGTAAGTTTCTATAAGATCCCCCCTCAATCTTCTAAATTCTAGCGTGTACAAGCCGAGTCTATCCAGTCTTTCTTCATATGAAAGTCCTGCCATCCCAGGAATCAGTCTGGTGAACCTTCTCTGTACTCCCTCTATGGCAAGAATGTCCTTCCTCAGATTAGGAGACCAAAACTGTACGCAATACTCCAGGTGTGGTCTCACCAAGACCCTGTACAACTGCAGTAGAACCTCCCAGCTCTTATACTCAAATCCTTTTGCTATGAATGGCAACATACCATTCGCTTTCTTCACTGCCTGCTGCACCTGCATGCCTACTTTCAATGACAGGTGTACCATGACATCCAGGTCCCGTTGCATATCCCCTTTTCCTAATCGGCCACCATTCAGATAATAGTCTACTTTCCTGTTTTTGCCACCAAAGTGGATAACCTCACATTTATCCACATTATACTGCATCTGCCATACATTTGCCCACTCACCCAACCTATCCAAGTCACCTTGCAGCCTCCTAGCATCCTCCTCACAGCTAACACTGCCCCCCAGCTTCGTGTCATCCGCAAATTTGGAGATGTTGCATTCAATTCCCTCATCCAGATCATTAATATATATTGTAAATAGCTGGGGTCCCAGCACTGAGCCTTGCGGTACCCCACTAGTCACTGCCTGCTATTCTGAAAAGGACCTGTTTACTCCTACTCTATGCTTCCTGTCTGCCAGTCAGTTCTCTATCCACATCAATACTGAACCCCCAATACCGTGTGCTTTAAGTTTGCATACTAATCCCTTATGTGGGACCTTGTCGAAAGCCTTCTGGAAGTCCAGATACAACACATCCACTGGTTCTCCCTTATCCACTCTACTAGTTACATCCTCAAAAAATTCTATAAGATTCGTCAGGCATGATTTACCTTTCATAAATCCATGCTGACTTTGTCCAATGATTTCACCACTTTCCAAATGTGTTGCTATCCCATCTTTAATAACTGACTGCAGCATTTTCCCCAATACCGATGTTAGACTAACTGGTCTGTAATTCCCCGTTTTCTCTCTCCCTCCCTTCTTAAAAAATGGGGACAGTTCAATAGCAATCATGGATTTTCTTTTTGCTAACTGGGTAGCACGCAACAAAAGGCTTTTCACTGTACCTTGGTACTTGTGACTTGTGATCCTTGTGATTGAGGCAGTGCAGTGTAGGTTCACGAGATTGATCCCTGGAATGGCGGGACTGTCATATGAGGAAAGATTGAAAAGACTAGGCTTGTATTCACTGGAGTTTAGAAGGATGAGGGGGATCTTATAGAAGCATATAAAATTATAAAAGAACTGGACAAGCTGGATGCAGGAAAAAATGTTCCCAATGTTGGGCGAGTCCAGAACCAGGGGCCACAGTCTTAAAATAAAGGGGAGGTCATTTAAGACTGAGGTGAGAAAAAACGTTTTCACCCAGTGAGTTGTGAATTTATGGAATTCCCTGCCACAGAGGGCAGTGGAGGCCAAGTCACTGGATGGATTTAAGAGAGAGTTAGATAGAGCTCTAGGGACTAGTGGAGTGAAGGGGTATGGGGAGAAGGCAGGCACGGGTTATTGATAGGGGACGATCAGCCATGATTACAATGAATGGCGGTGCTGGCTCGAAGGGCTGAATGGCCTCCTCCTGCACCTATTTTCTATGTTTCTATGTGGCAATAAACTAAACCAAAACTAAACGATGCAGCAAACAGCAATACCAATGAGAAAATCAACTCCTGTACCTGTATTACACGGTAAAAGTCAATAGTAACAATGAACACCATCGGGAATATCTAACCTCCAATCTTTCAGTAATCAACCATATTCACTGTGTCCCCTTGAAACGTGAACATGGTCTTGGTAAACCCATATACAACATTGGAACAGCAGTAGAGTCAACAGGAGAAATATCAACTCATGCTGACTTGCAACCCAAATAGGAAGCACTTGAAGCCCGAAGCCTAATTAGAATCTAGCCTCAATCTTCACTTGCATAGAATTTACAAGCGACAGACAGCATTCAGTACACGCTGTCCAGTTTCAATGGGACCTTTTAGAAATTCAACTTGCTGGCAGCTCCTGTGGGGAGGAGTGGAAGAGGTGAAATGAGAGGGGTTCCAATGTTTCTCTGGAACTAAGAGACTTTCAAATGCCAAGTGGAATCATTTGTTTATTTGGAGCAGCCTCCAGCGGTTCTCCCAACAGGTAGCCCAGCACCCAGGCCAACAATCTTCCTTCATGTGTTGATCTGTTCTAATCGGCTTCTACAATCATTAATTAGAGTATGGGTTTCATGCACAGGGGTTCTAATCTGTGTTGCAGGCGGTTATCTGATATACACATAAATTGATGGGCTCCAACTTAGTAAATAGCATAGGTTTGGAGGAAGTCAAGCTCAGGCATTTGCAATATGCTTTTTGTTCCACAACTCTGATTTTATGCCAAGTGGTTGGCGACATGCTGGTGAATGAATCCCATTAATTCACAAGAACTACTTTAGTTTGCAAGTTTCCAATATGGACATATTCATAACGTGTGTGGGTTATTCATACGCCTGATACATAAATGTGGCCTCCAGTTTCAAATTGCAAATGGATGCTAATTCTACCTATTGGTACAATCCTGAAGGTGATTTTGTCATATATATAAAAGAAAATCAATTTTTGGGTGTTTCATAAAAAATATAGTAGGCAAATTGAATTTATATTCATGGTCTGCATACATACATACACATACACACACACATATATATATATACACACACACACATATATAGAGTACATAAATCCTCAACACCTTGTCTCTGTTCTAACCTATCCACCCATATAAATTGCACTACACAAAAGGCAATTTCAGCTCTCCTGGGGTGATTTAAATCAACCTTGTCCTTCATTATAAATCCACTCTGTCCTCCATAGAGATAATATTTTCATGGGAAATATTTCTAACCCACACCTATTCTACACGGGTTAAATGCGTGGAATTGTGTCCTGGAGGCAAGGACTGAATTTGCTTTTCAAAGTCATGCTTCACATTTATTTCACAATTCTTTGTCCATTGCTTTGACCGCCGACTACTTTCCATCTGGACAAAGCACGCGGCAACCATGTTGCTGAACAATACTTATTGCTACGCTACAGTCCACCTGCTTTATTCCCCGGATTTGCCCGTTGAACATTGCACTGCAACCAATTAGACATGAAAGGCAAGTGACCAGATGGCAAGCTGGCAGAAAGCCAGCTATTGCTGGGGTGTACACCGTCTTATCTGTCTCGCGACTACAGCTTTATAACTATAAATGTAAAATCAACTCTGAAAGAATGATTCTCCTACAAATGTGAAGTTGTCAGATAAAGTAATGCCCACTGTGATAAAGAAGAAGTGATGAACAGTTAAGAAACCATTTGTGTTCCATAGCAGCAAATTACTTATTCTTTTTCATGTCTTTATTTTCTAAATTGTTTGAAGAATATTGAAAGCTCAGGCTGACTGAAATACTTTTGAACTTCAATTCTCGTCTCTGCGTTTCAATTTCTCTACTCTGCATTTCAATTTCTCTACTCTGCATTTCAATTTCTCTACTGCAAGCTATTAGGACAACGTCGGCCCACATCTATCGAATGGCAAAACTTCACCTTCACTTGTTCTCCATAATTAAGTACATTGACATTTTTCAACATGTTGCACAATGTGTTTCAATTTGGTATCCAGTAGGCCAAGATACACAGCTAATATCTTTATTGGAGGTATCTGGAAGAAAGATTGTGCTAAATAGTTTGCTGGCATTCTGTTAATGTTCTTTTATTTAAGATCTGTGCTCAAGGGATGGTAGGATGGATTTTGTTTCTGCTTGGTTTAACTAGATTGAATTTCTATTTTGGTCACAGGAAACAATTATAGTTATAATACCTTGAACATTGCAAAAACAATCTAAAATGATCTGTTGGAGCACTAAACAGCATATGGTGGACTGTGAGTTATGTAAGAGGTTATGAGATTAGAAATAAAGGAGTTGGTGAAATAGAAGAGATTTTTGGCATGTCACCAAATACTCCAACAAACTTCCACAGATGTAGTATACAGAGAGTATCCTGGCTGGCTGAATCCCAGACCTGTTATGACAATTCAAATGCAGGTGAATGTAAGAGGCTGCAGAGAGTGTTTGGTTTAGAGTTTAGAGAAACAGCACTGAAACAAGCCCTTCGGCCCACCGAGTTCGCACCGACCAGCGATCACCGTTTGCACTAGCACTATCCTGCATGCTCGGGACAGTTTACCAAAACCAATTCACCTACACACCTGTACATCTTTGGTGTGTGAGAGGAACCTGGAGCACCCAGAGAAAACCCACTCGGTCCCGGAGAGAACGTACAAAGTCCGTACAGACAGCACCCATAATCAGGATCAAACACCGGTCTCTGGCGCTATAAGATAGCAACTCAATCGTACCGCCCATTGGTGATGGCACGGACTGGTCCAGCATAGGCACAACCCTCCGTGCCATTGAAAGCATTTACATGAGGTGTCCCTCAAGAAGACAGTATTTGTCATCAAGGCTCCCCACCATCCAAGCCCTGCCCTCTGCTCACTGTTATCTTCAGGCAAGGGACACAAAAACTTTATACCCACACCACCATGTTCAGCAACAGCTACTTTCCTACAACCATCAGGTTTGTGGACTGATCTGCCTAACCCTCTTCCTACCTCAACAAGGGAACATTATGGACCACCTCTTGCACTACTGTGGACTTTTCTCATGATTGCATTTTGCACTGTCCAGGGGTATTTTTTGCAGATTTTCCCCCCTTTTTATGGTCTTACACAAATTGTGTATTTTACATATCATTTATGTATTTGTGTGTTGTCTGGGTTTCTATGCCTGTGATGCTTGCTGCAAGCAAGGTTTTCATTTATTCTGTACCATGTCGTACCTGTGCAAATTACATTAAACTCCACTTGAGCCATAAAGAACCTGCTGGAAGAACTCAGTAGTTCAGGCTGCATCTGTAGAGGGAATGGACATGATGTTTCGGATCAGGATCTATCTTTAGACTGTTGGGGTAGAGGGAGATTTCTTCAGACATCAACAGCAGAAGTGAATGTGTCCTGACCTGAAACGTTGCATCTATTGCCTCCACAGATGCTGCCTGCCCTGATGAGTTCCTCGAGCACTTTTGCTCATAGGTTCAAAAGCGATAGGATTAGAATTAGGCCATTCAGCCCATCAAGTCTACTCCACCATTCCATCATGGCTGATCTATGTTTCCCTCCTAATTCCATTCTCCTGCTTTCTCCCCATAACCCCTGACATTGCAGCATCTGCAGTTTCTTGCGTCTCCAATAAACTCCACTCTACCTAATTGGTTTGAAAGAGCATCTTTGATAAAAAGGCGAGCCAAAGAGAATGAGAGGTTTTGGGGTGGAATTTCAGGGCTGAGGATATTGCCAAGGGAAGTGCAGCCACTGATAGTGGAGTGATTAAATTCAGGGGGGCTCAGGAGGGCGAGACTGAGGGGGACCCAGAAACATTAAAGGTCCACAGGGCGTCAGATAAATACAGAGACAGAGAAGAGAGGCACCACAGGGAATGAGAATTTTAAAATCAAGGCATTGCTTAATCTCAATTACCATAGATTAGCAAACACTGGGTTTATGGGTGAACATCTTGTGCCTCCATTCATTGATAGTAGCAGAGATGTGGGCACAATCCGGTTTATGAGGATTATAGTTAGAGAGGCAAGGCAGAATGGTCAATAGGTAGTCAAAGGTGTGAAGGAGCATTTCAGCAACAGGTTAACTGAGACAAGGCTGGTGTTGGATAATGTCAGGGGAATGGAAATGGAGTCTTAGAGATGATGCAAATAGAAGATTCTAAAGCACACAGATTACAATAACGCACACCAAGTTTGCTAACAACCTTGTTCAGTTATAAACAGTTGCCAGAGAGATTGTTAAAACAATCTCATCTATCAATGTTTGGCCTCAAAGCAACGGCTTTGCTTTCCCATTATTTAATTGCAAGAAATACATTGTCATCCAGTATTGCAACCAGTTCAAAGATTTAAAGACTGTCGGGGTGCACAAATCTTGAAGGTCAAATAGAACTGGACCAGCAATATAAAGGGCAAATTCACCTTGTGGTTCAGATTTGTGAATGATATTGCTGATGGGCAGGAAAAGAAGATTACCAGAGGCATCAGTGCAGACATGGAAGGGCACTGTGAGCATTGCTGGGTTACCTATGGCAACATAAATAAGAATGAACCCAAGAGAGGCAAACGTCAAGCGTATTTAATTGTCAGAACAGAATTGTCATTGGCGACACAGTGACGCAGCAGTAGAGTTGCTGCCTTACAGTGCTTGCAGCGCCGGAGACCCGGGTTCGATCCCGACTACGGGTGCTGTATGTATGGAGTTTGTACGTTCTCCCCGTGACCGCGTAGGTTTTCTCAGAGATCTTCGGTTTCCTCCCACACTCCAAAGACGTGCAGGTTTGTAGGTTTATTGGCTTGGTATAAGTGTAAATTGTCCCTAGTGTGTGTAGGATAATGTTAATGTGCGGGGATCACTGGTCGGTGTGGACTCGGTGGGCCGAAAGGCCTATTTTGGCGCTGTATCTCGAAAGTAATCTAAACAGAACAGTAAAATTCTTCCACGCTGCATCTTTAAGAGGACAATTATCACTATAACACACAATAAATATACAATAATCAATAATATAATGACAATCATCAGTAATACTAGGTAAACTATCATAGGTGATTGAAAAAACAGGTCGGAAGTGTTGGGAGAGCAGATATGGTCATCTAGGCCCTGATCTCCAGAAAGGTCAAGGGGGGCATGAAGAGATGACTACCTATGTACCACATTGAACAGCATCAGTGATTTAGATCAGAGCCTTTCTAGAGAAAACCTGGGATTCTTGTGAGAAGGTTTTGGAAGGAATGGAATGGTATAAATGTTGAGAATTTATATCTTTTCACAATAAGTAGTTTATTCTACTAAATAATATATTGCAGTACCAAATTGTGATGTTACACAGATTTGTTTTCCATACCTTCCATAAACATACAGTAACACTTACTCAATTCAATGCGAGTTTATACTTAAATGTACAACATTGTGATTCTTTCCACAGTTACTCTAATTGCAATCCTGCTTAAATGCCAATGAATGAATGTTTATCTATATACAGTAGGAAGCATTTAAATATAAATTCAAGTTGAAATGACTAGATGGAAGCCTGTTAAAACTAACTATAAATAAATGTTTTGTGTACAACGTAATTTAATACTGCAATATGCCACAGAGTCGTTTTAGAGATACAGCATGGAAACAGGCCCTTCAGCCCATCTAGTCCGCACCAACCATCGATCACCGTACACTAGTTCTATGCTGTCCCATGTTACTTACTTGGAGCAAATGTGTAAAGCCAATAAACTTACAAAGCTGTACATCTTTGGCATGTGGGAGGAAATCAGAACTCCTGGACAAAACACAGGCGATCACAGGGAGACTGTACAAACTCTCTCTGGTGCTGTAATGCCCCTGACCCACTTAGGAAACCTGAATGGAAACCTGTGGAGACTTTGCGCCCCACCCAAGGTTTCCGTGCAGTTCCCGGAGGTTCCCGGAAGTTTTTGTCAGGCTCCCTACCTGCAACCTCCGGCAACCACCTGCAACCTCCGGGAACCGCACGGAAACCTTGGGTATGGCGCAAAGTCTCCAGAGGTTTCCGTTCAGGTTTCCTAAGTGGGACAGGGGCATTAGGCAGCAACTCTACCGCTGCACCACAGTGCCGCCCCTTCAACATTCAGCCGCTCACCGTTCTTCTTTTAGTCAGTGCAAAAGTTCACAATACAGCACCCTCCATAATGTTTGGGACAAAGACACCATTTATTTATTTGCCTCTGCACTCCACAATTTGAGATTTGTAATAGAAAAAAACACATGTGGTTAAAATGCACATTGTCAGATTTTAATAAAGGCTATTTTTATACATTTTGGTTTCACCATGTGGAAATTACAGCAGTATTTATACATAGTCCCCCCCATATCAGGGCACCATAATGTTTGGGACACAGAAATGTCATGTAAATGAAAGTAGTCATGTTTAGTATTTTGTTGCATTTCCTTTGCATGCAATGACTGCTTGAAGTCTGCGATTCATGGACATCACCAGTTGCTGGGTGTCTTCTCTGGTGATGCTCTGCCAGGCCTGTATTGCAGCCATCTTTAGCTTATGCTTGTTTTAGGGGCTAGTCCCCTTCAGTTTTCTCTTCAGCATATAAAAGGCAATTGGGTTCAGATCAGGTGATTAACTTTGAAAAATCCTTTGTTGGTTTCGCAGTATGTTTGGGTTCATTGTCTTGCTGTAGAATGAACCGACGGCCAATGAGTTTTGAGGCATTTGTTTGAACTTGAACAGATAGGATGTTTCTATGCACTTCAGAATTCATTATGCTACTACCATCAGCAGTTGTATCATCAATGAAGATAATTGAGCCAGCACCTTCAGCAACCATACATGCCCAGGCCATAACACCCCCACCACCGTGTTTCACAGATGAGGTGGTACGCTTTGGATCTTGGGCAGTTCCTTCTCTCCTCCATACTTTGCTCTTGCCATCACACTGATATAAGTTAATCTTCGTCTCATCTGTCCACAAGAACTTTTTCCAGAACTGTGGTTGCTCTTTTAAGTACTTCTTGGCAAACTGTAACCTGGCCATCCTATTTTAGCGGCTAACTAGTGGTATGCATCTTGCAGTGTAGCCTCTATATTTCTATTCATTAAGTCTTCAGCGGACAGTGGCCATAGACAAATCCACACCTAATTCCGGAAGAGTGTTTCTGATCTGTCAGACAGGTGTTCGGTGATTTTTCTTTATTATAGAGAGAATTCTTCTGTCCTTAGTTGTGCAGGTCTTCCTTGGCCTGCCAGTCCCTTTGCGATTAGTACGATCACCAATGCTCTCTTTCTTCTTAATGATGTTCCAAACAGTTGATTTTGGTAAGCCTAAGGTTTGGCTGATGTTTCTAACAGTTTTATTCTTGTTTCTCAGTCTCATAATGGCTTCTTTGACTTTGATTGGCACAACTTTGGTCCTTATGTTGATAAGCAGCAATAAAAGTTTCCAAAGGTGATGGAAAGACTTGAGGACTATGTGCTAAGAGCTCTCTTATACCTGTATTACGGAGGCAATTAAATACACCTGAGCAATTACAAACGCCTGTGAAGCCATGTGTCCCAAACATTATGGTGCCCTGAAATGGGGGGACTATGTATAAACACAGCTGTAATTTCTACATGGTGAAACTAAAATGTATTAAAATGGCCTTTAATAAAATCTGACAATGTGCACTTTAACCACGTGTGATTTTCTCTATTACAAATCTCAAATTGTGGAGAACAGAGGCAAATAAATGATGGGTCTTTGTCCCAAATATTATGGAGGGCACTGTATATTAAAAGTACATGAGTACTGTGGTCATGCAGTGGCTTATTTGGTGGGACGGTCGGGGTGACAATAATTCAGAAGTCTTGATCAACAACCCAGAGATCCAACAAAATCATTATAGATATTGAATTTGAATTCAGTCGATATTCTGGAATATGAAACAAAAATTAGTCATTGGCCATTCTCTCTTCTCCCCTCTCCCAGTTCACAACCTTCCACAATCAGAGAGCAGTGCTGAACAACTATCCAACTGATGTCCCTCAGACTCTCCTTGACTGGACTTTGCTGGCTTTACCTTGAACTAAACGTTATTCCCTTATCATGTAACTATACACTGTAAATGGATTGATTGTAATCATGCATTGTCTTTCTGCTGACTGGATAGCATGCAACAAAAAGGTTTTCACTGTACCTTGGTACATGTGACAATAAACTAAACTGAAACTGAACTGAACTGAACTGACGTCGGACTTACAACACCCCGGCGAGCGGTCCTGGACATCGGGCCGCCCGTAGCTGCAACTGCGGAGGGCTTGGGGAGGCCCTGACCACGAGAAACAGTGGAGGAGGAGACTGACTTTGGTGCCTTCCCACACAGTGGGAAACTCTGATTCTGCTGTGTGGGGATGTTTTATGTCAAATTCTATAGTGTGTTGTGTCCTTTATTTTTATTGTATGGCTGTATGGGAATTTCATTTCACTGTGCCATCTGGCACATGTGATAATTAAATGTATCTTGAATCTTGAATCTTGAAATCCAGACATTGTGGGAGGAGGGCCTATTCCTGTGCTGCACTGTTCTATGTTCTATCTAAGCAGAGAGTGCATACACATGCAGCAATGTATATCATCTATCTATACCCTGTAAATGGCTCAATTGTAATCATGTAGTGTCTTTCCGCTGACTGGTTAGAATGCAACAAAAGCTTTTCACTGTACCCCGGTACACGTGACAATAAACTAAACTGAACTGAACCCCTCCTCTTGGTTAATGAATGATGCCATTATACATTATTGCAAGGCATAATCTTGCTTCACTGATAGATTCCAAATGATAATTTATAAAATGCTTATGTCACTCCGATTTCCCTGCAATGGTGCTAAATTAAAGCTTGGTCCAAGTATGCTAATATATCCAGAAGAAGTTAATTGGATTACGGTTAGATTAATTGGCCTTATTGAAGTTTTATCAGAGAAGGTGAACATT
Source organism: Amblyraja radiata (assembly GCF_010909765.2). NCBI lineage: Eukaryota > Metazoa > Chordata > Chondrichthyes > Rajiformes > Rajidae > Amblyraja > Amblyraja radiata. The sequence goes on from NC_045962.1 coordinate 20,265,435, forward strand.
GTCTGCTTCCATCCAACTGCACTTTTTCATCCCTCAATGAATATTATCTGCACAGCGGTAGATGGGTGATAAAGTGAATGGTAGATTACTCCTCTCTGTTCGTCTTTCATTCTTGAAAGTGTTTAGTTTTCTGCCTTTGATAGTCACCTGTTAATTTATGATTTTGTTCAATAACAAATTGAATTCTTGAATTATGATTAATTCTACTTCTGAGATTAATATGAATGGTAGTATTTATTGTAACTGTGTAATCGGATGCCTCAAGATCGGGTACAGATAATATATTTAATTGCCCTCCAATATGTGTTCTATTCAGAAACATTTATTTCATTCTTACAAAAGAATATAATCCGTGTCTAACTCATGTTTTTTTTAGCGCTGTGAAGAATTAAATGTTAATGAAAGTTGGGATCTTCCTGCACGTACAGTATTACTGAGAAAAATAATGATTTCCAGTTTTTCATGCACTTGATGTGTTTAAACACTGAGGGCCCCAAGTATTACCAATTTCTAGTTTTAGGGACAATTTACAATTTTGCCAAAGCTAATTAACCTGTGGGAGGAAAGTGTGGGAGGAAACCGGATCACCCGGAAAAAACCCACGCAGTCACAGGGAGAATGTACAAACTCCGTACAGACAGCACCCATGGTCAGGATAGAACCCAGGGCTCTGGCACAGTAAGGCTGCAACTCTACCGCTGCGCCACTGTGCCGCCCAGTAAAGATATTGGTAAAGATTTTACCTGGACTACCCACATTGAAGCTTAAAGCCAAGAAAGCACAACAACGCCTCCACTTCCTCAACAGACGAAGGAAGTTCAGTATGTCTCCAACAACTCGTACTAACTTATGTACTGTAAAGAGCATGCTATGGAGATGCATCACAACTTGGTTTGGCCACAGCTCTCCCCATGAGCACAAGCAATTATAAAAAGTTCCGCATGTGCTAATCACACATACCAACCTCATCACCATTGACTCCATCTACACTTCACACTGCTTTGGGAAAGCAGCCAACATAATCAAGGATCATTTTCACCCCAGTTATTCCCACGTCCCCTTAGCCAAAGGTACAAAGGCTTGAAACCACGTACCATCAGATTCAGGAACAGCCTCTTTCCCTCTATTATCAGACCACTGAATGCTCTTCCCACAAGCTACGATGTAACCCAGATCTCCCAACCTACCTCAAGGCACACCGTTTTTTACATCTGAATTTTCTCTGTAACAGAAGCACTTTAATGCTGTATCACTACATACTGCATTCTGGACTTTATTATTTGCAACACGTTCTATGTGCATAAGTTCATACGTTCTAGGAGCAAATTAGGCCATTCAGGCCATTCACTGATCTATATCTCCCTCTCAACCCCATTCTCCTGCCTTCTCCCCATAGCCCCTGACACCTTTTACTAATCAAAAATCTATCAATCTCCACCTTAAAAACATACATTGACTTGACCTCCACAGCCTTCTGTGGCAATGAATTCCAGAGATCAGCACACACTGACTAAAGAGATTCCTCCTCATCTCCTTTCTAAAGGTACGTCCTTTTATTCAAAGGATATGGCCTCTGGTCCGAGATTCTCCCACTAGTGGAAACATCCTCTCCACATCCACTCTATCCAGGGCTTTCACTATTCGATGAGCTTGATTGTACTTACATATAGTATGACTAGATAGCAAGCAAGCAGAGCCTTTCACCATACCTGAAACGATAATAAACCAATACTAGCATGGATGCTACACACATAGGAAGGAACTGCAGATGCTGGTTTAAACCGAAGATAGACACAAAATGCTGGAGTAACTCAGCGGGACAGGAAGCATCTCTGGAGAGAAGGAATGGGTGATGTTTCGGGTCGAGAACCTTCTTCAGTCTGAATGTCGCCCCTTCCTTCTCTCCAGAGATGCTGCCTGTCCCGTTGAGTTACTCCAGCATTTTGTGTCTATCTTTGGATGCTAAACACAATCTTCTTCCCAAAATAAATACTGAGGGAAATCCATTTTATTCTGAAATTTGTTAACAAAATGAAGAGCGTTTATCTTCAAACAAACACATCTAATCCTCACACGAACGCTACTCATTTAAGTAGAATGGAAAATTTGCCCCACTGAGAAATGGTTATGATGTACATTTGTGAAAAGTGGGAGGTGTGTTTAATTTGATCTTTGTTTTCCTTTGCTATTTCTTGGAAAAATTGTTATTCTAATTACTTTTCCTTCACTTATAGTGCTTTTCTAATTGGTTTGTTTAATCTTCTTATTTCACCGAATAGGCCAATTGATGATAATTGCCTCTCCTAATGACTTTACCCATCACCCGAGTATCATGTGGGATTAAAATAACTACAATTAGTACAATCATTTTATATAGGGTACGTTACCATTGTTACAAAGTGTTACAAATATTCATGTGCCTGCTTGGATCAGTCATGAGTGTTCGCCCACATCAATTGATGTGCTACCTAGAGAAAAGAGGTTGATTTTATGCTGAAGCAATTTTGTGGAGATGGTCCACGATTCTCTTCACAATAAGAATAAGAACATTAGAGGTTTTCCAAGTTTCTACACACCACTGCCCCACCCCGACTAAAATAAATAACATGTTTTCTCTCTTTCCCAGTTCTGGCTATGGGTTACGGATCTGAAATGTGAACTATTTTTCTCTCCACAAATGTTGCTTCACTGGCTGAGCGTTTTCAGAATTTTCTGTTTAAGTTTAGATTACCAACATTTGCACATTTTATTTTAGTTTTAATTTTAGTTTTCGGTTTTAGAAACACAGCATGAAACAGTCCCTTCGGCCCATCAAGTCGGCGCCGACCAGTGATCACCCCGTACACTAACACTATCCTACGCACTAGGAACAATTTACAATTTTACCAAGACAATTAGCCTAAAAACCTGTATGTCTTTGGAGTGTGGGAGGAAACCGGAGCACCCGGAGAAAACACATGCAGGTCATGGGGAGAACGTAAAAATTCTCTATTCCATGGATCGCAGGAGGATGATGGGGGATCTTATAGAGGTGTATACAATCATGAGAGGAATAGATCAGGTAGTTGCACAGAGTCTCTTGCCCAGAGTAGGGGAATCGAGGATCAGATTACATAGATTCAAGGTGAAGAGGAAAAGATTTAATAGGAATCCGAGGGGTAACTTTTTCACACTAAGGGTTGTGGGTGTATGGAACAAGCTGCCAGAGGATGTAGTTGAGGCTGGGGCTATCCCATCATTTAAGAAACATTTAGACAGGTACATGGATAGGACAGGTTTGGAGGGATATGGACCAAGCGCAGGCAAGTGGGACTAGTGTAGTTGGGACACTGTTGGCCAGTGTGGGCAAGTTGGACCGAAGGGCCTGTTTCCACACTGTATCACTCTATGACTATAAATGGCACCCGTAGTCAAGATCAAACCTGGGTCTCTGGAGCTGTAAGGCAGCAACTCTACTGCTGTGCCACTGTATTATTTCTTAATAATGTTTGAGCTTGTGGTGTGATTTTTCAAAAGAATAAATTTCCATGAACAGATCTAGTTGCAGTGGAATTTATGCCAAATTCTGCAAGTGGTAATTAAGCGGCGTTATTAATGTGAGCGGATGCAACATAAATTGTCCTCAGACTTTACACATGGCCAAACATAAAATCAAGAGGAGGGGAAAGGAACTTGGCAAGAGGGTTCTTCATTACCTGAAAGATAATGACCAATGTTAACATGTGATGGTCAAAGGGACATTGTGGATATCAACAAAGCCATTGCAGTTCGGTAGATTGAAACGAGCAATGGCCAGAGGCTTGTTTGGGGGTAATGCTGTGTTGTGTGCTGGGAGTGTGGGAAATTAGATGCTAGCAAGGGTGGATGGTGGGGATAGAGAGTTGGACAGAGCACCCCATGGTATATCTGCAGCGAAGTATGGTCACGGCAGCTGGTGACAGAACAGAGGATTCCTACTGAACTTCAGATGATCAGAGGTTTTGCAGGTACAGGATGGGGATTAGGTACAAATGGGTGGGTGGTGGGTTCCTCAGAAAACCAGATTATCCCAGGAGTGCTCAGCAATGATTATTCCCGGGTCTACATCACTCAACGTTTCAGCGCTTCTCCAAAATGAGCACTCTTCAGGAAATGTTGTCATCATCTGTGGTCGCGATGTGGAAGTGCATGGTCCAACTTCCACGATGAAGCTAAATAGCAGGGAAGTGGCCGTTACAATGTTTTACTCTGGAGGCATAGTGGCGCAGCAGTAGAGTTGCTGCCTTACAGCGCTAGAGTCCCAGGTTCGATCCCAACTAAGGGCTCTGTCTGTACGAAGTTTGTACGTTCGCCGTGTGATTGCGTGAGTTTCCTCCGGGTGCTCCAGTTTCCTTCCACATTCCGCAGGCATGCAGGATAATTGCCTTCGGTGAAATTGTATATTGTCCATAGTGTGTAGGATGGTGCTAGTGTATGGGGTCATCGCTGGTCGGCGCAGGCTCGGTGGCCGAAGGGCCCGTTTCTGTGCTGTACCTCTAAAGTCTAAAGTCGAATAAAATATTTTGAATTGTGTGAAGATGAAAGGAAAGGCCTTATGCAATCGTATTTCTAGTCAACAGGTAAATTATGCCACTCATCTTCAGACCAGCTATGGTATTTTGACCTGACTAGCCATTCAGGCTGTGTTTTTTTAAATTTTACAACAAAAACACATAATTCTGGAAGTGCTCAGCAGGTCAGGCAGTATGTATGGAGAGAGAGAATGTGGGGTCTGAAGAAGGATTTCGGCCCGAAACGTCGCCTATTTCCTTCGCTCCATAGATGCTGCTGCACCCGCTGAGTTTCCCCAGCAATTTTGTGTACCTTGTATGGAGAGAGAAACTGATTTGATGTTATTAGTCAATGACTGATTGTCTGTCAGCACTCTTCTCTCTCTGAGCTGCCTGGGTGGCTGCCAGTTTTCAGCACATTATTTGTATTTTATATTTCTAACATTTGCCCACATTTTGCTTTGTTTCTGTTGCTGTTGGCTTCATCAGTGAAATGCACAAGCGGTTTTAGCTTAATGGTTTGACCTAACTAACTTGCATGTAAAATTATAGTTTACAGTCAGACCCACTGCATTAATTCAATAACACTGTGTATATAACAGGTTAAATTATAACACTGTTTGACTCTTGGACAAATATGGATAATATGCTAGCTGACCAGCAAAGCTGCTTTGACAAAATGAATTCTACAACATTAATCGAGTTTACTAGTTTTTGGTTTACTGGTTTTGTTTACATTTGTTTACAAATGTTCACATTTTTTTCATTATTTATTCAGAGCTATAGCTCAAACCATATTCACAGTAGTCTGTGTTACAACTATCACTACATAATACACAAACTAGACAACTTTTGCCGTACAATGCTATGATTCCATAACTCTATAACTATTTGACAAATCAATGTTTCCCACATTATAATCATGATTATATTTTAAATGCATTCCACAGTCAAGAATCAAGAGTGTTCTATTATCATATGCCCCTGATAAAGCAATAACATTCTTACTTGCAGCAGCACAACAGAATATCTAAACACAGTACACTGTAAACAATATAATAAAAGAGTTGAAAAAAAGGCCAGAGTGTATGTGTATATATATATTTATATATATCTGAAGAATATATCGGTCTGAAGAAGGGTTTCGGCCCGAAACGTCGCCTATTTCCTTCGCTCCATAGATGCTGCTGCACCCGCTGAGTTCCTCCAGCAATTTTGTGTACCTTATATACACACACATACTTTTTATATATATATATATATACACATACACTCTGGATTTTTTTTCAACTCTTTTATTATATTGTTGTATATACGTGTGTGTGTGTATAGAGGGGGGGGGGAGGGGGGTGGGGGGAGAGGTGAGAGGAGAGGGGAGGGCGGAGAGAGAGCGGGAGGGGAGGAGGAGAGGGAGAGGAGGGGAGAGGAGAGGGAGGAGGGAGAGGGAGAGAGAGGGAGAGGAGAGAGGGAGGAGGGGGGGGAGGAGAGGGGGGAGGAGGAGGAGAAGGAGGAGGAGAGAGGGGGGGGGAGGAGGAGGAGCGAGAAGGGGAGGGAGGGGAGAGGGGGGGGGAGGAGAGAGGAGGGGGGGGAGAGGAAGAGGGAGGGGGAGCGAGGGGAGGGAGGGAGGGCGAGGGGAGGAGGAGAGGGGGGGGGAGGAGAGGGAGGGGGGGAGGAGAGGAGAGGGGGAAGAGAGGAGAGGGAGGGGAGGAGGAGAGAGACGAGGGGGGAGGAGGAGAGGGAGGGGAGGAGGAGAGGGAGGGGGAGGAGGAGGAGAGAGAGGAGGGGAGGAGGGAGAAGGGAGGGGAGGAGGAGAGGAGGAGAGGGAGGGGAGGGGAGGAGGAGAGGGAGGGGAGGGAGGAGGAGAGGGAGGGGAGGGGAGGAGGAGAGGGAGGGGAGGGGAGGAGGAGAGGGACGGGAGGGGAGGAGGGAGGAGGAGGGGGGGAAGAGGAGGGGGAGAGGAGGGGGAGGAGGGGGGGAGGAGAGGGGGAGGAGAGGGGGGAGAGAAGGAGAGAAGGGGAGAGGAGGAGAGGAGGAGAGAGAAGGGGAGAGAGAAGGAGAGAGGAGGGGAGAGGAGGAGAGAGGAGGAGAGAGGAGGGAGAGGAGGAGAGAGGGAGGAGAGAGGGGGGAGACGGGGAGAGAAGGGGAGAGAGGAGGAGAGAGGAGGAGAGAGGAGGAGAGAGGAGGAGAGAGGGGGCGAGGAGGAGAGAGGGAGGGGAGAGGGAGGGGGGGGGGGGGAGGAGATGGAGATGGGGGGGGGGGGAGAGGAGAGGGAGGGGGGAGGAGAGAGAGTGCCTTTTTACTTCAACCCAAACCCAAACAACCATTTGCAGGCAGTGCTTTTTTTACCTCTAACCATATTTTCATTTTCAAACCAAATTAAGGGTACTCACAGTGCTGTAGACATTTGTCAGTGTCATTCAAAGCTCTGATTGAGGCACACCACTTGCAGAGACTGATTGAGGCACACCACTTGCAGAGACTGATTGAAGCACACCACTTCCTGGTTTTATAGTCCCTCCCCCCTGCTGCCAGCGGGGGCAGCAGAGAGAATGGAGAATTTTGTAAAATCATTAATATCTCTGTCATATTTCATCGACGGGAAAAATCCTCGGCACACATACGGCGGAGGGGGGCTCTGAGCGAGGTGGCCAAAAATGACGGCCGTAGGTGGCGGCGTTCTCTCGGAAATGGCAGCACAGATCGCCAAAACCGGTCAAAAACAGAGTTTTAGTAATATATAGATAGAAGATAGATAGATAGATAGATATATATATATATATATACACACACACACACACAATATATATATATTGATATGATATTTGAAATAAAATAAATATATTATGATATTTCTAAAGATTATATTTGATCTTAGTAAGCCTAAATCTCTAGCAATAAAATGGAGTGTTTGTGAGTGAGTTGGAAGCTTTGGTTTGGGTGTTCACACTATTTTTGAGATGCTAACATAAATCAGCAAAAAATTAGTCCAAGTGACAATAAACTAAACAAAACAAAGGACTGGCTACTTGTCTGCTTAAAACTTTGCTGCAAATTTGGGGCCATTCCTTCTTTCCAAGTGTAGTAACAAATCGTCTCATAAACATGGCAAAAATGATAGCACAATAATTTGCAATTGCAGCAAGGGAGTGTCAATCTTGTGTCATGGTAGCAGAACAACAACCCAGTCCTTAACATCAACAAGATGAAAGAGTTTGTTGTTTACCTAAGAAAACAGAGGTGGGAAGGGGGTGAACATAACCCGATCTTCATCAACGGAGCTACCATTGAGATGGTCAACAGATTCAAGTTCCAAGGCAGCCATATTACCAGCACCCTAACCTGATCCGATCATCATTAGGTGGTGATAGGCTATGGGATTTCATGACCCAAGTCACCAAACTACATGAAATGTTCACATATTGTGTAAAATAAATAATATAAATCACCCCTGAAACTCGATATGAAGAAGACTAGCCTTCAAAGCAAAGTCCCTGCTGAGGTCCCTGGCTGTCTAAATCTTTGTGTTCCAGGACCTCAGCAGGGACTTTGCTTTCAAGGCTTTCTTGCACTTTAATCCACTTAGCAGCACTTTCTTCAGCCTTGTTAATGCTTTTCCCACTAAATACAATTACCTGCTGCAAGTTTCCACAACATTTATTCCACAGAACAACAAATTGGATCTCCTGTAAAACAGGCATCTGTGAAGCCCCCTCCGCCATTTTGTGTGCTAGCCTGAAACAAAGCGCGTGATTGGCCAACTGGCAGACAACTCAATGTTAAACGTGCTTTGATTGGACTAAAAAATCCCCCCAAAATTTCCGTTTTTTCTCTAATTTAATAAAAATGTGCAAGTCTTCTTCATATGGAGTTTCAGCGGTGATTTATATTAAAAAAATTACACAATATGTGAAAATTACATGTAGTTTGGTGACTTGGGTCACAAAACTGCAGAATAAAGCTCCTCAGCCCACAGCCTATGACTAAGGAAGTGCATCAGAGTATTTACTTTCTTTCAAACCTGAGTAGATTCAGCATGTCCACAAGGATTCTCTCAAACCTACTGATGCACCATAAATATAATCCGACAGAGAACCTCTCAACCTGCTATGGCACCTGCTCTGATCCTGACCACCTGAACATGCAAAGAGTGGTGAACACAGCCCAGTCCATCACAGGCTTGTTGTTCCTTCCATCCAGTCCCCCTTCAGGGCGTGTTGCATCAGGAAGGATGGAAGGATCATCAAGGATGTCTACTATCCAGGCATTCCCTTTTCATTCTTCTAGCTCCTGGGAGAAGATTCAGGAGTTTGAAAAGAGATTAATGAGCCCGAACATCAAGACTTAAGAACAGCTCCATCTCTACTGCTGTCCAGGCTCCTGAACCAATTACCCCCTTCCCAAAACTGCTGCCATGTACTCTTACTTGTAACTCTACATCCTTTGGTTGTTCTGTTATTGCAACTTAAACTTTATTTGTGCTATCAGAGTGGTGGGGTGTATGGAACGAGCTGCTGGAGGAGATAATTGAGGCAGGTTCTATCGCAAAGTTTAAGAAACATTTAGGAAGGTACATGGATAGAGGTTTAGAGGGATATGGGTCAAATGCAGGCAGGTGGGGCTCGTGTAGATCAGGGACATGTTGGGCGGAGTGGGCAAGTTGGGCCAAATGGCTTGTTTCCATGCTGTATGACTCTATTGTTTACTCAAGGAGCTTCATGCTTCATTGTTTTTAGGACAATAAGCTAACCAGAATTTGACAAATAGTGTACAATTATAACAATCTCTAACGTACAATAGAGTGTGCAATTATAACAATCTGGAGAGTAGCCGTTACTTATATCGTGCTCATAAATGCCTGTAATTGGATTCAGAACTCTCTTCTTCACAGCATGTAAAAGTAGTCATAAACCTGACAAAGAACACTGTCATCTACCGCAAATAAACAGCCTGCCTGCCATCTTTCACATAGGTAACATTGGCAATATTATATATTGGGGGTTACATCACAACAGTGGTGTGGACATTAGATTATCAGAGTAATGGGCCTGTCCCACTTAGGCGATTTTTTGGGTGACTACAGGCGACTGCCGCAAAATGTTTAACATGTTAAAAAAATGTCAGCAACAGTGGCGACAATTTTTGCTGTCGTAGGTTGTCGTAGGTGATGTCGTAGGTTATCGCTAGGTGTCGTGGGAGAATTCCATTAACACTAGTCCCTGGCAGTTGCCTAAAGAATCGCCTAAGGCCCTTAAACAGGCCCTTAATAATCCAGAATCTTTCATGTCCTGAGTCAATGATCCAGAGACTTGTTCAACTCTCACTATTGCAGCAGGGAAATTTAAATTCAGTTAGCCAAATGGGCTGGAAATAAAAAGCCAGAACAGTAATGAAGGCTATGAAACTAGCAGACTGTTAAGCTGGTGTTGTGTCTAATTATCGTCATATTTTTAAGATTGTACGCCCTTATATTGTTCACTAAAATATAAATAAAAACGAACATTTGAACGCGATGAATAGGCAATATGAATCTGGAAATACAGTTGTGTTAGTTTATCTCGTACTGAGGCAAAGCGTTATTTTAGCCACTATTGCTCATCGAGGCTTATACACGTGATGCACGGCATCCATTGATAAAGCTAATTAGAAAAAGGCACAGTAATTGTCAACTGCAAAGTAGCAGTGTCTTTCCTAGAGCTTCAAGATATTCATAACAAGCCTTCAGCCAAATGCAACCAATTTGAGTTCATAAGAGAGTTTCCTCCCGAGGGCTGAAGTACCTCTACTTAGTTGTTTTATGTTTCCATTTCTCAGGAACCTTCGGCCTAACGGTTGGAAACAATGCATTTGTCATTTGCTGGCACAAATAGTGGCAAGGAAATGCAGATGACAAATGCAGAGAACAGTTTCCTTATCTATTAGCCGTGGTTCCCTTGGAAAACAATGAGAGAGGAGAACCCAGGGGATGCGATCCTACTCTAATAGGTTAAATTCAATTTTCACTTGATGGATATTGAGAGGCGATTTGTATTTTGCTGGGCAACTTCCAAGCAACCAGACTGAGAGTAGATGTGACAACCACATGTGAAACCACAATGAATAATGAGCACAGTTAAAGTTATCAATACACTTAAGATCGCATTATCTTGGTTTTATGGCATATCAAGTCAAGTACAATTTAAGGAGTATAATGAACAGTATCTGTAGACTTCGTTCACCTCACTGTACGGTATCAAATGATATTAAGTTGGACTACCTATAACAAGATAATCTGGCATTAGATGACTATGTTTATGATGTCCATGAGTGCTATTTTTACTATACATCGGCTTTTACAACCACATTTTTTCCCTACTGCAATCTCTCTTTATTGTTGCACATTTTTAAGTGTCGCTCACAAGAATGTGTGATTTTTTATATTGTCGGACAAAATTTTGATGTCAGTTACCAGCAAGTCTGCTCTACAAGCATCCAATTAGGATAGACCTGCAGTAATAAGCCTCTTGAAGAAAAACATTTTCACCCAGAGAGTTATGAATCTGTGGAATCCTCTGCCACAGAAGGCAGTGGAGGCCAATAAGCGAGTTTGATATTCCGACTGCGCATGCCCAGGTCATAAGTCATTCACGATAAACATTCTCGGCAGCTCGGCTGCTGCGTGTGTCCAGACCTGCGTTTCATCCGTAGTCAGGATCGAACCCGGGTCTCCGGCGCTGCAAGCACTGTTGAATTGCTACTGGACCATCCCCGTCCCCTCCCGAGTGTCCCATCCCTGTCTGGGGACGGCCGGAGATGTCCGGGATGACCCTGGACTGACAGGACACCGGCCCGGAGCAGTGGCGGCCCTAGGCTTACAGCCAGCGTGGACTGTCAGTCCAGGGCTGTTGCTTTTTCTTTATCACGAATGACCTTTGACAAATCCCATGATTCCTTGCATTTTTCGGAATACCGAACTCGCTTATTTACTGGATGTTTTCAAGAGAGTTAGATTTAGCACTTAGGGCTAAAGGAATCAATTATAATGGGGTACTAATTTTAGATGATCAGCCATGATCATATTGAATGGAGGTGCTGGCTCGAAGGGCCAAATGGCCTACTCCTACATCTATTTTTCTATGTTTTTATGTTTCTTCATCATTTTAAACAGCAGAGAAGTGGCTGAGAGGCAAGAAAATCTATACGGTGTAAAGGAAGTAAGGATCGAACAGTCTTGTATAGAGACAGGTTAAAAAAAACCTTCAGCAACCAAGGCCTCACATATTACAGGATAGCGCAAACTCATAACAGGAGCAATTTGGTGGGATTCGGGGAAAGACAAAAAGGAAGAAATGAAAAGCTGCAACACGATAGCAGATTGTAATTGAAATCCATCCACCACAAGAAGAATTTTGAAAGGTAAAGAAAGAAAAATAATCACTGTTGGAGGTTATGGCCAGCGTTGGTATAATGAATGGCCTTCTTCCCCCCACCCCCACATCAGTCTGAAGAAAGGTCCCGACCTTAAACGTCACCTATTCCTTCGCTCCATAGATGGTGCCTCACCCACTGAGTTTCTCCAGCATTTTTGTCTACCGATAATGAATAGCCAAATCACTTTATATAAAGCCACATTATTAGGATGTTTTCATAGTATAGTTGCATCGGGTTTAAACAAAATACATCACTGATAAAAAAGAAACATGCAAGGATATATGCTGTAACATTCACTTTCATTTAATGGAGCGACCTTTACATAGCAAAAGAGTTTGAGGCTTTACAGAATGTATTAAACTACACAAGGAGATACAAGGACAGACAACTAAAACTTTGGTCAAGGAGGAAGACATATATATATATATATATATAGAGAGATGTTTGGGCGGCACGGTGGCGCAGCGGTAGAGTTGCTGCCTTACAGCGCTTGCAGCGCTGGAAACCCGGGTCCGATCCCAACTACGGGTGCTGTCTGTACAGAGTTTGTACGTTCTCCCCGTGACCGTGTGGGTATTCTCCGAGATCTTCGGTTTCCCAGGTTTGTAGGTAAATTGTCTTGGTAAATGTAAAAATTGTCCCTAGTGTGTGTAGGACAGTGTTAATTTGCGGGCCTCGCTGGTCGGCACGGAACCAGAGGGCCGACGAACCTGTTTCCATGCTGTATCTCTAAACTAAACTAAACTCAACAGTAATGCTGAAGGGTCTGTCCCACTTGGACAACCTAATCCATGGGTTTAGACGACCCTAGACAAGTTGAAAAAAATGTCAAGGTCGTGTTGACTCGCCGAAGTAAAAAACCTCCTACGATTATGTCTACGACCTCCTACGACTATATCTACAACCTCCTACGACTATGTCTACGACCTCCTACAACCAACCTCAACCTCAGTTTTCCACACCTAAGACCAACTACGACTAGCTACGAGTGGAAAATGATCCATGATAAAATAATGTCATGTTTGTATTTTTTTTCTCGGGCCAGTTACCGGCCTACGACTATCTACGACTACCTACAACAACCATCACGACCTACTACGACCTACCTATGACCTACCTACGAGTAAAAAGTATCAATTTTTTCCGTGCCACCTTTTTTTTTACTCATGGACATTTTTTTATCGGGCTGGAAAAAACGCCGCGACCTACTTGAGGCCCCGAGCACACGGAGAACACTCACGAGCATGAGGAAGAGTTACGAAGACCTCCTACGACCTCGTGGCGGCCATGCTGCGAGTATGTCAAGGGTAAACTAGGCAGAGGCCGCTAATTAGGTCGTGAAAGTGGGAAAAGGGCTTTAAAGTGGGAATTCCACTTCTTGGAGCTTTGACATTAAATGCAAGGTTGGCAGTGGTTGTGCAAATCATTTTGGGAATGATTAAGTGGTTATATTAAGGAGTGCTGCAAAATCTCAGAAGATTAAAGGATTGGAGAAAATTACAGAGAAAAGTAGTAGTGAGAAATTGGAGAGACCTGAGACAAAGGGGAGAATTTTTAAACTGAGATGCTTTGTAATGCAATGTAAAAGAAAACGAGGTATTAATTGCATTTTGAAAGATATCCACCAGTGATGAGATATATAATAAGAAATATGAAGCAGAGAAACTAATGCATTTATGTTTATTATCTGTGGGCTGATAGCACAAGGTAGCTACTGTGGAATAAAATTAATCTAAGTGAACTAATCTTGCTTCAACGTAAACTGCTTTTATGGCCAAATGGGTTAAAGTTTTCATGTGTGAACAATTTGAGCCATGGGTGAACACCAACGGGTAGTGGCACCATCTGAATAGGTTCAGATGCTGATTAGTTTATTGTCATATACACACGGGTACAATGAAATCCTTGTTCACATGAAGCTCATGGAGTAAACAGTACGCGAACAGTAATGATAAATAAAGCAATAGACACAACAACAGATGCAAAACAGCCTATGGTGCAGACTGCAGTGTAATCTGAAGTAGTGCAAAAATAAACTAAAGTGCATTCATGGAACGACCAAATGAGTTGGAGTTAAGAAAAAGACTGAATGTTCAGGCTTTCAAACTCGTGTATCTTCTCCCAGAAGGTAGAAGAGAGTATAGGGACTGGCCTAGGTGGCAGGCCTCCTTGACGACACTACCAGCCTTTCTGTTGTGGAGATGGACTGCATGGAAGGAAGTGGCGAGCTTGTGAAGGACTAGGTTTTGTTCACCACTGGTTCAGGTGGTCAAGAGTAGCACAGTTACCCATTCCAGGCTGAGATGCATCCAACCAGAACACTTTCTCTAGTGTATCTGTAGACGTTTGAGAGAACCTTCATGAGCATGTCAAACCTCCTCAGCCACCTAAGGAAGTACGCTGATGTGTATTGCTGATCACTGCAACAGTGTGAAGGTACCAAAGTAGGATGCTGGTGATATGCGTGCCGGAGAACTTGAAGCTGGCCATCATCTGGACAACAGCTCTCTTGTTGAGGGTTGGGTAATGTTCACCCCTCAACTCTTCAGGTCAACAACCAAACTATTTCATGTTGCTGACACTCAGAGCAAGGTTGGTGTACTGACACCCTGACGCAAGGTTCTTGATCTCCTTCCTGCACTTCACCTCATCGTTGTTGTTGATCCGGCCGACATCAGTTGTATAATTGGCAAACTTAAAGATCGAGATGGCTTAGTACAAGACAGTAACCCAACCCACGGCTGCTGCGGGCCCGCCCGAAAGGCATGTTGGTTGATGGGACCGTGAACCGAGGCCTCATCAGGGCCCACCCGCTCTTCGGATGGCGTAACCAGGAGCGAGCTGGAGACGTCCTGAGCTAGGAGTGGGCTGCTGGGAGGGTGAACCGGGGTAATGCATCCAGCGCCTTCAAGGTCAGCTGCAGTGGGTGCCCAGGGCACAAAGAAGGCCGGACGAGGAGGAGAGGGACACCGGTTCATGGGAACTGCTCCAGTACACTGAGCAAGCGGGCCGACCCAACATTGGACTTTGAATAATGGCGCCAAAACTTGGCGGCACCTGCATGTGTAATATATGCAAAAATAGTTTCACTGTGCAGTCGCGTATGTGACAAATAAAGCACTATTGAACCATTGAAGACGTACATGTGTACTTCTCCATGAGGCACAGTCAAGTCACCGTTTAGCTTCAAGTAAAAGAAAATATCATTTATAACATATAGCACAATGCATTGTTATCGGAAAGGAATATTTCTCATGCCCATAAATTGCTGTAAGAGAAGGTTTGCCAAAGAGCAGGATAATGTACCTGAAGATAATGGCCTAGACATTCCTTGGTGTAGTACCAAATATACACAAGTAAAATGGCCACAGCAGCATCCAATGTGTTGGGTGAGAGATGGAAAAATTATCCCATGCCAGAAGTGCTCCAACCACATCAGTAACAAGTGTCTGAAAAATGTGCCTGAAACAGAATTAGGCCTTCTTCAATTACCTGACCAAGAACTCTTCCTAAAATCAGGTTACATGAAGAACAGCTGGCCTGTTTCATTGGGGAATAACAAATGCACTTTGGGGCTGATTCCAACCCATGGTCATGGTAACAGAGTGGTAAAATAAGCAGACTGTTCATCAGAGGCCTTCGTGTACAGGATCACTGATCCAGAGAAGAGTTCAATTCACATTACGTCAGCTGGGACATTTAAAAATCATTTAACTAAATTAACTGGAATTAAAAAGCTAGTAACAGGAACAGAGACCATGAAAACTACCAGACAGTTTTTAATAAAGCATCTGAAACACTAAAGTTCCTTAGGAAAAGAAGTCTGCCACTTCCATCCGATCTGGCCTTTGATGATCCATACTGTCCCCTAGGACGTATTGGCCCAGTCAATACACAACTTCTAAAAACCAAGCTGGTAATTTGCCCATTGCCCTAAAGGTGACAACAGCATTGCCTTTGCTTTCCTGCATGGCCTCTTCTGCTAATGGTGCTAGGAATGTTCTCTTAATTAGAGAAGACAAGTCAGTCCCAGTTACCTCTAAGTTGCTGCTGTTTGAAATAGCAAAGGTGGAGGGTGTTTATTTTACCTGTTGTGGCTGATGAAAAAGGCTTGAGCCATCTTGATAATAGAGGCACCATAGGTACCGATGCTAGAATCTTGAGCAGAAATAAAGTGCTGGATGAACTCAACAGGTAGCAACCATAGAAGGAAATGGATAGATGATTCTTCAGGTTGGGACACTGGCAAACGTTTGGATCAGGACCTTTGTTCAGACTGGTATAGATTACTTTACGTGTTGGGACCCTTCTTCAGAATGATGCATTCTGTTGGGTCCTGATCCAAAACGTTGTCTGTCCATTTCCCTCTACAGATGCAGCCTGGCATATTGAGTCTGAGGCCTTGTTTTCATTATAGTTCTGCGTTACAATGATCACAGGCAAGTTTATTGAACAATCAGCGGTAAGACAAAGAATGAATGGGGGTGACTGGGTTCATGAAGGAGGGTGAAGGCAAATTAGTCATAGAGACAGCATTTGGTCAGAAAACTGGTTAACTGGTTGGGAAGAAGACATTTGCATCAGAAAAGGCCTGAGAAAAGGGAACAAATGCAATCAGGTAAGGGGCAAGAAAGTAAACATGTGTCAATTTGCACTTGATTTGGGAACCATTATAAGGTCATAAGGAATGGTATAATTAGGAAATTCGGCCCATCAAGTCTACTCCGCCATTCAATCATGACTGATCTATCTCTCCCTCCCCACCCCATTCTCCTGCTTTCTCACCATAACCCCTGACACCTATAATAATCAAGAAAAGTTGTTAAATAACGGCATGGTTAAAAAGTTAGCTGCATATGGATTGGATGTTTTTTTTTAGAGAAAATCTATCTTCAGTGGGGGCGCCAAACAGGGTACATTCGGTTCTTTAGGCATAATGCACCCTGGGTAACAAACAGCATCTTTTTTTACCTTCGTACTGCTCGGCGCATCTAAAGGGCCCGTCCCACTTGGGCGTCATTTGTGCGCCATTTACGCGACATCATTTACGCGTCACGATGCACGCGTTATGATGCGCACGTGATGCGCACTTGCCGTGCATTATGCGCGCATGGTGCATGCTGACGTAGGCAAGGTCGCGAGCAGCGCACCAGGATTTTTGGATTCACAAAATCTTTGCGCGCCACCTGCATGACGCGCAAATGATGCCCAAGTGGGACAGGCCCTTAACTTGACTTCGAAGTTAGGCTTTTTAATTTGCCTTCCTTGCCTGTTTATTTCCCAATCCTTAAAATTTCATTGGTGGGAGGTATATTGTCCATTACATTGTTTACTCAGGTCCCTGTGGTCCTGATCTGATTGCTGTGTTGTTATTAACTCACACGTTCAGAAAATCGTTGGGAAAAATTACCTGAGCTGCAGATCAGATGCTATTAGATGTGTTGTGACTGCAAATCACAATCCATTTACAAGAAAACCCAGTTGGGAATTTGAACACTTTACTAAACGTTTTAATCCTAGGTGACTTTCAACATTATCTTTATGAAATTGATCACATCATGTGATTTGTTTTCATTCATGTCCAAATATTAACTTGAAGAACCATCCTTCGGTAAGCTAGGGTACTGTGTGATTCACCACTACCCCATTGAGGACATTGGACTTTGTCTATAAAACTGGTGCGCTACGATGTTGAGAACTATATCTTGCCCTCCGTATCTTCCCCTTTGCTCTACCTATTGTATTTGAATTTGGCTTGATTGGATTTATGTATAGCATTATCTGATTTGATTGGATGGCATGCAAAACAAAACTTTTAACTGTATCTCAGTACATGTGACAACAATCTGTCTGTCTGTCTGTCTGTCTATATTACTAAAAGTCTGATCTTGACCACTTCCTGTTGTTCTGTATATTGATTTTAGAAAAAACGCTGCCACGTACGGCTGTGATTTTTGGCCATCTTACTCCGAGTCCCCCTCCGCTCATCAGGTTCAAGTGGATTTTTCCCATCGATGAAAAATAAAAGAGTTACTAGTGTTTAAAAAATGTTGAGATTCTCTCTCCTGAAGGCCACGCCCCTTCCAGAGGGACTATAAAACCCGGAAGTGCGGAGGTGCCTCAGTTCTCTGCAAGAGGGGGGAGTGAGAGGTCGCAATTCTCAGTCTGAGCTGTGATTAACACTGAACACATGTCTACTAAACTGTGAGTGCTTTTACTGACCTGTCAGTGCCCTTAATGTGGTTTGAAAATGTAGTTTGAAAATGCAAAAGTGTGTTTTGGTATGAAAGTGATAAAGCAGGCTGTGTTGCCTTTGGTTTTGAAAGTGCTAAAGCAAGCTGTGTTGCCTTTGGTTTTGAAAGTGCTAAAGCAAGCTGTGTTGTCTTTGGTTTTGAAAGCGCTAAAGCAAGCTCTGTTGCCTTTGGCCCACACAGGCCACCAATATTGGAATTGGTGGAGAGGTGGAATATTGCGTTGGGGGATCAGCCCTCCCGTGTGATGTTGGGACCCAATGGGTCCCATTTAGTCTAGTACATAACTAAAACTCTGTTCGAGTGCTCCTCCGTTTTGCGTGTTTTTTTCTATTTGCACAAAAACGGTAAGCGATAGTGCTACGATTTTTCGTCAGCTCATTCACCGTTCTCCTGTGCTACGAGTGCACCAAGTTTCATTCTGATTGGTAGTATATAAATTAGCGAGGTTTAAAAATCGTAAAAAACACGCGTGTGCAGATCGATCTCCTCTCCTGCCAGTCAGCGCTGCGCAGATTGGTCGTTTCTCCTGTCACTCCCCTTCCTGCATCATCGCATCTTTACTGGAGCCAATGATGGCTGGCGGAGGACTCCAATGGACACAATTTTCGGAGGGACCGGAAGCGACCCGGCCCGGCCCAGCCCGAACTGAAGTTGGAGCTGTCGGAGATGTCGCCGATGTCACCAAATGGAAAGCGGAGCGTCTGATTCCAGCGGAGGAGAGCGTCCACTCATTGGTCCCACTCACTGGCTGCTGCCCCCCCCCCCCGTGGCTCTTCCCGCCTTTTCTCTGAGCTCCCCCCCCTCCCCCCCCCCCCCCCCCCCCCCCCCACGCTGCTGGTGCTTCGGGCCGATTCGAGGATCCGCACTGATGGCTGATACTCCTCCAGGGCACGCAAGAAGGGAGAGGAGCGGCAACCTCGAGATGCTGGGGAGGGAGAGGGAGGAGAGGGGATAGAGGGAGAGGGTGGGAGTATGGAGGGGAGAGGAGGGGGGGAGGGGGGGAGGGAGGGAGGGAGGGAGGGAGGGAGGGAGGGAGGGAGGGAGGGAGGGAGGGAGGGAGGGAGGGAGGGAGGGAGGGAGGGAGGGAGGGAGGGAGGGAGGGAGGGAGGGACTGAGGGTAGGGGAAAGGGGAGGTGAGGGAGGGATTGGGGAGGGTAGAAGGATATGGAAAAGAAGAGGGAGGAGGTGAGGAGGGAGAGTGGGGAAGAAGGAGGAATAGAGGTAGAGGAGGGGGGGGAGTGTGGAAGGTAGGGATTGGGGAATAGAGGGAAAGGGGGCAGTGGGGGAAGTGAGGAGGGATAGGGGGGAGGTGAGGAGTGGGGGGGTGAGGATAGAGATATATAGGAGGGGAGTAGGGAGGGGAGAGGTGTTATGGAGGGAGGGAGGGGGGGGGAGGGAGTGACTGAGGGTAGGGAAAAGGAGAGGTAGAGAGAGGTGAGGAAGGGATTGGGGAGGGGAGGAGGAGAGGGGATAGGAGAATGAGAGTGAAGAGGAGGGGGAGAGAGTGCGAGGGATGAGGGGACATGAGCTGCTCCTGTGCAGTTGGGGGCTATGGGTGAGTGGTGGAATATTGCATTGGGGGCCCAAGCCTCTTGTGTGACAGGGACCCAACTGGCCCTACTTACTCTAGTAAAACTAAAAAATAAGAATGCACATCCCAGATATGGTCAATATGAATGGATGTCGACCATCATGGTTTACTTGCATAACAGCATGATGCTTGTGCTGCTTTATGTAGTCTCCAATTCTTACCACCCACTCACCACACTGCCTCTTACTTCCAAATTTTGGTTCATTTTCCCAGCCATCGCTACCTCCAGTATATCGGAAATTTAAGAAACAATAATAAACAATCCTGCTTCTTCAGGTGCCATCTTGAACCCAGCCATTAACAATGATGGACGATCTGCATGGACAGACCTGCCCGTTTCTTTGTCCACCTCTCCAAGACCTTCTGTTGGTTAAGCTACTTGCATCTCCCATTCCTAAGGAGCTCAAAGTACTAACACTTAGCTACTTACCTAATGTGTAGGAAGGGACTGCAGATGCTGGTTTAAACCAAAGACAGACACAAAATGCTGGGGTAACTCAGCGGGACAGGCAGCATCTCTGGAGAGAAGGAATGGGTGTCGTTTCTTGTCGAGACCCTTCTTCAGACTGACGACAGGGGAGAGGAGCCAGCGGTATGAACATTGACTTCTCTAACTTCAAGTACCCTTGCTTTCCCTCTTTCTCCATCCTTCTCCCTTCCCAGTTCTTTGATCAGTCTTCCTGTCTCCGACTACATTTAATCTGTTTGCTTTGTTGTTTTCTTCTCCCAGCTAACAATGATCTATTCTACATTTTCTTTGATCTCCATTCCCTTTGTCCTATTTTCACCTTATACTTCCCTATCTATGTACAGTGGCTTGCAAAAGTTTTCATACCCCTTGAACTTTTCCACATTTTGTCACGTTACAACCACAAACGTAAATGTATTTTATTGGGATTTTATGTGATAGACCAACACAAAGTGGTGCAGAATTGTGAAGTGGAAGGAAAATTATACATGGTTTTCAAATTTTTTTACAAATAAAAAACTGAAAAGTGTGGCGTGCAAAAGTATTCAGCCCCTCCTGAGTCAATACTTTGTAGAACCACCTTTCACTGCAATTACAGCTGCAATTCTTTTGGGGTATGTCTCTACCAGCTTTGCACATCTAGAGATTGAAATTTTTGCCCATTCTTCTTTGCAAAATAGCTCAAGCTCAGTCAGATGGGATGGAGAACGTCTGTGAACAGCAATTTTCAAGTCTTGCCAGAGATTCTCAATTGGATTTAGGTCTGGACTTTGACTGGGCCATTCTAACACATGAATATGCTCTGATCTAAACCATTCCATTGTAGCTCTGGCTGTATGTTTAGGGTTGTTGTCCTGCTGGAAGGTGAACCTCCGCCCCAGTCTCAATTCTTTTGCAGACTCTAACAGGTTTTCTTCCAAGATTGCCCTGTATTTGGCTCCATCAATCTTCCCATCAACTCTGACCAGATTCCCTGTCCCTGCTGAAGAAAAGCATCCCCACAGCATGATGCTGCCACCACCATGTTTCACAGTGGGGATGGTGTGTTCAGGGTGATGTGCAGTGTTAGTTTTCCACCACACATAGCGTTTTGATTTAGGCCAAAAACTTCAGTTTTGGTCTCATCTGACCAGAGCACCTTCCTCCACATGTTTGCTGTGTCCCCCACATGGCTTGTGGCAAACTGCAAACGGGACTTCTTACGGCTTTTTTTCAACAATGGCTTTCTTCTTGCCACTCTTCCATAAAGGCCCGATTTGTGGAATGCACGACTAATAGTTGTCCTGTGGACAGATTCTCCCACCTGAGCTGTGAATCTCTGCAGCTCCACCAGTTACCATGGGCCTCTTGGCTGCTTCTCTGATCAATGCTCTCCTTGCCCGGCCTGTCAGTTTAGGTGGACGGCCATGTCTTGGTAGGTTTGCAGTTGTGCCATACTCTATCCATTTTCGGATGATGGATTGAACAGTGCTCCGTGAGATGTTCAAAGCTTGGGATATTTTTTTATAACCTAACCCTGCTTTAAACTTCTCCACAACTTTATCCCTGACCTGTCTGGTGTGTTCCTTGGGCTTCATGATGCTGTTTGTTCACTAATGTTCTCTAACAAACCTCTGAGGCCTTCACAGAACAGCTGTATTTATACTAAGATTAGATCACACACAAGTGGACTCTATTTACTAATTAGGTGACTTCTGATGGCAATTGGTTGCACTGGATTTTATTTAGGGGTATCAGAGTATCAGAATACTTTTGCATGCCACACTTTTCAGTTTTTTATTTGTAAAAAAATTTGAAAACCATGTATCATTTTCCTTCCACTTCACAATTATGCGCCACTTTGTGTTGGTCTATCACATAAAATCCCAATAAAATACATTTACGTTTGTGGTTGTAACGTGACAAAATGTGGAAAAGTTCAAGGGGTATGAATACTTTTGCAAGCCACTGTATCTCCCTCTCCCCTGACATCAAGCTTAAGAAGGGTATCAATCTGAAATGTCACCCATTCCTTCTCTCCAGAGATGCTGCCAGTCCCGCTGATTTACTCCAGCATTTTGTGTCCACTTACTTAATGATGTTACCAAACTACTATGCCATCAAAGAACCAACCTTACATTTTGTAAGCAAAAGAAGAAGAAAAAACTGCTGGAGGAAGTCACCGGGCCAGGCAGCATCGCTGGTGGGAAATGGACAGGCCAGATGAAGAACCACAACCCAAGATGCCGACTGTCCATTTCCCTCCACAGTTGCTGCCTGACCTGCTGAATTTCTCCAGATTCTAGCATCTGCAGTATCTTGTGACCCCACCATTTATAATATTATTATGAAAAGTGCAAATAACATTACTAAAGTCAAACAAAGAATATAGGAACTTGTTATTACGGGAGAACATTCTGATCATTGCTAAGATTAAACTCATTTTAAGATAATAGAAAGCTGCAAAGGTGGCCAGAGATGATACAGTGAACTTTTCATTGATAGAAGGGATAGAAAAATAGATGTTTAGTGGAAGATAAAAGCATTTTGGTAATCTGTCCAAATGGAGTGATTTTAAAAACAACAGGGGTCCATGCACTGCAATCTGCCATGAAAGTTAATATTTCATAGCCCCAAAGGCCTTTACAATGATGAACTTAGAAATGTATGCCTATA
This sequence comes from Amblyraja radiata, assembly GCF_010909765.2. Lineage (NCBI taxonomy): Eukaryota > Metazoa > Chordata > Chondrichthyes > Rajiformes > Rajidae > Amblyraja > Amblyraja radiata. Next base: position 20,288,340 of record NC_045962.1, read on the forward strand.
AATTGGATTTGTGCAAAAATTGTGTTTTGCTTTCATTTCCAGTATTCGTTTCACCCAATGCAAAATTAGACTTGCAACGTTGTTCACGGTTGCCCCTGCATGGCAATTTCCCCTCACCCCCCCTTGGTGCCACGGAGTGTGTGCTTCAAGCTGGAGCTGCTGTCAGGAAAGACAAAGACAACAATTTAATGAAGTGTAAAGGATACAAACAACCCCAATGATTTCAAAGGTAAATTTCATTAATCGAGTGATTTCTTTAATGGGTTTCCATATTGAGTGTTAGGGTTAAATGCAGCATAATTTAACATATCGAACATGGTGAAATTTAATTTCAAGCCAATATTGTCTCCTATCAATCTCAGAATGCAATCTAATATCAACAAACATCCATTTATTTAATACTGATTCATAGGTCTTAGAATCTGTTAATTATAATTTGTACACCAATTAGCTTGATGCCAATATTATCTTGAATTTCAAATATGCTGAATAATATGTCTGTATATTGTATGAATACTAATTAGATCACCGAAAAATACCAGAATAGAAAGCACTCAATTAATCCAACTGGCAGTAATATCGGGGAAAAAATCGGGAATTTTGATTGAGAAGTGCTTTAAGTCATTTGAAAATAATTACCCTGTGTGTGCTATCATTGCAATCACAAACTAAAGGTCACTTCCATTCTTGTTAAATGCAGTATGCTCTTTTGAAAATCCTTCCTGCAATTTATTCCACTCAAAGCACGACGCTCATAAAAAGTATATTACTGCAGTAGATGACTCCTACTTGTTGAATACTTGCTGATTGTCAGGTGGATCCCAAGCTGAGGGCTAAAGGCCTGTCCCACTTAGGCGTCATTTGCGCGTCACGCAGATGGTGCGCGAAGATTTTGTACATCCCAAAATCCTGGGGCGCCACGCTACGTGATGCTCACCATGCGCGCATCACGTGTGCGGCACGACGCACGTGTCGTGCGTCGTGACGCGTAAATGATGTTGCGTAAATTAAGGCCCTTAAGGTTTGAATTTTCGTTGTGTCACACCAAATACATTTCTTTGCTTAAGAGGTGGACAGATTGTTCCTTAGACATCCATAGTCCTTAAGCTGATGTTACTCCATGCAGTTGCAATAGATATGAAACTTTAAGCATGGGCCCAGCAACAATAGACAATAGACAATAGGTGCAGGAGTAGGCCACTCGGCCCTTCGAGCCAGCATCACCATTCAATGTGATCATGGCTGATCAACCCCAATGGAGATGCCACAAACTACAGATGCTGGAATCTTGAGCAAAACACCTAGCACTGGAAGAATTCACCAGGTCAAGCAACATCAGTGGAGGGAATGGATAGGTGATGCTTTAGGTCAAGATCAATCTGAGGAAGGGTGTTGACCAGAAACGTGATCTGTCCATTCCCTCCACAGATGCTGCCTGACCCATTGAGTTCCTCCAGCACTTTGTGTTTTATGGCAACAATGCATGGTCTCCGTCAGTGGCTAGGGGCTGCTCATTGAATACGACAGCAGAGAGCCAGCTAAACTGCATAATTGCAGCAAACACACCAATCAATTGTCATAGTTATACAATATGGAAACATGCCCTTCGGTCCAACATGCCCACACCGGCCAACATGTGAAATGTGACATGGCAGAAGAATAATGCAATATAATCTCAAAAGCTTTTCAACCTTTAAAGATATCTCCATGAATTAGAGCAAATCTCTGATAGATTAAAAGGATGTTTCCACTGAAACATCTTGAGTGAGTAAAAGCCAGCAACATTACCTGTAATATTCAGGATGTTTGTATCTAAGGCATTCCTTGTATTCCACAAGTGTAGCCAGATTATGAGGCGATGCTATTGATGTGTTCACGATGAGTATGAGTTGTCAAACAGATGAAGAGAAGTTATCTCCTCTGGTGTGGGAGTTTGGAACAAGTGACACCATCTTCAACACTGGAGCTAAATCATCCAGAACTGATATTGGCATTCTTTCATAAAGACGACAATGGAAGTCAGGAAGAATCGCGTTCAAAAAGGTCAAATGAAAAAATGTAAATGGAAGTTGCTCAGTTCTGTTGGCTGAATGGATTAAGGCAGAAGATGGAGTGGAATGGAGATAAGGTACTGATCAGCTGTGACATAATTAAGGTACTGATCAGCTGTGACATAATTAATGGTGCAACAGTTGTGTTTTGCTTCATGATTCATTTAAATGCTCCTTTTACTAAAAGATCCATATTTTCATCATGTATGTTTTCACGTACCGATCTGCCATGCTATCTACAATTAAAGCAATCCATCAGTTTAAAGCAGCAATAGATATTCGGAAAATATTGATGCTTCAAAGAAAAAGACAGTTCCAATTGATGTGCTAACGATGTTTAGTGTTGCAGCTTATAGCCCTTGTCCCACATTTCAATGTTCCATTCTTGGAATAATGATTGGAGCATTAAGTAGTAATGATCTTTTCTTCAGTGAAAATCTGGGCAACAAATGTGAATTATTGAATTTATACAAACCACACAATGGGATAGATCACCATAGGCGACATGAGTACAGCAGATACAGTGGATGACACAGTGGTGCTGCTGCAGTAGTGTTGCTGCCTTACAGCGCCAGAGACCCAGGTTCGATCCTGACCATGGGTGCTGCCTATATGGAGTTTGTACGTTCTCCCTGTGACCGCATGGGTTTTCTCCGGGTGCTCCGGTTTCCTACCACATTCCAAAGACGTGCAGATTTGTAGGTTAATTGGCCTCTGTAAATTGCCCTTAGAGTGTAGGATAGAATGGGATGATTCTTGGTCATCGTGGACTCGGTGGGCCAAAGGGCTAGTTTCCATGTTGTATTTCTAAACAAAACTAATGAGGTGCCATTACTGCACAGCGCCAAGCTCCAGCCTGGCACTAGCACCAGGCACCAGGTTTGATCATGGTCTCCACTGCTGTCTGCGAGCACATTGTCCCTGTGACTGCCTGGGGTTCCACCTGTTGAGAAAAGATCCCAACCTGAAACGTCACTTATCCATGTTCTCCAGAGATGCTGTCTGGCCCGCTTAGTTACTCCAGCACTTTGTGTCTATTTTAAGAATATTTTGTTCCATTTAAGTTCATTTGACAATTAAACACTCTTGACTTGGTGGCAGCACAGTGGCGCAACCGTAGACCTGTTGCTTTACAGCACCAGAGACCCCGGTTCGATTCTGACTCTGGGTGCTGTCCGTAGAGAGTTTTTATGTTCTCCCTGTGACCGCATAAGTTTTCTCCGGGTGCTATGGTTTCCTCCCACATTCCAAAGACATGCAGGTTTGTAGGTTAGTTGGCTTCTGTAAATTGTCCATAGTGTGTAGGATTAGTGCATGGACTATCCTAGTCGGCATGGACTCGGTGTGCCCAAGGGCCTGTTTCCACGCTGTATCTCTAAACTAAACTAGACTCACGTTTTTGAGAGCAGAAATAGACCCAATAGCAAAAGATGGCCTGCCTTTGCATCATATAAAAGATATAAATACAGGAAACCACAATTCACTATCCTACAGAAAAGCGAAAGCTAAGACTGAAGTTGGAGAGGAATATGTAACAGTTTAACAGCTCCCGCATACCCAATTGCCAGGCGATTTGGTAAGTGGTGCTGAAGTGATGCCTGGCCTCTTTTTTGTTGGGCGTTGGTATATGGCCAGTGAGATCCAATAAAGGAGTAGTGGAAATAATAGCTCATAATAATTAAATACTTTAAAGGCACACAGCAGAACAATAAAGTGACTGCAGCATAAACCAACTACAATTACTCAAAGACTCTACAGTTTATTCTTCAGTGTTTATTTTATTACAAAGATACCTGAATAAACAAAACCAAAATGAAATTAAAATATTGAATGCCCGATTCGATTAAACTTTCTAATTTCATGAGTAGTTTTAGAAATAGCATTTGTAAATTGAATGGATGTAAAATACATTTGTTATATCTTTGTTTTCCTATTGAATATTGAATTTTGTTTATGATTTCTAAAGTCACAGTCAGAGAGTCGTAAAGAGATACAGCATGGAAAGACGCCCTTGGGCCCACCAAATCGGATCCTACCATCAACCATCCACTTACACTAATCCGACATTAATACTAGTTTATTCTCCCTACATTCTCATCATCTCCCTCCAGATTCTATCATTTACCTACACACTAGGGGCAATTAACAGCAGCCAGTTAACCTACCAACCTGCAAGGCTTTGGAACGTGGGTGGAAACCAGAGCACCCGGAGAAAACCCACCCAGTCACAGGGAGAACATGTAATCTTCACATTGGCAGCTCATGAGGCCAGGATCGAACCTGGGTCTCTAGCACTATGAGGCGGCAGATCTACTAGCTGCGCCACTGTGCCACCCTTAATCTTTATACTCCCAGGGGTGCACATTGTTGCAGCGGTAGAATTGCTGCTTATAGTGCCAGAGACCTGGGTTCGATCCTGACTATGGGTGCTGTTCGTCCCGTGTCCACATGTCATTTCTCCGGGTGCTCCGGTTTCACAATTCAAAGGCGTACAGGTTTGAAGGATAATTGGCTTTGTTAAGATGTAAATTGTCCCCAGTGTGTGGGATAGTGCAAGTGCATGGGGATCGTTGGTTGGCGTGGACTCAGTGGCCCAAAGGGCCTGTTTCCACGTTGTATCTCTAAACTAAACTTATGACTGTAGAATAAATATTTTAATTCTTCAGTGAACAAATATCTGGTGGAAGATTCCATCCTGCTGTCTCAATAAAATAACTCTGCTTAACTGCTCCGAACAATTTTCTATGATGTCGGAACTATTAAATAGTGCAAATAGTCATTGCTTTTCTTTCTCTACTGGTGTTGCTCGAATGGAGACGGATGTGTAGGTGAATGGAGATGGCTGTGTAGGTGAATGGAGATGGCTGTGTAGGTGAATGGAGATGGCTGTGTAGGTGAATGGAGACGGCTGTGTAGGTGAATGGAGATGGTTGTGTAGGTGAATGGAGATGGCTGGGTAGGTGAATGGAGATGGCTGTGTAGGTGAATGGAGATGGCTGGGTAGGAGAATGGTGGAGTAACATGGGGACTGTGTAGAAAGAACAAAAAACCTAGTTTGGGGATGTGGATCTTGACTCATCAGAAATCATTGTGCCCAATTTGAAAATAAATGATACTGTCACAAACAGATAAGCCACATTCCTTTAAAATCAATATGCTGCCTGTCAAAATGAAGCATGCAAGATGAATGGTTATTATCTGTGCCTGAAGCAACAGAGACAGAATCTTTTTTTAAATGACTATTATTGTTATGACATATTGCTGCGTACTAATGCGAGCTACCCAGACAATTATAATCTTGAGCAGATATCCAAATCAGCAGAGTTTCAGTCTTATTTTCCCTGGCTGTTTACAAAGAGTACTTTTGTCTTGTGTGCCAGGAAATGAGGCTACGTCTAAGCAATTTTCCAAAAATGTATCTCTCCTCTGGCAGGCTAATTAGAATGTCTAGTTTATAAAGAAGCCACATGTGGGGCATTTCATCCTAGCGTGCAAATCATTGATAACTTGGCTATCTTTATGTGACTACTGCCAGTGTTTGGAGAACATGCCCATCTCATAATATGAAAAGAAAGTTCTTGTAAAATGGCTGAGGAATAGATCTATGCTGCAGGGGCTCCAAGGAGATTGCCACCATAATTCCAGTGAACTATTTTAAACAATACTCTCCACCCATTATCTGGAAGTTAAAGTCAACTCCTTGTCTGGTGCAAAGAGCCTTTACTAACAAAGTGGGCATCTAGATATTAAAGCCTTAAAAACCTTCACTGATAATTATCCACCAAAACCAATTTTTGAGAGTATTTCTCCAGGCAAGAACACACCAATTAATATTTGAGTTTTCACATTACTGGCCAACATCTTAGATTATTAAAACTGTAAAATTATGGTACCACATATTCATTCAGGCAGTTTTCTGGTGCCCAATTGCTACACTTCTTAAAATTAATGTCTCTGCTCTTTTATACTGCACAGCCAATTAGCAATTTTTGGCACTGCCTGTTACAACGAATTCTTGGAAGAATTCCTGTGCAGACTCAAAAGCTCTGAGGTTCACTTAATCATCACCTACTCTAACATTTATAGATGTCATTCAAAAGTTTCTGATCAACTTGGTTCATTAATTTTGGTTGTTCATTATGGCACAAGGTCTTCACATCTGTTAATGGATCACTATTTAGCCTCATTGCTGTTTTTAAATTTGCTCTAAGATGCACAGGAAATACAAATACTAATATATATGTTAATATCTTGATTACTTTGATCCTTTAAAAGAAAATGAGTTGTTTCTGATATTCTTGTTTCTCAGACAATTAAAGCTTCCAATCATTCAATTATCATTTATCGCAGTAAATAATGATGAGTATTGAGGATAACGAGATTGGTATTAGCTTCAAAATCACAGTCAAAGATTTTAAAAACCTGTAAGTTTCACTGTGCCAAAAACATATACACAATTATGAAATCATTGCATTTCAATTCCTTGGACAAAATAAAAGTAAAAGAACATTGTAATGTAAGCCATATAATTTGATTTTCATTGAATAACTGGAAAAATGCATCTTTAATGGTTTAGCTTTACTTGAGCATTGAGCTGTTAAAATACACAAGGTTGTTATTTTCTCTTTATAAGATGCCTCCCAAAGATCAGTCCTCTAGATTAAAAGGTCAAAAGCAGTACAACAATCAAGTGTATTTGAATAAACTAATAAACTGCTATAAAGATGAACAATCTGGGGGTATCTTTGCATAGTAATGCATGAATGATTCCTAGATGCAGGAAGATTGTTCCCGATGTTGGGGAAGTCCAGAACAAGGGGTCACAGTTTAAGGATAAGGGGGAAATCTTTTAGGACCGAGATGAGGAAACCATTTTTCACACAGAGAGTGGTGAATCTCTGCAATTCTCTGCCACAGAAGGTAGTTGAGGCCAGTTCATTGGCTATATTTAAGAGGGAGTTAGATGTGGCCCTTGTGGCTAAAGGGATCAGGGGGTATGGAGAGAAGGCAGGTACAGGATACTGAGTTGGATGATCAGCCATGATCATATTGAATGGCGGTGCAGGCTCGAAGGGCCGAATGGCCTACTCCTGCACCTATTTTCTATGTTTCTATGAATATATATTTAAATATGCCCACGTAAATTATTAAAAGCTAATGTTTAACTATGTCACTATGGTTGATGATCTGTGGAGTAATTCTTGTTTTTGTATGGTGTAGTGAATCGAAGCTGGTAGCTCAGCTACTGTTTCTGACATTAATCTTCAATCACTGGATTTGAACGTATATGTCCCACGAAACATTCAAACAGTTCTACCTATTGATGTGATAGCAAGAGAGGGTGTAACACAGTGGTGAACGGGGTTGTAGCTCAGTGGTAGAGTGTATGCTTTGCATGTATGAGGTCCTGGGTTCAATCCCCAGCACCTCCACAGGTTTTACTCAATGTCAGATTGTTCTAGGAAATAGCTGGGGGGAATACACCATGCTGGTAGTGCTGCTGTCTCAAATCAACACTTTCGATCCTGATCTCAGTGTTGTTTGTTTAAGAAAGAACTGCAAAAAACAAAGTGCAAAAATCGAAGGTAGACAAAAGTGCTGGAGAAACTCAGCGGGTGAGGCAGCATCTATGGAGAGAAGGAATAGGTGACGTTTCGGGTTGAGACCCTTCTTCAGACTGATGTGGTGTTTATGTATTCTCCCTGTGACCACGTGGGTTTTCTCCTGTTTCCTCCCACAGCCGAAAGTTATGCAGAGTTGTAATTTAATTGAAATAAAACAATGCATCTTCTACAATGATTGATGTACTGTATCAAGCCAATGTAGGTATTTGTGAAGTTGGTGGTGCAGTTAGATAGAACAGTTTTAATTAAAGATCAATTTTCTATTTAAGTTATGATCGTGAATAGTAAACTCAATAATATATAGTTATGCAGCTACAACCATATATATTATGCAACTACAACCTACAAGTTTACGTTTTGCACACAATTTTGTGTATTTCAAAATAGTGGACTGGACTAGACGTCACAGACACAGGCCAGTCACCCGACAAATCAGAGCTGTTACTTATTCATTGCAGAAGTACTCTATTGCTCTAATTATCTTTCCCCACCCTGCCCGCAGCTTGTACCAAATTGAATCTAAATACCCAAGAGAAAGAGCAAATTAATGTCAAAGTTAGAGTCGAGAGTCAAAAGTGTTAATTGTCATTTGTACCGATACACAAACAGTGAAATTCTAACGTGTTGCAGCTTTACAGGCCCGTTAACACAACTGCATTCAGATAAATGTACAATAATCGGTAATACAATCAACTAATCTAAAAATCAGTAATACGTGGTACCCAGGCTATAATAGCGTAAAGCCGAAGTACATAGCCCACCAAAACAAAGTTGTGCTATGTTCAAGAACCTGATGGTTGCTGGTAAGAAGCTGTTCTTCACTGAAGGTCACAGTTTTCAGGCTCTTCTACCTTGTTCCCAATGGTAGTAGCAAGATAAGAGCATGGCAAGTGTGGTGTGGGTCCTTGATGATATTAGTTGCCTTTTTGACCCACTACCATCTGGAGATCACTTTGATGGTGGGGAGGTCAGTACTTGTGATAGATTGGCAATGTCTATCACTTTCTGCAGCGTTCCTGGGTATTCGATTTACTGAACGAAGCCATGATGCAACCAGTCAGTATGCTTTACACTTTAAGACTTTATAGATACAACACAGAAACAGGGCCTTTGGCCCACTGAGTCTGCACTGACTAGCGATCATCCCGTACACTAGAACTATCCTACACAACAGGAACAATTTACAATTTTACCGAAGCCAATTAACCTAAGTCTTTGGAGTGTGTCTTTGGAGTGTTGGAACAAACCGGAGAACCCGGAGAAAATCCACGCGATCACAGAGGGAACATACAAACTCCATACACAGCATCCATAGTCAGAATCAAACCTGTGTCTCTGGCGCTGTAAGCAATCATCTCAACCACTTTCCCGCCACTGTGCTCTCCACTGTACTCCTGTAGAAGTTCGATAGAATATTCAGTGATATGCCGAATCACCTCAAATCTTTTCTGGAAGTCGAAGCACTGATGAGTTCTTGTTATTGCACACGTGTCCTGGGCAATTCAATGATTAAATGGTTCATTGATACTTTATTGTCGTATGTACCCAGGTACAGTGAAATGCTTTGTTTTGCATTCAACCCAGTAAAATCATACAGCAGTGTGCAAGTGTTGCCTTGTGTTGACACCGACAGAATTGCAAAAGCTTTCCGAATATTCCCATCTACTGCCTGTCGCCACAAGTGGCAGCAGCCTGCCCCCGCCAGGTCCCCCTTCGAAAGAACAGATGCGTACGTCCAGAAGATGCTCCACCAGCATCCTGTAGACGAAGACACGTTCATGGATCCTCAGCTTAACCTTTCTGAAGTCAATAGTCAGCTCCTTGGTCTTGCTGTTATTGAGAGGAAGATTGATGGTCTGGCACCATTCAATCAGATTACCAATCTCCCTCCTGTACTCTGATGCATCGTTACCTGTTCCATCAACCGTGGTATCGTCAGTGAATTTAAATATGGTGGTGAGGTGTGTCTGGCTACACAGTCATGCATATTGAGAGAGTAGACCAGGAACTGAGCACACATCCTCCAGGTGCTCCTGTGTTGGTGCTCATCAAGGGACAAAATGGTGTTGCTAATTCAAGTCGTCAAGTCAAGAGAGTTTATTGTCATGTGTCCCTGATAGGACAATGAAATTCTTGCTATGCTTTAGCACACCAGAACATAGCAGGCACGAATACAGAACAGATCAGTGTGTCCATATGCCATTGTATAAATATATACACACATGAATAAATAAACTGATCAAGTGCAAATAAACAGATTATGGGCTATTAATGTTCAGAGTTTTGTCCGAGCCTTGTTTAATAGCCTGATGGCTGTGGGGAAGTAGCTATTCCTGAACCTAGTTGTTGCAGTCGTCAGGCTCCTGTACCTTCGACCTGAAGATAGTGGGGAGATGAGTGTATGGCTCGGATGGTGTGGGTCCTTGATGATGCTGCCAGCCTTTTTGAGGCAGCGACTGTGATAGATCCCCTCGCTGGAAGGGAGGTCTGAGCCGATGATGGACTGGGCAGTGTTTACTACTTTTTGTAGTCTTTTCCACTCCAGGGCGCTCAAGATTCCGAACCAAGCCACAATGCAACCAGTCAGCATGCTCTCTACTGTGCACTTGTAGATGTTAGAGAGAGTCCTCCTTGACATACCGATTCTCCGTAATCTTCGCAGGAAGTAGAGGCGCTGATGTGCTTTCTTTATGATTGCATCAGTGTGCTGGGACCAGGAAAGATCTTCAGAGATATGCATGCCCAGGAATTTGAAGCTCTTGACCCTTTCCACCATCGACCTGTTGATATAAACGGGATTGTGGGTCCCTATCCTACCCCTTCCAAAGTCCACAATCAGTTCCTTGGTTTTGCTGGTGTTGAGGGCCATGTTGCTGGCACCATTTGGTCAGTCGGTCAATCTCACTTCTGTACTCTGACTCGTCCCCATCAGTGATTTGTCCCACAACAGTGCTGTCGTCAGTGAACTTGATGATGGAGTTCGCACTCAATAAGGTATTAAATGCCGAGCTGTAATCAATGAATAACAGCCTGACATATGTGTTTTTGTTGTCCAAGTGGTCCAGAGCGGAGTGGAAGGCCAGCGAGATCGCATCCACCGTTAATCTGTTCTGGCGGTAAGTGAACTGCAGTGGGTCCAGGTTTTTGTCGAGGTAAGAGTGGATGTGCGCCATGATCAACCTCTCAAAGCACTTCATCACCACCGACGTTAGTGCCACTGGTCGATAGTCATTGAGGCACGTCACCTTGCTCTTCTTGGGCACCGGTATAATTGATGCCCTTTTAAAGCAAGTGGGAACCTCAGACCTCAGAAGTGAGAGGTTGAAAATGTCTGTAAAAACTCCAGCTTACTCATCAAACTCATGCTTACTGTAGTCTGCCAACAAGGAAGCCAAGGATCCAATGGCACAGGGATGAGCAGAGACCCAGTTCCCTGAGTTTGATGATACGTTTGGAGAGGCTGCTAGTGTTGAACGGCAAGCTGTGGTTGATGAAAAACAGACTGACACGTGTTCTTATTGTCCTAGTGGTTCAGTGCAGAGTGGAGAGCCAGTGACAGGCGAACTTTAGAAAGTTCAGTACTTCACAAAGGGAAGAGTTTATATGCTTCAAAACCAATCCCTCTGTTCTGGCCTTTTCTTGCCTCCAGTTTCCCCCCTCCATCAGTCTGAAGGAAGGTTCCGACCCAAAACATCATCCATTCATTTTCTCCAGAGATGCTGCCTGTCCCGGTGAGTTACTCCAGCATTTTGTGTCTATCTTTCCTCAAAGCACTTCATTCCCTTGGATGTCAGTGCCACCAGTCAGCAGCTTTTAAAGCAGGTGGGGACCTCGGACCTTAGCAGTGAGAGGTTGAAAACATCTATATCCATTCATCTGGGACTTCTGCACTATTGGGTTAAGAACATGGTTTCAGTCCCCAGCTTTTATCATTATGAAATAATGAGGTAAAGTAATTGTCAAATTTCTCAGTACTAAGCTCATTCAGATTGTCATATTTTGGGATGACAGTGAAGCCAAAGCAACATGTAAATGATACTTTTCCTGATACGCATTTTGGTTCCTTTGACGTTTTGGCATTTCTTTCCATAGCACAAAGAGGAATTACAAGGGTTGACTGAGGGCAAATAATACATTTGCAAATCAGATTTCGACTGGTTATAAAAAGGCCCACATCAAGAAGTTTTATGTGGCAAATTGAGCAGCAATGAAGTGTGCATGAACTATAGATTTGCTCTACATTTCGCCCATCTACAGCTCCCATCTATGCACAAAACCTAATGGGCCGAACATTTACTGAGTTTGGGCTATGAGTGTATGTATAAAACCAAACCATTTTGAGCACACCTCAGACTACCAAAGGCAATATTTCTTTGATTGCATTTATTTGAGTTCTATCAACACAGCGACCATAATTTCAGATAAGGATGTCAACAAGGGCCTGAATAGTTTCTGCTAGTATAAATTAGAGAAATCAGTTGAAATTATCCAAAGTGGCTTTGAAGACTGAGGAACCACATGCGCAAATTGCACCGTGTAAATTACCATTCTCTGGTCTGTAGAAGAGTCCCGACACAAAATGTTGTCTGGCCATGTCCCCCGGAGATGCTGCCTGACTTGCTGAGTTACTCTGGCACTTTTTGTTTTGCTTTAATCATTAACATTATTTTGAAAGTCACTTCATCTGGAGTGACTTCTTTCTCCTGAATAAAACAGGCCGCTCCTCGGTTCCAAATATTGCGCACAACACCTACTCCCATTTGATGAGGTTCTGCAAACAGAGCTTATTTGTTGCCCTGGAACCAGTGTTGAATGTTTTATTTTTCCATATTTCAATAAAAAAACGAAGGGAAAAAAATGTTTGATTGTCGAGACAGCTTCAGGCAAAGCTTGCATTGCAATTTATATGCTGCCTGAGTGATATTGAATATGTCCATTTTTTGTGGGTAAGTGAGAAGCAGAATGTTAAATAGGAGCAGAATAGAGCTAGGACTTGGCAATTTGTGAGATTATATTCTCATCTTCCACCAGCCCCTTCATGTTGTTCTCTTCAAGCATGTCCATTATTTTGATTCACAGTATTTTGGTTCTGGTCTATTTTATTGTGTACCAGTCAGGTCTGAGTGCATCAAACTAGTCTTCATATGCTGAGGATGGTTGCTCCATGTAGACCACTGTGAGTAGTGAAAATAGTGCCAGAGACCGAGGTTCGATCCTGACTATGGGTGCCGTCTGTACGGAGTTTATGCTATCCCGAGGATAGAACTGGTGTACTGGCGATCGCTGGTTGATGCCGACCGGTGGACTGAAGAGCATGTTTCCACCCTGTATCTCTGTAAATTAAATAAGGAAGCAAAGTCCTTGTTTGTTGGAAGACACGGCAATGTTATGCGTTGTTCAGTTGGAAATCGGAAGATATAGAAAGTCATCATTGCTTGACAGTAATATTGTAGGAAGCTTCCAGCACCAGCAACTGATGAATTTAGTTTTTCTATTCACATTACACCTGCTAAAACTCAATTTGTACACTGGATTTGTTCGTTGATTTAGTTTGTTTTTGAATTTGTGGTATTCTGCCAAGCTTGAGATAGAGTCATTCAGCGTGGAAACAGGCCGAACGGCCCAACTTGCCCACACAGACCAACATGTCCCAACTGCGCTAGTCCCACCAGCTTGCATTTGGCCCATATCTCTCTCAGCCTGTTCTTTGCATGTACCTGCCCAAATGTTCTTATATGTAACAGCATTTCAAATAAACCTTGGAGAAAGCTGATAAAAGGATAATAGTGGGAAACTGATCAAGGATAACGATAGCAAGCAATACATGGAAGAGTAGTCTACACAATTGGTACAACAAAGCATATGGTTGTAGCTCAACAATTAGTATAGCACACCTTTTATCCAGAGACCAGTCCGGAAACCAGAAATTAAACTCCAACATGGTGGCTGTAAAAATTAAAATTAAGTTAATCTTGAACTGAGAACAAACTCATTATTAGTAATAATGTTGTGAAAATGTATCCCGTTCACTAATGCCCTCAAGAGGAGGAGATATGTATCAGCAGGTCAGGCAGCATCTCTGGGGTAAAAGGAACAGGTGATGTTTCAAGTCGGAACCTTACTTCAGACTGAAAGAAGAGGCAGGGGAACTAGGTACAAAAAGGCCAGAACAGATCAGGGCTGGCAACAGAGGACCAAGGAAGGATGGAGCCCATAATGGCCCATTGTTGGCTGGGGAAGAGGTGATAATAAAGGGATCTAGGGATGCGAATAGTGGCACTAGTAGGGTGATGGGGGAGAGAGGGAATGCAGGGTTAAAATTTGAAATAATTGCTTCGAATTAGAGAAATCAATGCTTATATCCAGGGTTGTAAGCCCCTCTGTGTCCCTACTTGATTTGTGACTCCAGACTCTAGTGTGATTGAATGAAGTGATCTGTAAATGGCTGTATTTGTACTGCAGTGTTTCTACAAGATGCTTACCACCCTCCTTCTCAAGAGCAGTTAGGAGCAGGTAATAAATACTGTCCTCAACGGAAATGTCCAAATCAAAGAAAATTGGTTTTAGGAAAATAATGTTGCTTTGACTGTGAAGGCTCCCTGTGCAATGGGTTGCTTGGGGACATTGTCAGAGGACTTTGGAGAGGGATGAGGAGAGTGGTGGGAAGAGGGAGGCATGCAGAATTCCTGCTCCATGCCAGCAAAACAGTTGGTAACATCAACAGCAACAGAGGGCATTTATGGCCTTAATTCCTTATCTGGCTCTGATTAAGACATTTTGCAAAGGGGTGACAGATTACCAAACACATGCTCCATCAGAAAGTGAAAAGAGACTAGCAGCCTTCTGCTACACTCACCATAACAGCAGCACCTCTTCTAATTCACAAAGCCAAAATAAGAGCCTGCCTTGATAACACCAGGTTGTTCCTACTGACAGAAAAGCCCTGATGTTAACTCAGGCCGAATCAGGCTGCAAGTATCTAGAAGTGACAGCTCGAGGCTCCTGGGGTTCATCTGTGAAGGGCCTGTCAGTCTCGTGCTGAAAAGTGCTGAGCAAAACACGCCAAGCTGAAGCTAAACCGGGACCTTGCTGTGAATGTTAAATTCACCCACTCCTGGAGACCAAAGCTATTCGTTGGTTATCTTTTGCATGGGAATCTCTTATAGCTTCCATCCTACGATCTGACCAAACCTGGATAATCATTTGGAACATTCTTTATGAGGATGTTGCCAGGACTCGAGGGCCTGAGTTATAGGGAGAGGATGAGCATGCTGAGAATCTATTCATTAGAGTGCTGGAGAATGGTTTTCTACACATCTTATAGAGGTGTATAAAATCATGAGAGGAATAGATTGGGTAAACGCACAGTCTCTTACCCAGAGTAGAGGAATCGAGAACCAGAGGACATAGGTTTAAGGTGAGAGGGGAAAAATTTAATAGGAATCTGAGGGGTCACTTTTTCTCACAAAGGGTGGTGGGTGTATGGAACAAGCTGCCAGAGGAGGTAGTTGAGGCAGGGACTATTGCAATGTTTAAGAAACAATTAGACAGGTACAGAGGGATTAGTTTAGAGGGATATGGGCCAAATGCAGGCGGGTGGGACTGGTGTAGATGGGACATGTTGGTCGGTGTGGGCAAGTTGGACTGAAGGGCCTGTTTTCACACTGTATGACTATGATTCTACGACTATGATTCACAATGTTTGGAAGAAAGTATTTTGGAGAAATTCAGGCAAAACAGTTCTCTTTGTGTTTAATATAAACATGCTGAGCTTGATAGGAAAAAGTAAGGTTGAAGTGTCATCTTGGTTTAAATTTGTTCATTTCCCTGAACACAACATCTCCACCCACCCCACACCCCTAACCCCTACTTTCAGTCTGAAAAAGGGTTCCCAGGACAATATGTTACCCATCCTTTTCCCCCAGAGATGCTGCCTGACCTGTACCACTTTGTGTCTGTCTTTGGTATAAACCAGCATCCGCTACTCTTCGTTTGTAGATTTGTCCATTTACTATCCATTGAGAGGTTACTGGAAAAAATCATTAAGGTGCAATATTTAATTAAATATTTAATTAATTTCCACTGCAAAGATGGTGGTGAGTGGGCTGCCACCTGGACCTACTGCACTGCTGGTGGGAGTATACTTTGTAGCAGTAAAATAAAACCACTTACTGGCTTGCTGGATTATTTAAGGATCAACCACCTGTATCCACCTTTGTCCCACCCCCAGCTTTCTCCCCTCTTACTGCAATCAGTCTGAAGAACCCAATAGGTCGCCTATCCATGTTTTTCAGGATGCTACCTGATCAACTGAGTTATTCCAGCACTTTGTATTTTTTTTTGTAAATCAGCATCTGCAGTTCGCTGTGCCATATTGGTGAGTCTGGACTGACATTAAGGCTGGGTGACTTTACTCCTGTTGGACCCAGTACTCATTTTACAGTAATCCCCTTTCTTCTGGATTCCAGATCTGAAGAATGTTTCTCTTTATCCATCCTATTCAATCTACTAAAATTTTAAACACGTTGACACCTAAGGGTGGAAGATATCCTCCCTTGAAGAGCAGGTGGATGTTTACGACAATCAATAGCTTTTTCTCATTTTAATAAATTGCTATTAGCTGAATTCAAATTCCACAGCTGTAATTGGAAATCAAATCTCCGTCCATTGCATCCTTACAAATCTTATCATTCGGTTAATTCTTTTGCACCCAATTTCACAGTCAAGAAAAAGTATCAAATACTTTTTGGAACCTAAAAATAAGGGAAGGAGAAAAATGTATTGGATCTAATATTTAATGCAAGTTTTTAAAAGAAGTAATGGAAGATACAATAAGATGTACGCTTTTCCAGGACTTGATGATTTTCACCTCAGGCTATTAAATGCAATAAATGACAAAACCAGAGAAGGGTTGGTCATAATTTTCAAATTCGCACTCGATTCAGGAATTGTGCTTTCAGATGATTATTTTTGTATTTGGTACCTTATTGTTTGAGAGAGAGAGAGAGAGAGACCAAAGAATTACAGATTTGTTACTTTGCTGTGTGAGAAGGAACTGCAGATGCTGGTTTACACCGAAGATGGACACAAAATGCTGGAGGAACTGAATGGAACAGCCTCTGGAGAGAAGGAATGGGTGACGTTTCTAATTAATCTTACGTCTGAAGAGACCCCTTTTCAGACTGAAGACTTTACTGTCAGATAGAAGCTACTGTAATAAACCAATCTAGGAAAGAATAGCTGAGAACTTTAACACCCCTTAATAATCAGCAAGAGTTGCTGTTATTTTGTGAAGGGCTGATCCTGTTTTACCAAACAAATGTAACCTTTTTGCGAGGTTGAAGAATTGGTGGATGGAGGGACATATTGGCTGTTTATATCTCCAGAAGATAATGGCTAAGATTGCCCAAAGGTGATGCAAAGGAAGATGTGGGGAATATCATTAAACTTGTGACATGAGCAAGTAGTTTATTTGTGAGGCAAGAGGCAAGGGAATGTGATGAAGTGCATATGATCAGATTAGTGGAATATTGGAAGCGATTATTCCCAGTGAATTGTATTAATATTCTGCTTTTCAGCATAGATATCAATGACTTGGCTTAAGAAATAGAGTTGTAGAAACAAGTTTGCAGATGAATCTAATTTAAGAAGAACATTAAACCCTGCAGATGGAATCAGATGAAAGGCCACAAATAGGCCCAAAGGGATTAATTGTCTAGTTACACAAGTCTATAAAAATGACTTCACAAACACAAAACTAATAAAATTATTGAATTTTAACTCAAATTCTTAACTCAACTTCAAGGGGGTTGAATTATAATGGGGAACAACTTGAATCATTTTGTTTGTTCAGATCTCCAGTATTTCTAGGTTTAGTCTTGGTCTTTGAAACTGAAGATATTTTGAACTTGAGAAAGCAAATGTTCTAAGTAAAATCACAAGAAATATTAAAGGATTAAACTAAATTGACATCTTGTACAAATATGCCTTATATTTCCTTAACTTTGGAAATGGGTAATGTGTTGAGGTGTTTAAAATGTTAGTAGATTGAATAGGATGAATACAGAGAAACATTCTTCAGATCTGGAATCCAAAGCCAAGGTCATAATAAGGTCATAAGGTGATAGGAGCAGAATTAGGCCATTCGGACCATCAAGTCTACTCCGCCATTCAATCATGTCTGATCTATCCATCCCTCCTACCCCATTCTCCTGCCTTCTCCCCATAACCCCTGACACCTGTACTACTCAAGAATCTATCCATCTCTGCCTTAAATATATCCATTGACTTGGCCTCCACAGCCTTCTGTGGCAAAGGGGATTTAAATAAAATTAGAACTAGGTCCAAGAAGGGTAAAATTAGGATGCACCTGTGACTAAACATTATTTATGATAATGTAGAAAGAAGCCATGCAACCCATGTGATCTTTGCCTGCCCTCAGTAGATTAGTTCTATTAATCCTATTTGGCTACTTTATTTATTTGTAACCCATTCTCTCTTACATGCCCCTCAACTCCACTGATTCTCCTGCCACCCACCTCCTCCATGGTTAATAAGTAGCCAATTAATCCACCCAGGAAATGTCTTGGGATTGTGGGTGGGAGCTGGAGAATGTAGAAGAAATCCAGATGGTCGCATGGAAAACATACAAGCAGCCAGTAGGCCAGCACAATGGTGGTGTTGCTGCCTTACAGTGCCAGAGACCCTGGTTTTGATCCTGACCATGGGTGCTGTCTGTACAGAGTTTGTACGTCCTCCCCTTGACTGCACAAGTTTTCTCCGGGTGCTCCGGTTTCCTCCCACACTCCAAAGACGTAACGTACAGGTTTGTAGGTTAATTAGCCACGGTAAAGTTACAAATTGTCCTTAGTGTGTAGGATAGTGCTCGTGTACGCGTGATTGCTGGTCAACACAGAAGGGCCCGTTTCCACGTTGTATCTTAAAGCAAGACTCCAGTGTTGCGTCAACAGAGGGGTCTTCTTTGTTCAGATCATCTCTGACCCCACTCACCCTGGCCACAAACTCTTTGAATCACTTCCCTCTGGAAGGGGTCTCCGGACTGTCAAAGCTGCCACAGCCAGACATAAAAACAGCTTTTTTCCATGAGCAGTAGCTCTACTTAATAACCAAATATCTGTAGCCTCCTTTTGCTCTGGTATTTTATTTAATTCACATGTTTAATTAATAATGTTTTATTATTAATGTTTAATGTTTTATGTATCATTCCTAACTGTCACTGTATGTCATGTTGTCACTTGCGGGTGGAGCACCAAGGCAAATTCCTTGTATGTGAATACTTGGTCAATAAACTTATTCATTCATTCATCTCTAAAGTCTAGAATAAAGTCTGAAGTCAGACAGCACTGGAAGTCAGAATTAAACCCTGGTCTCTAGTGTTGCAACTCTACCAGACTGCCTGCAGTGCCAATGTGCTGTCCATACTAAGGATAATAGAAATCTGGAAATCTCACTTTAACAGACTCTGTAATGCTAAAGCAATTGAAATTTACGACTGATAATATCACAGAGTATGGAACCAAAGCAGATAAATGGAATTCAGGTACATTTCAGTTTTGATCTAACAAAATAAAACAAGCTCAAGCGGTTGATGGGCCCATTCCTGTTCTCATCAATTACACAAAATGAATTTCATTTAAAGAATATAAAAGTAAATAGAATAGAAATCTAGTTCAAATGTGTAAATTTACTGGGCACATTGCGCTGATATGAAATTCACAGTGAGGGTTTTTTTAAACCCAGCAGGCAGAATACTTGTTAATCAGAGAAAATTCTTGCTCCCTTAACTTGCAATGTGTGAATATGTTTGTCCCTGGAGGAGATGAGAGAATGAATGAATGAGAATGAATAAGTTTATTAGCCAAGTATTCACATACAAGGAATTTGCCTTGGTGCTCTGCCCGCAAGTGACAACATGACATACAGTGACAGTTAAGAATTATACATAAAACATTAATAATAAAACATTATTGATTAAACATGTGAATTAAATAAAATAGCAAAGAAAAAGGAGGCTACAGATTTTTGGTTATTGAGTAGAGCTACTACTCGTGGAAAAAAAATGTTTTTATGTCTGGCTGTGGCAGCTTTGACAGTCCGGAGTCACCTTCCAGAGGGAAGTGATTCAAAGAGTTTGTGGCCAGGATGAGAGGGGTCGGAGATGATCTTACCCACTCGCTTTCTGGCCCTTGCAGTGTACAGATCGTCAATGGAGGGAAGGTTGCAGCCAATAACCTTCTCAGCTGATCGGACTATTCACTGCAGCCTCCAGGTGTCGTGCTTGGTGGCTGAGCCAAACCAGACTATGATGGAGAAGGTGAAGACAGACTCTACCATGGCGCTATAGAATTGGACCATCATTGCTTGTGGTAGATTGAGCTTCATTAGCTGCCTCAGGAAGTACATCCTCTGATGGACCTTTTTGACTGTGGAGTCGATGGTAGCCCCCCATTTAAGGTCCTTGGAGATGATGGTTCCCAGGAACTTAAAATACTCCACAGATTGTTGATGGTGAGTGGGGTGAGGGGAAGGGGAGCTCTCCTAAAGTCTACAATCAATTCCACTGTCTTAAGAGCATTGAGCTCTAGGTTGTTGCGATGGCGCCAGGACGCCAACAATGACACTTCCTGTCTATAGGCAGATTCCTCCCCATCCTGGATCAGTCCAATCAGGGTTGTGTCATCCACAAACTTGAGAAGCTTGATAGGGGAGTCAGTGGAGGTGCAGTCATTGGTGTAGAGAGAGTAGAGGAGAGGGGAGAGTACGCAGCCTTGCGGTGCTCCTATGCTGAGGGTTTGTGGGTCCGAGATGTGCTTTCCCAGCCTCACATGCTGCTTCCTGTCTGTCAGGAAGCTGGTGATCCACTGACAGAGGGGTTCAGGCACAGTCAACTGGGAGAGTTTGGAGTGTAGTAGCTCTGGCACAATGGTGTTGAATGCAGAGCTAAAATCAACAAACAAAATCCTCGCATAGGTGCTGGAGGATGAACCCAGATTGACTGCGTCATCCACAGATCTATTGGCCCGAGATGCAAGCTGCAGAGGGTCCAGCAGGGGGTTCATGATATTTTTCAGCTTGGCCAGCACAAGCCTTTCAAGGGGCTTCATGAACACAGAGGTCAGTGCGACAGGCCTGTGGTCATTAAGACAAGTAATCCTTGCCTTTTTGGGTACACGGACAATAGTGGAGACTTTGAAGCAGGCAGGGACAATGCAGGTTTGCAGGGACTGGTTAAAAATGTCTGTTAGAATGTAACTGTCCTCACAAAAGCTGACATATGATGATACTGTGTCTGTATACTCATCGAGGCTTGTGGTTGCTTCCTTGAAGACATTCTAATCCGTGCAGTCAAAGCAGGATTGTAGGTTCTCAATGCCCTCGCTTGTCCAACTTTTCGTTGACCTGACCACAGGCTTAGCAGCTTTTAGTTTCTGCCTGTAGGTCGGAATAAAGTGAACTGGACAATGATCAGAGAGACAAAGACCTGTCCGGGGAACAGAGCGATATGCGTTCTTGATTGACGTGGAACAGTGGTCAAGTGTTCTCTCCCCTCTGGTGGGGTAGGTAACATGAAGTTTGTACTTTGGAAGGTCACAGCTGAGGTTAGCTTTGTTAATGTCCCCAAAAAAAATGACCGTGGAGTCCGGGAAGTCACTCTCTACCCTCATTGCCTGGTCAGCGAGTTGCGTTTGCGCCTCACATACGCAGGCATGGGGGGGATGTAAACTCCAGCAATAATATAGGAGTTAAATTCCCTCGGAGAGTAGAAGGGTTTGCAGTTTATAAAGAAGGATTCTAGGTTGGGAGAGCAGAAAATCAGAGAAAATTCTTGCTCCCATAACTTGCAATGTGTGAATATGTTTGTCCCTGAAGGATATATGTGGGTTTAGAGATGGGGAGTGCAGCACTATTTATATCAGTACTACATGTCCGACAGAAGCTACTCAGCAGGTCAAGCAGCATCTCTGGAGAAAAGGAACAGGTGACGTTTCGGGTCGGAACCCTTCTTCAGACTGAAGCTCAATCTAAAAAAGGGTTCTGACCAAAAACATCACCTATTCGTTTCTCCACATATGCTGCCTGGCCTGCTGGATTGCTCCAGCACTTTGTGTTTATCTTCGGTATAAACCAGCATCTGCAGTTCCTTCCTACATTACATGTCCGACAATCCATCTTAATTCTGAAGTAAAAAATTGTTGCGGCCACTTCTGGGTCAAATTGCACCACTCTGGAAGTTGCTGCTTCTGATCACCCATTGATCATCAAGTTCACAACAGTTGATGTCATTCCTCATGCAACCCTCCTTGTAGATTGTTGCCCAGAAATTCCAAGCATATTGTTCCCATCTATCTTATCGGATCCAACCCAAGGTATGTCCCTATACTTTCCTCCCTTTATCTGATCCCCTTCACCCATGGTATCAACTAATCTCAGTTTCAATCTCTTGATCAGGTCAAATCTTGAACCTTGACAATCCAATGGACCTCAAATCGATGAGAAATGCATGCTTCCTCAACACACCTTGGTCCCAATCTCTAGTCAGCTAGTACCATAATCTTCCACCTTTGAGCAATCCCATCATCACTGGTCCTCTCTCATCCCGAACTCTCCCTGCCTCTGACCCCACCAGGAAGTTGGATCTTCCATTGTAAACTCTGCAGAGAGGGAAAGGACTGCCTGAAGCCTGAAACCATGCCAAATACACTGTGATGCACTGTGCAACAAACCCAGACCTTACCTACCTACCTAGGGGGTGGCGCAGTGGTAGAGCTGATGCCTTACAGCACCAGAGACCCAAATTCGATCCTGACCACAGGTGCTGTCTGTACGGAGTGTGTATGTTCTCCAAGTGACCATGTGGATTTTGCCTCGGAATGCTGCGGTTTTCTCTCACTCTCAAAAGATTTACAGGTTTGTAGGTTAATTGGCTTTGGTAAAGATTGTAAATTGTCCCTCATGTGTAGGATAGTGCTAGTGTATTTGGATCGCTGGTCGGCGAGGACTAGATAGGCGGAAGGGCCTGTTTCTGCACTGCAACTCTAAAGTAAACTAAACTAAGCTTTCCAGGCCATGATACTTTGTTGCATGTAGCTACAGGATACCAATGGTTCTAAGATTTTTTTTAAACTATTCATTTTTCACGATGTAGGCAATGCGGACAAACCCTTCATTCATGTCCATCCTTTACATCCTTTCTTGGACCACAGGATGTCTTCTTGTGAGGGTACTCCCACGGCACAGTTGGTTCAGGAGTTAGACCTGCAATGACCTGCTTAGCAAACTAATTAATGTTTCGAGCTTATGCTTGGTTTCTATACTTGCCGAGCTAAAGAGTTACTCAACTCCTGGATGTCTGAACTAACTTTTATCTCACCATAGTGTGAGGCCCACACCTGGTGTGAGATCACATCTGGAGTATTGTGTGCAGTTTTGGTCTCCTATTTTGAGGAAGGACACTCTTGCTATTGAGGAAGTGCAGCGTAGGTTCATCAGATTAATTGGCGGGATGGCAGGACTGACATATGATTAAAGAATGGATCGACTGGGCTTATATTCACTGGAATTTAGAAGGATGAGAGGTGATCTTATAGAAACACATACAATTCTTAAGGAATTGGGCAGGCTAGATGCTGTAAAATGTTCCTGATGTTGGGGGAGTCCAGAACCAGGGATCATATTTTAAGAATAAGGGGTAGGCCATTTAGGACTGAGATGAGAAAAAACTTTTTCACCCAGAAAGTTGTGAATCTGTATAATTCTCTGCCTCGGAAGGCAGTGGAGACCAATTCACTGGATGTTGGATATAGCTTTTAGGGTTAATGGAATCAAGGGAATCAAGAGAAAGCAGGAACAGGGTACTGATTCTGGATGATCAGCCATGATCATATTGAATGGCGGTGCTGGCTTGAAGGGCCGAATGGCCTAATCCTGCACCTATGTTCTATGTTTCTATGAGGCAGTTAGGTGTCAAGTACAAGGGAACCAAAGCTTTCTGCTCTGACAATACACTGAAATCCCCAATGATGAGTAGTAGCTCATGGACATAATCCATTTCACACTTTGCACATTTAACCTGATAAACTGGAACCAAATTCTTTCAAAGCCTACTGATTAAAAATCATTGATTAATTGAATCATATAATCCTCCATTTGTTCCATTCTTTACATTTAATGGTGGGTGTAAAATGCATAGGGATTAACAGGCGGAAAATCAATGCGGATTAGAAAATTAGTATAAATTGACACCAGTTGGATTGAATTTACTTAACCTTTGATATGCCTGGCAGCATGCACCACAATAGAAGTCCTATGCACTAAGGGCCTGTCCCACTTACGTGATTTTTTCGGCGACTGCCGGCACCCATCATAGTCGCAGCAGGACGCCGAAAAATGTCAAAATGTTGATAATCCAGAGGCCATCAGAAAAAGGTACGACTCTTTGGGCGACGACTCACAACTGTACAGGTGACATGTCATGGGGTACAATATACATCTTGCACACGCCAACCTTTAGTTTAGTTTACTTCAGACATACAGCCCGGAAGCAGACCCTTCGGGCCACCGAATGTCTCTGTGCCATTGTACTGTAGTTGTGAAAGTAACGCATTAGATTTCTACCGTGGTGCATGTTGCCAGGCATATCAAAGGTCAAGTCATTTGAATCCACTAACACTACCCTACACACACTAGGGACAATTTACAATTTCACTGCAGCCAATTAACCTACAAATCTGTACATCTAGGAAGTGTTAGTTCAAGCACCCGGAGAAAACCCATGCAGGTCACAGGAACGTACAAATCCCGTACAGATAGCACCCATATTCAGGATCAAACCTGGGTCTCTGGCACTGTAAAGCAGCAACTCTACAGCTGCACCACTGTGCCACCCTTCTCAAATCCGATAGAATTTACCTTAATATTTGAGTTTGCCAGACTCAGGAAAATCTCCCCTAAGCCATCTACTCATGTAATCCTGCACATGGATTCTAAATTGTTAGAATCCATAGATTTTCGAACAGCACCACCGGCAAAGTCTTTTATTGATTCAAGAGAGGATAGGCTTCGGTATTGATTTGCATTTTAAAATGGATGTTGTATTTGAGAAAATGGACCAAGCTGATTGATGTGTTATTTAAATATTAAGTAGTGGCTTTATACTAGGAGTTCAAAGTGAGACCCAAATGATGTATGCTAACTTGTTCATTAGTATGATATGTTGCAGTGTATTACATTATGTTTTTGATCTCGGGTGATGGAGTATGTCTTTGAAGACTGGGGACATATGAGGTAAAGATTTCTCTAATTCAGTCAACATGATTGTTAGACTTCAAGTGGGAAGCATTTAGAAATGGTCATTTTTTTTAAATGGAGCATCTGCCATTGTTTTGTTACAATATTTTAAAGAAATATTTCACCAGGTTTCCGTCCGTCTATAACCATCATTTGCTGTGAATCTAAGTTATTCACCCAAATCAGGATCATTCACACCGTTCTATCCTGCGGATAGTTACAGCCCGAGACACCATTGGTGCCAACATGGAAAATTAAATTCCAAGATGGTCAAGGACGAGTTTAAAAGAAGCTTCAGCAGAATTTCACCGTGCAGAAGGCCGGCACGGTGGCGCAGCACTAGAGTTGCTGCCTTATAATGCTTCCAGCTGGGTTCGATCCCAACTACGGGAGCTGTCTGTACGGAGTTTGTACGGTGGATGGTGGAGGTCCTTAATGATAGACGCTGCTTTCTTGAGGCAGCGCCTCATTTAGATGCTTTCGATGGAGGGGAGGGCTGTGCCCGTGATGGAGTACGCTGAGTCCACCATTCTCAGCAGCCACTTGCGTTCCTGCACATTAGGAGTACTGTAGTGAGCTATGATGCAGCTCAGTCAGGATACTTTCCACAGCACATCTGCAGAAGCTTGTAAGAGTATTTGGAGACATAACAAATCTCTTTACATTTTCAATAAAATAGAGTTGCTGGGGGGTGCCTTCTTCATGATTACATCCATGTGTTAGGCCTAAGGCAAGTCATCTGAGACGTTAATGCCCAGGACTTTGAAGCTGCTAACTCTCTACAATACCAACCCACCTATAAAAGCTGCTGCCTGGTCTCCTGCTATTTCTGAAGTCAATACTTGTTGGCGTTGAGCGAGAGGTTGCTGTTGCAGCACATCTCAACCAGGAAGTCAACTCTCCCCTGTACAAAGGCCCGTCATTGACAGTGGTTCGGCCAACCATAGTGGTATCGTCAGTGTTATGTTCTTTGTAATGCTGTCTAATGCCTTCCCTGATAGCAACCATAAAGACAGATCTCATGATGCTCTATTTAAGCTAAGGAGATTCTCAGCCAAATCAAAGTACGAGAAACCACCTTAATTTCTTACCTTTTGATTTTACAACTTCTTGTTGATTTCTTTAACAGCATCGCTAAAGGTTAAATGGTTTAGTTTGGATACAGCATGGAAACAGGCCCTTCGGCCCACCGAGTATGTGCTGACCAGCGATCACCCGTTCACACTATTTCTACCCTACATACATAGCGGCAATTTACAGAAGCCAATTATCCTACAAACCTGCACAACTTTGGAATTTGGGAGGAAACCGGAGCACCCGGAAAAAACCCAAGCTGTTACCGGGGGTATGTGCAAACTCCATACAGACAGCACTCGTAGGCAGGATCGAAGCCAGGTGTCTAACACTAAAAGGCAGTAGCCATCCCACTTTGCCACTGTACCGCCCCAAAAGAAAGCTGCAAATTGCTTATCTACTCTCTCTTCTTCCTGCTGCTGAAATGAAAATTTGCAGCATGATCTCCAAAAAGTAACAAATCTATTCCCATAGCCTCTATTCTGTGGAGCCCGAGAAGCCTCCCAGTCATCTGCTCTTCCAATAATTTGTTGGGAAGTAGAAAATATGATGAGATCTGGTCATTACTTTGTAATTTCAAGTACGGCACTATCGTTGCAATTGGTTTCCATATCCAAATAGCCAACACTTTCTTGTGAGCCTTATCCAAACCCATCTACACGTTTGCTGTTGAATGAACACTTGCCACACCATTGTGACAGTAAGTGCTTCCGTGAAACATGTCATTCTGATGGAAATACGACCTCTGCGCAGTCTAATGAAACATTTGTCATCGGGCAAAGTGCGAGTAGATACATAAATTTGAATGTATTTGGCGAATGATTTCACTCATTGCAGTTAATTCCAATTAGTAACAGTCCTTAGCATGTACAAGCATTACTCCGGGATTAAAAAATAATTTCAGCCAGGAGGTGTTAGTAGTCAAAGTCGCAGTTCTGTAACCATGGTTTGATTAATTACTGGTGAAATGTTAAAATTATTTTTTTGTGCTGAAGAATAAGTGATTTTATTTTTCCAATAGCTTTCTCCTTCCAACAGCAATTTAAATGGCAGCCAGAACAAATGGATTTAAAATTAAGTCATACGAATTAGAAAAATTAACGAGACCCTCTTGTAAAACTAGTTATACCACATAGAATCTTATTATTGTATCAACGAAATAGAAGTGCCTTGGGCTCTGTGGCAAATTCTATGTTCCATCTTATAACAACAAATTCACAAAGCCGTTTTATTTCTATTTGCTGTGCATATTTACATTAGTGAGCACTTTTGCGACTGATACGGATGAAATTATAGATGGCAAAACAATTATTTAGTATTTTATTCCCACTCTTGTAATCTGCTTAAATGTAATTTTGAAGACATCCTTCTTACTTTATTTTACGGTCATACCATCATTTTTTTCAAATGTTGGAGAAGGACTGCACCTTTTCAATTAAATGGATAGGAAAGCTTTGGAGGTATAAGGCTCAATTACGGGCAGGAGGGACTGGTGTAGATGGGGCATCTTGGTCGGCATTGGCAAGTTGGACCGAAAGGCCTGTTTCCATGCTGTATTAGTCTACGACTAAATAAAAAGTTACATCTATCTATCTAGTACTAAAACGCTCATCTTGTTTGTTTGCGTGTGGGTTTGACCCCGAAACTACGCCAAAATGGTACAGGATAGCGCTACAATTTTTGGCCCACCTTACTCATCATTGTCCTGCGATGTAAACTAGCAAGTTTTGTTCAAACTGATGGTATATTTTACATTATTGACATTTTAAACTTTACAAAAAACTCTTTTCCACTTGCCCTGCCCATCAGCCACGTTTGACACCACAATGGGATCCCAACGGGTCCGCCCCCTGCACAGTTAGCACGCCGCCATCTTCCAATCGACTTTCACATTGCAATGTTTATTTTCCCGTGTATTTCCCGTTATTCACTTCAACTTAATTTCAGCAGGCAGTGCGGGTTCATTAGCCGTGCATGTGCAGTTTGGTGGAATATTGCGTTGGAGGAGCGGGCCCAAAAGGTCTGCACGGTCTGGTATGCTATAAAACCTGAGAGATATCTGAATGTTAACTGCTCAAAATAAAACTCATCCTTCTTATAAGAAAAAAATAAGGGTATAAAAATGCCCAGAAGGTCTGACAGCCTCCCTGGAGAGATACAGAGTTAATGTTTTATCCATTTCTCTCTTCACAGATGTTGCTATGGCCTGCTCAGATTTCCAGCATTTTGGGATGTTTATTTCAGTTTTCCAACATTTGGAATGTTTCTTCCTGTTAAATGTTTTTATATGCTGTTATGTTCAAGAAAACTAATGAATAGGTTTACAGAAGTATGCATCGAACATAGAATATAGAACAGTACAGCACGGGAATAGGCCCTTCAGCCCACAATGTCTGTGCTGAACATGATGTTGACCTAAACTAATCCCTTCTGCCTGCACATGCTCCATAATCGTTGCATCTCTGCATATTCATATATAATTACTGCCTGGAAATGTAAGTACTCATTAAAACATGTTTGATAGGAATGCCTGAGAAATAAACTTGGAAAATGTTCTCAATAAGGGACAATTTGTAATGATATCAGACTGTGATCAAGTTTAACTGATGGAGCAACAAGCACTGTTTTTCACACACATAGAGAGCCACTCCAACATCTCACACCTTGTACATCATAGCCTATGCATCTTGCAACACACTCACTGAAGTTCTTCCCTCTTTCCTGCAGGTTTCAAATCAGCACCTATCACAGCAACAGGTGCCTGGGATAGGACCATAGAGTGGAAGCATTCACATACAATCTCACAGGCCAAGTTGCACAGGTGATGATGGTAATCTTGGGTCAAGCTACCACACAATCACTGTGGGTGGCACAGTGGTGCAGCTGGTAGAGCTGTTGCTTCAGAGCGCCAGAGACCCGGGTTCGATCCTGACCTGGGATGTTAACTGTGTGGAGTTTGCACGCTCTCCCTGTGACCACGTGGGTTCCCTCCGGGAGCTCCAGTTTCCACCTACATCCGAAAGACATGCTGGTTTTTTTATTTTATATTTTTTTATTTAATTTATTAGAAGTACAATACAGTGGTACCTTTTTACAGGTTCCCAAAATAATGTTTTGACATGCTGGTTTATAAGTTACTTTGTCACTGTAAATTCCCCCCAGGGTGTAGGAAGTGGATGCAAAAAGCAATATAACAGAACTAGTGTGAACGGATGATTGATGGTTGGCATGGTGTTGGTGGGCTGAAGGGCCTGTTTCCATACTGTATCTCTAAAACTAAGAACCAATGGCTTGCAGCTGATCAAAAATCTTTGTGGTATTTTTGCATTTAATCTTTCTTTTCCTTATCTTCTTATGACTTTGCACCTTCTTATAAGGCAGAACAGATTATAACACATAGTTTAGGTGTATCCTTTTTATCTACATATTCTCTCCACTATGCATAATTTATTTTAATTATTATTTTAGATGCATGTCAACCTGTACCATTCTGAAGAGGATGATGACTGCCTATCCACTATCTCTGATCCTGGAAAACGCTCGATTGAGGGTGCTCAGTCACTGGGCATGGGAGGACCACAGGCAGACCAGGGAGGAATTGTAATGAAAATACCCACTTCGCAAAGACGGAGTGGACTGATCAGTTCTGCTCTACTGGACTCAGATGAACAGCTATAGAGGTGGGTTTACAATGAGTTCGACTCCAACCGACTCCCCAACACACACGCAAATAAATTATTGATCAACTTTGACTTCATGTAAATGGTCAACATTTGGCAATACTCTCATGTACGTCAGTTTCAGTCGGAGGACTCAGTTGACCATTGGATGAAAATTAATGCAATTTCTGCATGTGCATTTCCTGCATAATTTATGATAAGTATCCTTTCTGGACATGCATTGAGAACATTAAATATCACATCATATACTAAACAAGCTGCAAAGGGCTTGATCACATTTCACAATCGAATTGTTGCTATTGTTCAATTAATTTGTGCATACAGAGCAGGTGCTGATTGATTTAATTTCTACACTTCTAGAAACTGATGGCACAGTCTATTTTACTTTGGAGTCACGTGAGTGACTACGTGAAGAACCCGTCCAGCACGCATGCGCGACATGAGCGTTCACGCAGTGCAACAGCGACGAACGGGAGCACGGGCGCTCCCGCTACAAGCTTGAAGGAATGGACCGTTAGGTAAGTACTTACCCACAGGTTCAAAACTCACAACTTTGCTCCTCTTTGTGCACCAGGGGAAACTGGAGCAAAGCAGCACAGAGGGAAACGGCCCCCGTTCGAATCCAGGGAAGGAGCGTTCCGTCAGTGGAGGGGGGAGAGGTGGCACCTGGACCGCACACGCTGCGGTCCACAGTCGGGGTACTGAGCCAATGCCCAGTCCGCTAAGAGCTATCTGACCAACAGCAGCGGACTGGAGGGAAATTAAAAAACCGGCCGGTAATCCCTGCATACTCCCGACAAGGAGACTCGCCGCCCGAGAATGGCAGAAACGCCGCCCGAAAACGGCAGGCAGCCTCTAGAGCAAAGTCAGCAACCAAACCTCGGGCTGGAGACAGACAAGGAAGATGGAACCGGCACTTCAAACTACCGCCCGAGAGCGAGTAAGTGTCTGTTTTCCAAGTCTAGAGAAAGGTCATGGAGTGAAAACTCCAGCGAGACTTGCCTCGGGAGCTGGGGCAAGCTCGCCAAGGGAGCATAACAGTCCCGCTCCAGTGCACTAACAGCACTGGCCATCTCCCTCAGCAGAAGAGATCGACGGCGACCAGGGCAGGGCTGGTCAAGAAGAGGGGTCACTGGCTGAACAACATCGGGAGTATGCTTGAGGTACAGGATCAGGAAGAGCTGCTGGGTGTGGCCGCTATGTGGCTCCACCACGAGCGAGATGGCTTTTCAGTCTCAACTGACGGCCAGCTTACTACCTGTCTTTCCAAAAAACCTCTCCAAGACAGGTAGTCATGAGGCATTGGATTTTATCACGCCTCCCCAAAATTGCATTTACTCAAAATGCCTACCATTATTGGGGGTACATTAAGCAGGGCATTTAAAAACCCAAATATCTTAAATTGCATTTGATACCCCTGACGTCGGCTATCATTTTCGCATGCTCATTCCAGAGGGGCAGGGTAGTATGACAAAACATCTGACCCTACTGTTCAACACAGTATGCGACCGCAACCTCTGGAAAGAAGTCATAAAACCTGCCCTCAACCTAAAACATTCACAGGACTGTGAGAACGCCGACCTCACAACCACAGATCCTGCTATCTGGTAAATTTACCAAATCAAGTCTAAAAATTGGACGAAGTATCCAAGATATTCGGCATCATGAGGGCAGGGCCTGGAATGAGCAAATCACACAAAACCAGACAGCAGTACCTCCACGCGTCCACCAGTAGGCGTCTACTTAATGGTACTGGTGAAAGCTCGGGGCCCGCATGCCAGCCCCCGTAAGCCTTTTCAGGCCAGGGTCCAGAGCGGGCCCCATGCAAAATGCGCCACCCCCAACAACACCATCCTGACAGACAAGGAACCAGAAACCGAAGAAATGAACACACCACTAAACAACAGTGAAGGCAGATGAGTATGGTTCCTACCATCACATAAAAGGTGAAGGGTTTGTACTAACAGGGGGGGGGGGGGGGTGGAATCACACCTGGGTTTGGAAGCATGAAGAACCATCACACTTGGTAGTTATATACCAAAAGTATTCAAGGATAAAAATTGAATTAAGAAACTTGCCACCAGTTCAGCATGCACCCCAAAGGGGTCTACCCTCCCACTAAAAAAGAACATGAGGGACTAGCTAACTGGAGAAGATATACAAAGGGGTCATAAAGAAGCCTAATATGAACCTTTGGTACCAAAAAACCCAAAGATGGTGAATGTCGCACCATCATTGACTTAACCACTTGAATATTTTCACCAGGTATACACACTTTATGGAAACTTGTAACTGCTAACCGTGGATTTCCTAGGATACTTTATGGTAGACATCGACTTAAAAGATGCATACTATTCAGTACCCATTTATAAAAGATCTTCGGAGATACCACAATTTACCTGGATGGGGTAACTATGGCAGTATAAATGATTGATAATGGCTAAATATGC
Source organism: Amblyraja radiata (assembly GCF_010909765.2). Classification (NCBI taxonomy): domain Eukaryota; kingdom Metazoa; phylum Chordata; class Chondrichthyes; order Rajiformes; family Rajidae; genus Amblyraja; species Amblyraja radiata. The sequence goes on from NC_045962.1 coordinate 20,320,526, forward strand.
CAAAACTGTTTTCCAAGACATTCAAACCAGCCCTGACACTATTAAGGAACATATCGTCATGGCATGTCTCTATGATATTAACGACAGACAAAACCATGGAAATAGCTAAATCAGCAGCATTAGCTACTAAAACTTATTTAGCCTGGGCTCTGTCATACAATCCAGATAAATCTACGTTGACACCATCCACAACTATGGACTATCTGGTATTCAATTAACTCTACCCACTCATCTATAACATTGCCAAAAGTAGAGTCAGCGTATGGCACAACCTGTAACAATTAATGGTAACAATCAACCAACCATTCAACAAAGTGGCAAGAGTAATTGGGAATTAGTAGCAGTATTACCAGCTACTTAACTTGGACCTTTCCATTAGAGCTAAGGTGCTAGTGTTTAAACAAAATAACCCATACCCAGAACAGGTGGTAAATGGACTAATCTGGAGTCGTCATCACTACATACACTGGGCATAAAACCTAGTTGGAAATATTGAGTACGTTCTATGGGTAAAAGCATATTGTTCAGTAGTGCACCATTTTGCATGTTCGTTTATAAATGAACAACATCACAGTGGTGGCATATACCAAACCACTTGGGCGGAATAAAATCGATATCATGTGACAATTTATTTAACAATTGGTAACCGTATGTCGTCAAACATATTTGACCATCAACAACTTACCTACCAGGTGAGCTAAATACTGTAAAGACATATTAAACCAAAGTATTTGCTGAAATTACAAAGCAATATGGAACACCAGATATCGATTTCCTTGTATTCCAATTGAATCACCCCGTACCGATGTATGTCGCATGAAACCAGACCTTGAGGCAGCGGCAATGGATACATTCCCGCTGAACTGGGGGGGGGGGGGGGGGGGTATCTAATCTATGTTCTCCCCTTTTCTACCTCATCAGTCAGGTACTACGGCCTCATCAATCGGGTACTACGCAAAATACAGATGGACTCTGCTTCAGGTATTTTGATAGTACCCGACTAACCTACACAGTCATGGTTCCCAGTGGTCCTCGACATGGTCATTAAAACCCTAATGATTTTTCCCAGTAGCCCAGACTTATCAACTCACCCAGTATCAAGCATAAGCCACCCATGCCACGATAAATTAAACTACTGGGTTGCAGATTTGAAAAGACCACTGCTGGGCCTGGGTTGCAATATTGGAAAGACCACTGCTGGGCCTGGATTTGTCAGACAGCACTATCGACACGATGACAGCATCCCATCGCATATCCACAAGGGAACTATACTTGGCGAACATCAAGAAGTGGGAAGATACTGTTCAAATACAGGAACTACATATTCAACTACAACAAAACCTGTACTGGAGTTCCTGGCAGGTCTTCACCACAATGAAGGACTCAGCTACAGCGCCATTAATACAGTCAGAAGTGCTCTGTCAGCCTACTTAACTCAGGCACCAGGACAACAGGCCATAGGGTGCCACCCACTGGTGATCAAACTCAGGAGAGGCATATTCAACTCTAATCCCCCAGACCTAGGTACACCCAAATCTGGGATGTCAGAGTGGTCCTGACGTACCTTAGGGGATGGTCACCAGCCAGGTCCCTCACCCTGGAACAGCCTACCCTGAAGACGGTCATGCTGATGGCCTTGTCTCAGCACAATGAGTCCAGTTCCTCCATCTACTACGATTGGACAATATGGTTATAACACCAGACCGTGTCTCATTTTCCATTCAGGGGCTGGCCAAACAGAGCAGACCAGGAACATCCGGTCCAGTCATGGAATTCCGGGCATACCCACCTGAACCACGGTTATGTGTCATGACCCACTTATTGAATTACATCGACACAATAAGAAATCCCCGAGGGAGAGAAAAAGCCTTATGGGTCAGCCACAAGAAACCTCATGGTAGGTTGATGAGCCAAACTATCACAAGTGGCTCAAGCAGGTACTGGGAGTTGCTGGAGTAAATACTAACATGTATAAATCTTACTCCACCAGGGCAGCATCCACATCGGTGACTAAGAGGATGGACATGCCTATGGACCACATCCTGGCTACAGCGGGGTGGTCTAGGGAGTATACGTTCCTAACTTTTTATAACAAGCCGCTGGCAGAACCTGTATCGTTTGCAGAAAAAGTATTAGAATCTGCAAATATATAATTTAAGCCCGGGCGGGCATTTTGGTCTTGTTATTGTTAATAACACCATTATTGTTTTACTAACAGAGGGGAAGGGGGGAGGGACAGAGAGGGAGGGGGGGAGGGGGGGAGGGGGGAGGGAGAGAGGGAGAGAGGGAGGGGGAGAGGGAGAGGGAGAGAGGGGGAGAGGGGGAGAGGGGGAGAGGGACCTTTAGCTAACTGAATCCACGCCGACCAGCGATCATCCTGTGCACTAGCACTATCCATCACACTAGAGGCAATTTTACCAAAGCCAATTAACCTACAGCCTGCACATCTTTGGAGTGTGGGAGGAAACTGGAGCACCCGGAGAAAACCCACACGGTCACAGGGAGAACGTATAGACAGCACCTACAGTCAGGATCGAAACTGGGTCTGTGGTGCTGTAAATCTGCAACTCTACCGCTGCGCCACAGAGCCCCCTCAATCCTTCCACAGATTTTAAGAACTTGACAATCTGAAAAAGGGTTCCGACCTGAAAAAATGCCTATCCATGTTCTCCAGGGTTGGTACCAGACCTGTTGAGATACTCCAGCACTTTGTGTCTATCCTTCCACCAATGTTGACTGACCTGCTGAAATCCACCAGCAGTTTTTTTTTTTTTTGTTTGGAACTTTATCTTGTTAATTCAGTTTCAGATAAACATACAAGGTTATTAACATTGAATCACTCATTTACGTACTGAAAAGACAGATTTGTCTCTTTTTACAGAGGCTTTGAATCACGTTTCATTGAAAGGGCGTACATGCATTTTTAAATATTCACCACACGTATCATCAGAAAAATGCCAATTGTAATTGCTTTATTGGCAGCACTTGCACTGAGTGAAATCATAGCATTGCAAGTTATGTTGTAAGATTTTTTAGCTGCTTATATCACAAGGTAAAGGATGTTTTACAAAATATTTGTAATTTAGTAATGATATTTGTATTTAATTCTCATTATTTTTATATATGGTATCAAAGTGTATTAATTTTGAAGCTTAGATTGGAAAATGTGCAATTGTTATTTACAGAGAAAACATAACCAGTGAGTGAGAGATGAACATGTAATAATTGAACTATATATATGAAGCAGCCCTGGGTATTACTCTCTTTGATGCTCAATCTGCACAGCAAAACATTATTACTGAATCCACTAATATCCAATTAATTTACACAAAAACAACATACTCAAACACATCTGGCACACCAGGGTATTGCAGAACAATTTCTTACCTTAAATTTGAATATACTGGTGCAGAAAAAAAACATCAGAAATGGCTAGCATATTAATAAACAAGCTGCAGATAGACACAAAAAGCTGGAGTAAATCAGCAGGACAGGCAGCATCTCTGGAGAGAAGGAATGGATGATGTTTCAGGTCGAGACCCTTCTTCAGGACCTGAAGAAGGGTCTCGACCCGAAATGTCACCCATTCCTTCGCTCCAGAGAGGCTGCCTGTCCAGCTGATTTACTCCAGCTTTTTGTGTCTTACAGAAACCAGCATCTGCAGTTCCTTCCAGCACAATAAACAAGCTGCCATTGACTTTCAGAGCATTTGCCAACCTAACCAACAATTCCCTTGGACTATATATCTATCTATAATAACATTTCTACTTTGTGTGATTTACAATTATAAAATAAACTAGATCTAAGTTGTGGCAGGAGGTACTCAGCGGGTCAGACTCTCTACAGAAAGTAGTGCGTTCGGCCGAACGCACTATGGGAACTTCACTTGCCCCCCTGCAGGAACTATACATCAGGAGGTGCAACTCCAGAGCCAACAATATCATGAGAGACCCCTTCCACCCCTGCAACGGACTGTTCCAGCTGCTACGGTCAGGCAAACGCCTCCGTTGCCATGTGGTGAGAACGGAGAGGTTGAGAAGGAGTTTCTTCCCAGAGGCCATTCGGACTGTAAACGCCTATCTCACCAGGGGCTAACTCTACTGAACGTTTTTCCTTCCATTATTTATTATGTAAAAGAATATGTGTGTTATGATTGTGTTTATAGTTTGTTTGGTTGTTTGGTTGGTTGTCTTTTGCACAAAAGTCCACGAGCATTGCCACTTTCATTTCACTGCACATCTCTTATGTGTATGTGACAAATAAACTTGACTTGACTTGACTTGATCTATAGAGATCATGACGGAAAAAAAGTTCCATTTTTCGCTTCTTTGTCCTCCAGCAGTCGGGGTCCTTTAACCTTCCGTTCATTGGCTATATTTAAGAGGGAGTTAGATGTGGCCCTTGTGGCTAAGGGGATCAGAGGGTATGGCGAGAAGGCAGGTACGGGATACTGAGTTGGATGATCAGCCATGATCATATTGAATGGCGGTGCAGGCTCGAAGGGCCGAATGGCCTACTCCTGCACCTAATTTCTATGTTTCTATGTTTCTATGATGGTACGATCTTACTCCCGTAGCCGGCTGCAGGCCTCCTCGTCGGGGAGATTCTCAGCTTCCCCGCACCAGGCGATCTACCCCAGGTCAGGGCTAGTCGAACGTCTTGCGACCTTGAGAGCTTCCTGCGTCGGTCTCAATCTGAGAGTGCGAGCTCCTTGATGTTATAATCCACAGGTCGCAGTTGGAGCGTTGATCCCAGGCAAGGAATCGGCTCCGATGGTAAGTCCACGGGCCCTCGGTGCGGCTCAAAGTCAGTCCCGAGCAAGGCCTCCAGCTCCACGATGTTAGATGTGACCCGGAAAAAAATTGCATCTCCGGCAAGGTAAGAGTTTGAAAAAATGTTTTCTCCCCCCCCCCCCCCCCCACATAAAACAAACCAGAGAACATTAACATAAACTTTTAAAACACACTAAAAATAGCAAAAAAAGACGAAGTCAGCCAGACTGTAGGCGAGGCTGCCGTCGAAGCGCCACCCGGGACAATTTACAATTTTTTACAGAAGCCAATTAACCTATATACCTGTACTTCTTTGAAGTGTGGGAGGGAACTCCAAATCCCAGAGAAAACCCACACAGGGAGCCGGTACAAACTCCGTACAGACAGCACCTGTAGTCAGGATCGAACCTGGGTCTTTGGCACTAATGCAGCAACACCACTTCTGAGCCTTTAATCTTATCTCTGTGGTCACACTTAGCAACATTTTGAACTGTTTAACAGAGCCTAAATAATTAAATTGTTTTTTAAAGTGGTCTCAAGTCTGACTAGGGTCTGCTGCTAGCCTTTTCTCCAATGCTATTTGATTATCAAAACATTTATATACTGCTGCTGTCAATCAATGTATGATATGCCTGCTTCAGAGTTTTTTAATAACGTTATCTCTCTAACAATCTATCTGTCTAAAAGTTCTCGACTTGCATCTTTCGCACATCGGTCATTAAAATGTTCAATTTAATTTCCCAGAGTTTGGAATTTATATGCATTTACCACAACTGTTGTTTATTAAGTTGTTTATTAATGGTTTCAGTTAGTAAGAATTGTTCTTAAAAACAACAGCTTTAGAGAGGCAGAACAGACAAGGCTCACTAGACCGTAAAATCTTCCATGTACCGAGTGAAAGAACTGCCCTGAACAATAAATATTCAAAAGCTAGCCCCAACTATCCAATGTAGTGGTGTTGTAAGTAAATGGAAGTAGAAATCTGGAGCTCGCTCTCCCCAAAGGCTAAGAATGGAAAGATAATTGGACTCGCTGTACCAGGATGGTTGTTATGCCGAGATAATAAAGGATATAGAGCAAAGGTGGGTAAAGGGAGCACAGATGCAGATAATCCATGAGCTAATTGAGCAGCAGAGGTGGCTCAAGGGGTTGAATGGCCTACTGCTATTCTTGGTCCTCCTCTGTAGAAAAGTTATTAAGACTGGGAGTTATACATCCCCAAGTACTGTGGGAGATTAACTTCCTAAAGTGTGTTGACAGCAGCATGTGAAATGCTAACGTTGCTGGATTCTTGTCACCAACAGCAGTCCCAAAGTGAGGGGCAAGGTGAGGAGATCTAATAAGAAAATACATTTTGAAGGGGTCTGGGAATATCAGGCTCTCGCAGTCAACCAGTGAAGAAGTCTGAGGAGATGAAGATAAAAGAGACTGCAGATGCTGGAATTTGGAACAAAAACATTAAAGGATTGGAAGAATTCAGCGGGTCAAGCCTCAATTGTGGAGGCAAAAGATACATGTCAACACAAGTCTGAGGAGATTCAAGCAGACTGCAGAAAGCTCAACATTGTTCTTTTCCATCTTTCTTCTCCAGTGCAAAAATAATGGTTGGATTATTTTTCTCCTGCAAACAACTGTGATGAATGTTTCTCCCATTCTGCTGCATCATTTCCAATGACAACTGAGAGGAATAGATCAGGTAGATGCACAGAATCTCTTGCCCAGAGTAAGGGAATCGAGGACTAGAGGACATAGGTTCAAGGTGAAGGGGAAAAGATTTAATAGGAATCCGAGGAGTAACTTCACACAAAGGGTGGTGGGTGTGTGGAACCAGCTGCCAGAGGAGGTAGTTGAGGTTGGGACTATCCCAACAATTAAGAAACAGTTAGACAGGTACATGGATAGGACAGGTTTGGACGGATATGAACCAAGTGCAGGCAGATGTGACTAGTGTAGCCAGTGGGACATGCTGGGCAAGTTGGGCCTGTTTCCACACTGTATCACTATGACTCTATGACTACAAATGACGAGAGGGGAGGTATAGAGCAAGAAAGGAGGGAAGCTCGAGAGGGTCCCGCAAAGACCAGATGAACGATGGAGCCAGAGATGAGGAGCAAGAAACAAAGCCAGCAGGGGAGGAGAGGGAACCGGGGTCTGGCCCACTGCGCCCTTGTGGTCGACTGCGAGAGGCACCTCCGAGGTACAAAGGTGGACGGGCAAAGAGAGGGATGTGACATCCAAGGAAGGAGATGGCTGGAGGCCCAGAACAGCCTGGGACTTGTCTGGAACAGGCACCGCTCACAAGAACTAGAGCGTAGACTTTGAAATTAGTGGCAAACATGGCGCCTCTTGCATGCGGGCTCAGTGGACTATTTCTGTACACTTACTAATACCTCGGGGATATGGCAATACTCTACTGGGCTGTTTGTGAGAATTTCATTGTGTTAGCATTTCACACATGTGACAGTAAAAAGCTCTATTGAACTACTATAAGGTACTGCAGATGCTGGAATCTTGAACAAAACAAAGTGCTGGTGGAACTCAGTAGGTCAGGCAGCATCTGAAGAAAGTTCCCGACAAGAAACTTCGCCTGTCCCTTCCCTCCATAGATGCTGCCTGATCTCCTCCAGTATTGTGCGTTTTGCTCAAATGCCAAGGTCTGATAGGAACTGGGTGTGCGTCCTGTCCCTATCATTTATATCATCTCTCCTCATACTCACCTTGTCCATATTACTCACCTTCCCATTCCTAACTCAATTCCCAATACACTGCTCAGCTCCCAAATTCCTTGGTCATATTAGCAAATAGTCTAACAGGGAGACTGAGTCATATTGCACTAAAACAGGCCCTTTGGCCCACCATGTCCATATAGATCGTTTTGCCCATCTACAGTAATCTCACGTGCCTGTATTAGGACAGTTTCCTTCTATACCCTGCCTACACAAGCACTTGTCTAAATGCCTCTTAAACTTAGTAATTGTATTTAATTTCACCACCTCCACTGGCAACATGATCCAGCTATCACCCCCTTTAACTCTTCTACATCACTAAACCTAAGCCTAATGGCGTTCTCTCTCAAGTACTCTTCCCTCCATTTTAAGGCTGCACTCTTCATTCTTTTCTTATTAAAAAAACTTTCTCGCCTCCCCCCACTTTACTGGTAAACCACTGATTAATTTCCCACCTTCCTCACGACTCCAAAGTCCTTGAAAATCATAGTCATATAGCACAGAAACAGACCCTTTGGCCCAACTCATTCATACTGACCAAGATTGCCCAAATTTTATCGATGTCTCTCTGAACCTTTCCTATCCATGTGCCACCAAGTGTTTTTTAAATGTTAGTGTGCCTGCCTCGAACACCTCCTCTGGTAACTCGTTCCATACACTCGCCCCCTCTGATGAAAACGTTGCTCTTCAAGTTCTGATTAAATCTTTTCCTTCTCACCTTAACATACTGTAAGCTCCCAAATTTGTGCCCTTTATATCTGGAATAGTTTGTTCCAATGTCATAGAATTGTACAACATGGAAACAGGCCCAACTTGTTCACACTGACCAAAATGTCCCATCTACACTAGTCCCACCTGCCTGTATTTGGCCCATATCTCTCTAAACCTGCCCTATCCATGTACCTATCCATATGTTTCTTAAATGTTGTGATAGTAACTGTCTCTTCCAGTAGCTTGTTCCATACACACACACACCACAATGTGTGTAAAAAAAGTTACTACTCACGTTCCTATTAAAATCTTTTTTCCCCTTCACCTTAAATCCATGTCCTCTTCACCTATCCTTGATAGAGTTGCTGCGTTAGAATGCCAATGACCCGAGTTTGATCCTGACTACGGGTGCTGTCTGTACAGAGTTTGTACAGTCTCCCTGTGATCATTTTTCTCCGGGTGCTCCAGTTTCCTCCTACCATCCAAAGACGTGCAGGTTTGTAGGTTCATCGGCTGCGGTAAATAGTCCCCGCTGTGTAGTATAGAGCTAGTGTATAGGTAATCATTGGTCAGCACAGACTGGGTGGGCCGAAGGGCCTGTTTCACGCTATATCACTGAACTAAACTGAACATGCTGCAGAGAAGATGGTGGAAGCAGATATGATAGTGACATAAGATAAGATTCATTTAAACAGGTAATATGAACATACCGGAAATGAAGAGATATGGATTGTGTGTAGACAGATGCAGTTAGTTTAATTTTGTCTCATGGCTGGCACAGACATCATGGGCTGAAGGGTCTGTTCTGTTCTGCTTTCTATATTCTACTAGACTAAGTGGGACCCGTTGGGTCCCAGCATCACGCGGGAGGGCTGGTCACCAACGCCATATTCCACCTCTCCACCAATTCCAATACTGCTCGCCAGTGGGGGGGGGGGGGGGGGGGGGAAGGGGGGGGGGGGCTGTCTGTTGCGCTAGTATGGGTGCTGCAGGCTGAAGGTACTGGTTTCCAGAGGGCTGGTATAGAAATTGTGGGTCGTATGGATGCTTGGGCAGGCATCCAACTGTTGCAACGATTTTAAAAGCCAAGCCAAGGCAAACAATTGGGCTGCAGCCACCCGACAACCAAAATTCATTTTGTGAAAACAAACTTGTTAAAAAGGAGAGGCAAACAATTGGGCTGCACACACCCGACAACCAAAATTCATTTTGTGAACACAAACTTGTTAAAAAGGGCTGCAGCCACTTTACAGCCGCATCGAGGGGACTCACCGTGGAGTAGACGTGCGTTCAGTGTTATTCGCAGCTCAGAGAGCCGTGACCTTCTCGCTTCCTGGTCTGGCAGAGACTGAGTGAGGCACGGCACTTCCTGGTTTTATAGTCCCTCCCCCTGCCGCCAGCGGGGGCAGCAGAGAGAATGGGGAATTTTGTAAAAACATGAATATCTCTCTCATTTTTTATCGACGGAAAAAATTCTCCGCACTCATACGGCGGAGCGGGGCTCTGAGTGAGGTGGCCAAAAATGACGGCCGTAGATGGTGACGTTCTCTCGGAAATCGCAGCACAGTCGGCCAAAAGCGGTCAAGATCAGAGATTTAGTAATATAGATGAATTAAAATTTTGAGGTCTTATCAGATTTTACAGAAAATCTAAGCAATGTATAAAATCAGGAGAGGAATAGATTGGGTAGATGCACAGAATCCCTTCCCAAGAGTAGGGGAATCGAGGACCAGAGGACATAGTTGAAGGTGAAGGTGAAAACATTTAATAGGAATCTGAGGGGTAACTTTTTCACACAAAGGATGGTGGGTGAATGGAACAAGCTGCCAGAGGAGGTAGTTGAGGCTGGGACTATCCCAACGGTTAAGAAACGGTTAGACAGGTACATGGATAGGATGAGTTTGGAGGGATATGGACCAAATGCAGGCTTGTGGGGCTAGTGTAGCCGGTGGGACATGTTGGCCGGTGTAAGCAAGTTGGGCTGACGGGCTTGTTTCCACACTGTATCACTCTATGTATGGCTCAATGATGAACTCACAGAACAGAGGTCAGAATGGTGTCTGTCCAAAAACCATTCAATCTGTGTCAATTTACAAGAACCACTGTATTTAAATTGATGTAAAAATAAAGCAAATTGTGTAGGGAATGCAAAACTAGTTTTAAACATTATCAAATTACATGGCCATTATTTAGATACGATAAAACTGCTGATGCAATTAATTGACTTGTCTTGTTGAATTATTTTTTAAATTGTGGCATACACAATGTCAATTGGCAGTAATAATGATGGCAATATATGGGGCAAAAGGTTCCTATCCACGATCCTTGTTGTAATGATTACATTTAATAAATGTAATAGTGAAGGAAAATTGAGGATACTAGATACTTAATAGTTCAGGCAGCATCCGCTGAAGTAGAAACAGGGCCAACATTTCAGGTCAAGGATCTTTGATGACATGCAAGGGCTTGCTGTTCCCTGCAGTCAGCTGACACACACAAGAAAGAATACACAGACTCATAGTCATGGAAACAGGCCCTTCGGCCCAACCTGCCCACACCGGCCAAAATGTCCCATCTACACAAGTCCCACCTGCCTGTGTTTGGCCCAATTCCCTCTAAACCTGTCCTATCCATGTACCTGTCCAAATGTTTCTTAAAAAGATTGTGATAGTACCTGCCTCAATTACCTGCTCCAGCAGCTTGTTCCATACACCCACCACCCTTTGTGTGAAAAAGTTACCCCTCGGGTTCCTATTAAATCTTTGCCCACTTACCTTAAACCTATGTCCTCTAGTTCTCAATTCCCCTACTCTGGGAAGACACTTTGTACATCTATAGATTTACTCCTTTCTCGATCTTATCATGATCACCCCTCATCCTGTGTCCTAGCCTGCTCAATCTCTCCCTCTAGCTTAGGCCCTCGAGTCCTGGCAACATCCTTGTAAATCTTCTCTGTACCCTTTCCAGCTTGGCATAAACATATAAAACCTAAGAGATATATATATATAAAATGATGGGAGGCATAGATAGTGTAGACAGTCACATCTTTATTTCACCCAGGGTGGAATGTCAAAGACTCAAAGGCATAGCTTTCAGGTAAGAGGGGCAAACTTTAAGAGAGATGTGCAGGGAAAGATTTTTATTTTACGCAGAGGGTGTTGGGTGCCTGGAACGTACTGCCAGAGGTGATAATGGAGGTAGATACAAGAGCAGCGTTTAAGAGGAATTTGGATAGGCACATGCAGGATATGGGGAGTCGGGGAGGATATGGATCATGTGCAAGCAGATGAGATTAGTTTAGCTTGGCATCATATTCGGCACAGACATTGTGGGCCAAAAGTCCTGTTCCTGTGCTGTACTGTTCTATACTCTATGTTCTAATGTCATTCCCTGCCACAGGCATGGAAAATGCTGGAAATGATCAGCAGGTCATTCAGCACCTGTGTAGAGAAAAACGGAACTAATATTTTAGGTCAATTACTTTTCAGCAGAAGTGGAAGAATTTAAGAATATACAGTGAATCTAAATGAGTAAGAAAGAACTGCAGATGCTGGTTTAAATCGAAGGTAGACACAAAATGCTGGAGTAACTCAGCAGGTGAGGCAGCATTTCTGTAGAGAAGGAATGGGCGACGTTTCGGGTTGAGACCTGGTTCTCGACCCAAAACGTCGTCCATTCCTTCCCTAGAGATGCTGCCTCACCCGATGAGACTCCTGTGAATCTAAATGAAAGACATCAAGTATTCAGTAAAAGAGATTGAGGAGATTTTTAATTGAGGAGGACAAAATGAGAGATCTGGACAGGTTGAAAGGAAAGACTATTTCCCTTGACAGACGGATTGCAAAATAAGTGATGCCTATTTAAGTCAAGGGGCTGTCCCACTGCGGTGACCTAATCTGCGAGTTTAGACGAGTTTGCCCTCGACTCAAACTCGCAGCAAGGTTGACACGTGGTCCTCGGAGGTCCTATGAGGTCACTGGTACTCTCCTTCATGCTCGAGGGAAATTCCCGCATACTTGTGGCTCAGCTAGATCGCGGAAAATTTTTCAGCATGTTGAAAAATGTTCTGCGAGTAAAAATTGGTCGGCATGGTTCTTTTTAACTCATAGTGCAGTGTAGTGGGGTCACTATTTAGTTACAGGCAGTCGAGGCCAGCCGTAGGCAATCTCCTTTGCTGACCGGGCATTGGAATTGGCTCATTGGAGTTTTCAGGACCAAGGAAAACCGACCAACAAGTAAAATGCCCGCTAAACTTTATTATAAGTTGTCTGACTTCTTAAAAGTGTCTCCACTCCTTCCAGTCCTTCCCCCCCCTCCTCCTTTCTGGATGAACACCATAGGACTATGGACACAGGGCTGGGAGGTGGAGAATCCTAGAGGTGTCTATATTTTTGCTCTGCATGGATTCGATAGGGTGAATATCCTCTGCAATTCAGCATAGAATATCCTCCCACGTTAAACTTACAATGAACATACAGGTTTCTATTACTGGATGTCAGACAGCAAAGGATTTCATCTTGCAGCGAGCAGTGACTTTTGAATACATTTCTGAAACAGAATAAATTAAGCTCTTTACCAATATAGAGCATTTAGCACTACCAGCTGAAAAACATTCTAGGCAGATAAGATTTAATGCAATGATGCAGGGTTGGTATCTATTGGAAATCCACTCCATTCATTTCCAAACTAAATCGATGATACAAATCCAATCCATAGTTTACAAGAATAACATTTGCTACCAGTGCAAAAACATCTTAATAGGCTTTTACAAAAGATGAAAAAATGTGGTTCAAGATGATTCTCCTTAACACACACTGTGAAAATTAACAAACTTAATGTTCTAATACATTTCTAAAACGCCTGTACTTTATTTAGTATATGCTCTCATATGCCACCTAACTGTTTTTGTGGGTGGAAAAATATAAGGAGAACAGGCAAGCTGCTACTCTGCAGAGGTTTGCTAATTGAGAAATTGAGCTAATTAACAACAGAGTAGCACAAGATGCCAGGGTTTGCAGGCAGTGGTGGAACCAGCTCCAAATACTTGTGTGAGCCTTCATTACCTTTCTGGTCAATGTAGAAAAGGACTTCAAATTACATCCCACTCTGTTCCTCAGCAATGCCCTGGAATGTTAAGGATCCATCTGTTGGCTCAGGGGAGAGTCACCTGCCATGCATCCTCAGAACTACGGCATTCCAGGTCCCCAGTACACACAGTGTCAGTACAGCATTCCTGGTCCCTCAGTGCCTACAGTGTCAGTACAGCATTCCTGGTCCCCAGTACAGGCAGCGTCAGTGCGGCATTCCTAGTCCGCAGTATGGGCAATTTCAGTAGAACACTCCTGTTCGCCGGTACACACACACCCAGGTGCCAGGCACAGCTATGGAGTTTCTATGGCCTAGATCTTCATGGGCTTTCCTGAAACCAAAAAACCTATTGTCTGCTTAGCCTGATCCCTGTCTCCCCTCATACGTCAGGACACAGGACACTGTGGAAATGCACTGAAGTCACTGCACTGAATGGAGCCTGGCCCAATGCTCAGATCTGCGTTTTTGAATCATACACTGTATTTTTTAAATGTTTAGCAATAAAACCCAACTGGTTCTCAGGTTTTCCCTGCTTACTTATTACTTATTTGACCAGATTTTCAACAACAAACCCAACTTTGCTTCTTGTTGGATGAATGCCATTTCTGAAATGAGCAGTTTATTTCTTATCTGCAGCATTGTATAATCATGTCATCTTAATACAACTCTAGAGGGTGTCTTTTGATTCCAAAGCCGAGAAGAAATCCCTCTTTAATTTGTTTGGAAAATTCATTTTAACACAGGCCAGGAACTGATGGGTATTGATTTCCATTTACTATCCATATTGAGCAACACTGGGATTAACAACAGCACAAAATGTTCTAAGGGTAATCAGCTTCAATGTCCACTGCTACGTGTAGATCAAAAGCTGTCCAACCGAGCTGAGTCCTGATGAACATCATTGCTAGACTGGCCCTCTGCCAGGTGGTGCGTGATCTAACACAAGGAATAGACCTACTGATGCACCCATCCTGGGAAAGATCATTACAAAGTCCATATACAAGCAATCTGATACTGGAGATTGCAAATGCTGGAATCTTGAACAAAACACAAAATGCTGGGGGGGAATTTAGCAGATCAGGCAGCATCTGGGGTGGGACTGAACAGACAATATTTTGGGTCAGGATCCTTCTTTAGACCGATTTGGAGTATGGGGAAGAAAGCTGGAAAAGAAAGATGGGGGGGGGGGGGGGGGGGGGGGAGGCAGGGGAAAGACCGACAATTTCCAGACTGTGTCCTCCTCTACCCCCACCCCCAACTGTTTTTCCAGCTTTCTCCTCCCTTCTCCAATCAGTCTGAAGAAAAGTCCCGAAGCGAAACGTCAACTGTCCCTACTCTCCCCCCTATGCTGTCTGACCTGTTGTGTTCTTCCAACACTTTGTGTTTTACTTATAAAAACAAATTGCCATCTTCACACAGATGATACCCTCCATTGTGGAGTACTGACATCTTGGCAAAAGTGCTGAACTTAGAAAAGATCTAGCAGTTTAAATGTGGGCATTACTAAGGTACTGGGTGACATTGGTATGAGCAGAATTGTACAGCATCATGACTACCTCATAACGACCACATGGGGAGAAGGCTGGAGAATGGGATAGACAGGGAAAGATAGATCAGCCATGAATGGCAGAATAGACAATGGGCCAAATGGCCTAATTCTGCTCCTAGAACCAATGAACGTGAGCTTCATTTATGAACTTATGAAAAGAACCATAAGAACTGATATGCTGACTTCCACGATCAACAAACCAGGAGTTGAACCCTGGCCCAATGACTGGTGTAGGTGGGCATGCCAGAAACAAGACCAGGTGTACCAGTCTGGAGAAGCTACAACACAGGACTACATGGATATTAACCAGCAAAAACAGCATGCAGTAGACACAACTAACCAATGTACAATGGATGCCAGCATAACTCAAGTGAATAAAAACATTCCACTTCCATTCATTCCTCCCTTTCCCCTAGATAGACACAAATGCTGGAGTAATGCAGCAGGCCAGGCAGCATCTCTGGAGGGAAGTGGGCAGTTGACATTTTGGGTCCCTGCCCCCTAGTTGACATTTCAGGTCAAGACCCTTCTTTAGACCTCAGGAGAAAATGAAAAGATGACATTTTGGATCGAGACCCCGGACTCTCTCTCTCCCTTTGTCCCATCTACCTTGTCTTGCAATTAATAAGAAATCAATATAGTACGTTGCAAAACCATGCCATTTTCAAAAGTTATTTCATATAAATCCAATATTTGAACAGATAAATATTGTAGAAGCTCACAACACTCTCTCTCTCTCTCTCTCTCTCCCCCCTCCCCCCCCCCCCCCCCCCCCCCCCCACCACCCAACCCCATCCCATGCATTTAGACTGTTCCTCAGTATTGGCCACACCTTTAATATCAACCACAGAACTAGCATGGATTCAATAATAGATACATATGCACCGGAGGTCCAAGACACCCCAGTCCAAAGTCAGTCTGTTTCTTAAGAGAGGTTACAATAACAATATTAGACAGAAGATGAGCTAAACTGTCATCCATACCACATAAATAAATGCTGCTAACAAGTATTTAATTTAATTATTAATTTCCCTCAATCCAAAATATTTACATTTCCCTTGCGAATGGAAAAGTTGACCTTTCCTCATAAATGATCTTAACTTTAGCATTAATTACATCTCCTGTGTGTTCATTAGTTCACTGTCTGCCTAGTAAACCTTGATGCGAGGAATAATTCATCTCATCTGGGAGTAAAGCTACACCGATTGCATTGCCTTGTTGTGTGTGAAAAGACTAAATTAAGGAATGATTTACCGTGTTTCAAAGCTAAATGTAAAATATTGACACTGTCATTTTGGTATTGTAGGAGTTTATAAACTGCACCAGTATTTTTCCAAGCCTATTAGGCTAACAAAGGACAATTGATAAATTACATGCACTTCCCTTTGAGGCCATGTGGGATTGCCAAGTCTGTAATTGTGCGCCTCCATTACGAAAACATATTTGCAGCAGTTGAAAAGTAACGATAGTTCACCGCCCATCTTCATCTGCATTATGGAGACACAAGAGACTGCAGACGCTGGCATCGTGAGCAAAATACTGCTGGGGGAACTCAGCAGGTCAGGCAGCATCTGTGGAGGGAAGTGGGCAGTTGACGTTTTGGGTCCCTGCCCCCTCTTCGTCTGCATTCTGCATTTTGTAAGAGTCTATTCTACTGGAATAGAAGCATCTCCAAATGGGCGTGGTGATGTGAAAATTGCAATTTGCTAATTTGGACAAGTGGGCTAGTTTAGAAATGTTGCCTTCAGAGTTGTTCAACTAAATGAGATACCAATCCCAATGTTTGCAATGTTTTGTGTGGTCAGCCTCCATTTTATAGACTGTCTTGCCCGTTTGTGCGTTTCTTTCTAGCCTATTTGTCTCTGGACCTACAGTATGTGCTTTGAATTAATGAGCATTAGGGTAAAAGTGAGAGACAAGGAACTGCAGATGCTGCAATTGTGAACTCTGTGGAGGGAATGAACAGATGACATTCAAGTCGGGAGAAAACCCTTCAAGAAGACCCTTCTTCTGGCTCTGAAGGAGGATCCTGACCGGAAGCATCCTCTGTTCATTCCCTCCACAGATACTGCCTGACCTGTTGAGTTCCACCAGCACTGTGTGTTTCTTTTATTATTATAAAACCTAACCAACTACCTTTCTTCTGGGAGCCAATGCAATTAATGCACTGGGAGGATTTCCCAGTCTGAATGTGGGGGGAACTTGCTGACGTTTGCATGATCATGTTGGATTCCACAAGAAATCCATTGGCACAGCCAGAAACTGAACCCAATGCGAGAGGGTCAGAAGAAGCTAGTGTCCATGCAGGCTGATGCCAGAGGTGGTGACCAGCACCTTCATGGCGATACTGCAGGAGTCCCAGCATTAGCGATGGACATTGGCAGAAAACCCGGGGGGGGCCAGGGGGGACGTGTCCCCTCCATGTTTTCAGAGGTGGGGGACGGTCCCCCTCATGTTACAAGCTTTAAATCTAATTCAGGGCGCACGGCTGAAGCTTTCGATGCCTCACGTGTGTGCGCGCATGCGCACGCGGCCGCCTAGAAATTGTGTCCCCTCTGACCCTCGGTCCCCTCCATGTTTTGAAAGCGGTTTCCGTCTCTGGCGATGGAGAGAGTGCGTTATCTGCCCTGATTTCACTCTCATTAACGAGTACAAAATGAAAGTGCTCTGCAGTTTAAAATCAGGATTATTCATACAAAAAGCAATTCACTGATGCCACCCTCAGCAATCAGGATTCATTTCCAGGAAAGAGAGTACTATTGAAATTCAGGTCAAACCAAAGGTTGAGAATGTTTCATTGTACCAGGACACGAACAATGATTTTTTTCATTACCGCTTCACGAGCAAATTAAAAACAACGACAGCACAGATAAATATACAATAAATTATCAGTTATTCCTGGTAAATCATGCTATATTGCTAAAAGGGGTCATTCCAGCATTAGAGAGTGAGAGAGAAGGTGGCATGGTGACACAGCGATAGGGCTGCTGCCTCAAAGCACCAGAGACCCGGGTTCGTTCCAGACTACAGGTGTTGGCTGTGCGGAGTTTGTACGTTCTCCCTGTGACCGCATGGGTGTGCTCTGGGTGCTCCAGTTTCTTCTTACATTTCAAAGGTGTGCAGGTTTAGGGATATAGCGCGGAAACAGGCCCTTCGGCCCACTGAGTCTGCACTGACCAGCGATCCCTCACATTAACACTATCCCACACACACTTGGGAAAATTCACACATAGACCAAGCCAATTAACCTGCAAACCTGTGTGTCTTTGGCGTGTGGGAGGAAACCGACGTGGTCACGGGGAGAACGAACAAACTCCGTACAGACAGCACCCATAGGCAGGATCGAACCCGGGTCTCCTGCACTGCAAGGCAGCAAATCTACCGCTGCGCCACCGTGCCGCCCTGGATTTGTGGGTTATTTGGCTTCTGTAAATTGCCCCTATTGTGTAGGAAGCGAAACTGGGATAACTTAGAAATTGTGTACGGGTGAGCATTGGTTGGCGTGGACATGGTAGGCTGAAGGGCCTGTTTCCACGCTGTATCTTTAAACTAAAATCTTATCAGATGCTAGTAATCCAGTGCTGCCCAAGGAATAAATTGCCCCACGACTCCATATGAGGCCTGGTGCTGGTTGGGACAGGGTGGACAATACAGGCACTGAGCATTGAGATGTGGGCTCAACACCACCGCCTGGCCGACACAGAATCTGTGGGTCATTACTGAGTTCCAGCAGATTGCCCACATCCAGCAATCTCACTCATCGCTTCCTGGTGGATGAAATGGAAGCTGCTGTTTCCCTCTCCTCATTCTGCTGCAGAACTCTCTCCATCCCAGTGATTGCTGTGTGGTGACAAGTTCAACGGTGGTCTTGGGCTTTTGAGGCGGTTGTTCAAGGTTTCAAGGTGAGTTTATTGTCACATGTTCCAATTAAGGTACAGTGAAATTCAGATTGCCATACAGTCATATCAATAAAGAGCAACAAGACACCCAGATACATTTTTAACATGAACATCCACCACAGCGACTCCCACATTCCTCACTGTGATGGAAGGCAAAAAAAGGTTCAATCTTCTTCCCTTCTTTGTTCTACCTCGGTCGGGGCACACAAACCTTCCGTTGTCGGGGCGACCTTGGCTCCCACAATCAGCGGTCGTGCCCCCCGTATCGGGGCGATCAAGCTCCCACATCGGGGGGGATCTTAGTTCCCCCGCACCGGGCGATCGGACTCCCGAGTCCGGGCTGGTCGAACCTCCTGCGGCTTGAAACTTCCCGACATCAGTCTCTACCCGAGACTGCAAGCTCCTCGATGTTGAAATCCGTAGGCTGTGGTTGAAGCATCGATCCCAGGCAAGGGATTGCAGGCTCCGTTGGCAAGTCCACAGCCCCGCGGTGGGGCTCAAAGTCAGTCTCGAGCAAGGCCGCCAGCTCCAAGATGTTAGGCTGCAGAGCGACCGGAGATACAATCCAGGAAAAAAAAAATGGCATCTCTGGCAAGGTAAGAGATTTTTTTTTAAGTTTTCCCGACCCCCACCACATAAAACAAACCAAAGAACATTGATGCAAACTTTTTTTTAAACCCACTAAAAATAACACAAAAGACAAAAGACAGAGACTGTAGGCGAGGCTGCCATCGCTGACGGCGCCACCCGGTTATAATGAAACCATTGCAGCCAAATCAAGAGAGTGGACAGGTAACAGTCCCATCACTTACAAGTGGAGGTGATGTTGGAGACCATGGGATGTGGGTGGTCTATCCACACTTGGAGTGGTTGCTGCTAGTCCCTACTCACACTGTGCCATCATCTCTGGAGAGCATGATAGGGCAACATTTCAGGTTAGGACCCTTCTTCGGACCGATTGTCTTCCAGCTTTCTGCCCCCTACCTCAATCAGCCTGACGAAGAGCCCAGTCCTGTCCAGATCCAAAAACGTCACCTATCCATGTTCCCCAGGGATGCTGCCTGATCCTCTGAGTTACTCCAGCACTTTGTGCCTTTATTTTGTAAAACAGCATCTGTAGCTGCTTATTTATTATTTTTATTAACATTTATTAAGAACTTCTTATTGATGCACTCTTTTTGCTAACTTGGTTTTCTTGAGTCATTTTACGGGCCAACTGCATTCTGTCCTGAGAGTTCTCTGAACTCCAGCACGCTGAACTCTAAGCTCATGTGCATCTTGACTGCTCTACTCGTGGAGATCAGGGTGACATTCAATCACAGCTTCCTAGGCTCAGGATCATTGCAGGCTGCTGCCGATCCCCGCCACATCTCACACCAAGGAGGTAACCCAAGCCCTGTACTCAATTGAAATCTCTTGCAGGCACGGGTCTTCATCAGCTTGCCCAGACTTCTCTGTACCCTTCTCTTATGCTCCTCCCATCAATAGGACGGCATGGTGCCACACCAGTAGAGTTGCTTCCTTACGGTGCCAGACACCTGGGTTCGATCCTGAACACGGTTGCACATTATTTGTACATTATTCCTGTGACTGCGTGGGTTATCTCTGGGTGCTCCAGTTTCCTCCCACACTCCAAAGAGATACAGGTTTGTAGATTAATTGGCTTTGATAAAGATTGTAAATTGTCCCTAGTGTGTAGGATAGAGTATGGGGTGATCGCTGGTCAGCATGGACACGGTGGGCCGAAGGGCCCGTTTCCTCACTGTATCTCTAAACTAAACTAAAATACTAAAACCGTTAATTCAGTAGCAACACGCCCCGGTACCTAGAAGAGTGTTGACCTTTTGAGAGGTGATCAGGCCAGCATAAAAACGATGCAAACTTGGGAACGTAGCACCGAAACTGGCAACATCAGTGTCAGGAATGTGCGACATGGGGAAACCCAAAAATACTCCTCTGTGAACTTTAGAGATGTAGCTCATGCCCGCGATGTGATTTCTACCTACAGCGCGAGTGATTCATAATCCTATGTTAATGCCAAAAAAGAGTGTGTGAAGCAATTTCTCGGCCCTGACAAGGACAATTTTATACATGAAGCTTAGTTAAAAAGAGACTTTATCACATCTCAAAATACGTCCCATAGGGCATCACAGCCAATTAATCAACTTCCAAGTGTTATAATATTACCGACACTGCAGAATGCAAATTTTTTGACAGTTACTAAAAATCCACAACCAGCAGCTGTAATTATATTTCTCAACTTTTTACGAAATCCACTGCCCCTCCACCACCAGTGACTGATCCACACCTTCATGTTCAGACTGACAATTCCCTCTTCTCCAGTCTATTTCCATGTCGATTGTCGTCCCACTGCTGTTAACTTGACAAACTGCTTCCTGCCTTTGACCACCTTGTTCTCATCTATTCTCTCACCACCTCCCATCAAGGGTGGCATAGTGGTGCAATGGGCAGCACAGTGACACAGTTGATAATAATAATAATAATAATGGATGGGATTTATATAGCGCCTTTCTAATACTCAAGGCGCTTTACATCGCATTATTCATTCACTCCTCAGTCACACTCGGTGGTGGTAAGCTACTTCTGTAGCCACAGCTGCCCTGGGGCAGACTGACGGAAGCGTGGCTGCCAATCTGCGCCTACGGCCCCTCCGACCACAACCAATCACTCACACACATTCACACACATTCACACACAGGCAAAGGTGGGTGAAGTGTCTTGCCCAAGGACACAACGACAGTATGCACTCCAAGCGGGATTCGAACCGGCTACCTTCCGGTTGCCAGCCGAACACTTAGCCCATTGTGCCATCTGTCGTCCCATGATAAAGCTGCTGCCTCACGGCACCAGAGTCTAGATCTATCCTACACACTAGGGACAATTTACAGAGACAAATTAACCTACAAACCTGCACATCTTTGGAATGTGGGAGGAAACCAGAGCACCCGGAGGAAACCCACGTAGTCACAGGAAGAACAGGCAAACTCCATACGGACAGCATCCATAGACAGGATCAAACTCGGATCTCTGCCGCTGTAAGGCAGTAACTCTATTGCTGTGCCACTGTGCTGCCCATGAACAAATGTCATTTGTTTTTAAATGGAGGCTCTTAAAAACACATTTGTTATATTTCTTGTGAAATCCTCAGTATAGCTTGCAATGAGCTTCAAAAAGACATCCACATAATCTGTCTCAACCAAGGTAACATTTGTAACTCCTTATCCTCTTTAATCTTTATCCAACATCATCCAATTCCATGGCGATATTGACATGTAGGCCCACTTCTATTTTTTTCCTGAGCACAGCCAACATATTTCCAATTGTAGTTTATGTTATTATTGGAGCATGTCTGCAGTTTGCCAAGCTTCCATCTTTGTGCCCCTGTCCCTCCACATATTTGCTTTAGACACTCAACTTGACTACTTATTTTAACCTCATGACATGTTAACTACTGCTGGATCAAAAGCAATAAGTTATTAATATCATTGTTGTCTAAAAGTTTTTTTTGAATCAGTATCACTGAAGCATTGCTTAATGACAGTTAGTTACCCAGCCTGGGAATAATGGGCAGAATGTATTATTCTGCAACTACAGAGACTCACGTTCATTCTGATCAATTGTGAGAAGATTTTCATCATCTACCTATACTTTTACTAAGTCTCCCATCTTGACCACTTCGGGTCTGCGTTGTAATTAAATTTGCGCAAAAACGCTACCCTATATTGCTAGGATTTTTTTGCTGCCTTACTCACCGTTCTCTCCTACTTCAAGACACCAAGTTTTGTTCCGATCGGTGAAATATGAGAAAAGTTATGAAGGTTTAAAAAATCGTGAGATCAGCAGATTGGTCTTCTTGCCTGTCAGTCACCATGAAGGTAACACCCCTTCCGGCACCCACTGGAGAATAAAACCCCGGAGGCAGGGCTGAATAAATAACCTGTGCTGATTGAGTCCGCAAGAGTGGAGTCGGGAAAGCCGCTGCGTGGAGTTGGGAAAGCCGCTGCGTGGAGTCGGGTAAGCGCTGTGTAGAGTCGGGCAAGCGCTGTGGTGCCGCAGCTGGTGGCCGCTGAGTGGAGTCCCTCCCTCCCCCCCAGCCCACCCTCCCCCCCATTGACTTCTCTAACTTCAAATAGCCCTTGCTTCCCCACTCTCACCATCCCTCCCCCTTCCCAGTTCTCCGACCAGTCTTACTGTCACCAACTACATTTTATCTGTTTGCTTTGTTGTTACCTTCTGCCAACTAACAATGATCTATTCTACATTTTCCTTGATCTGCATTTCCTTTGTCCTGTTTTCACACCTCACACATCCTTAACTATACACTTTCTTATCTACTTACCGCTCATTGCCCTGACATCAGTCTGAAGAAGGGTCTCAACCCAAAATGTCACCCATTCCTTCTTTTCAGAGATGCTGCCCTGTCCCGATGAGTTACTCCAGCATTTTGGGTCTATCTTCTTTTTTAAACCAGCATCTGCAGCTCCTTCCTACACAGGACTGAATACCAAGCAGGAGCAAACACTATGCTTATTATAGAAACATAGAAAATAGGTGCAGGAGTAGGCCATTCGGTCCTTTGAGCCAGCACTGCCATTCAATATGATCATGGTTGATCATCCAAAATTAGTACCTCATTTCTGCTATTTCACCATATGCCTTGATTACTTTAGCCCTAAGAGCTAAATTGAACTCAAAAGAAAGGAAAATTGTGTATTTGGGATACTACAAAATAGACATTTGCTGCCCATTTTACCTAATCCCCAAAGTTGAAATGTGATTCCTTAGTGTTCGAGCCAGCTGCAGTCATTCGGAATATTCCCATTCTTTTATCTTAAAATATGATTAATATTTCATGTTAACATCATAAGAGGAATAGATGAAGTAAATGCACGGAGTCTTTTACCCAGAGTAGGGGAACTGAGAACTAGAGGACATAGGTATAAGGAGCAGGTAGAAAGATTTAATAAGAACCAGAGGAGCTTTTTTTTTTTTTTTTTTAATTACACACAATTTATATGGATATATGGAAGCAGCTGCCAGAGGAGGTAGTTGAGTCAGGTGCCATCACAATGTTAAAACACAATTGAACAAGCACGTGGATAGGGACAGGTTGAGAAGGATATGGGCCAAATGCAGGCAGGTGGGATGAGTGTAGTTTGGGCATGTGGGTCAGTGTGGGCAAGTTGGGCCGAATGGCCTGTTTCCACACTGTATGACTATTTATGAATACCTTGTTGGCAACAGTATAGATTTCAATTACTGCTCTGGAACAATACTTCCAGTTAATCTGATGGAATAGCTAATCAGTGACAAGGGCCGTTTGAATTCTTTGTTAGTCTGATTAGGTAAGACAGTTTCTGAAGTCAGTGCCAGCTCTACAAACTGGTTTGTTTACAATTACATGCTTGTAAGATGTATTGAATAAACTGATGTTACTCCGACACTTCAATATCTAGATGTAAATATATAGTTCTATTGTTTCTATATCCTACATGTGATTATTATTGTGATAGATTCATTAGCTTTCTTTGTTTATTGCATTATTTTTTGCACTGAATTAATTCACGTTGTATGTCCATTGAATGTAAAATTATACTAAAAGGGTTATACTAGCACAAATTTCCAGCAGGTGTGACGTTTGCACCCTCAGTGGCGCCTTTTTTGGATGCTGAACATCCTTTAACATCCAAAACGACATTCATAATACATGCACAGACTTCCAATGGCCGCCCCCAGCTACGTTACAAGGATGTCTGCAAGAGAGATATGAAGGCTCTCGACATTGATGTTGTGTCCTGGGAGAGCTTTGCAGCTGACCGCACGAGGTGGAGAGGTACCCTGAACCAACATCTCAAAGCGGGGAAAAGAAACTGTTGAAGGCAACGGCAGACAAGCGGGCACGCAGAAAGGAG
Source organism: Amblyraja radiata (assembly GCF_010909765.2). NCBI lineage: Eukaryota > Metazoa > Chordata > Chondrichthyes > Rajiformes > Rajidae > Amblyraja > Amblyraja radiata. The sequence goes on from NC_045962.1 coordinate 20,345,204, forward strand.
CGCAGCAACTTCAACAAACCAGAGACCACACACAAATGTGACCTTTGCCACAGAGACTGTCACTCCCGCATTGATCTCTTCAGCTACAAGCGACGCTGCTCCAGCGAGGTTTGGAGCAAGCAGCCTACAACTAGGATGTGGCGGTGCTGTTAACAGCTGCGGCTCGCCTGCAGTCCGTCTGTCTTTACTTTTTTCTGTTGTTTTTTTTTGTCTTGTTTTCGTTAAGTTTTAGTTTGTTGGGTTGTGTTATGGGGGGTGAAACATGTTCTCTGTCTCTTCCTTCGGGGGAATGCGACTTTTTCGTGTCGTATCCCCCTTCTCTGCCTCCGTCTGCGCTGAGGCCTAATGGCGGAGCTGGCGGTCTCCAACCTGCGACTGACCCCGAGGCTCCGGAGGCAGAGCCAGCCAGGACTTACCAACGAGAGGCTGGCCGACTTCGGGGCTGAGGCAGCGGTGGCCCGACTTGCTGGTGCGGCGTTCTGGCTTTCGGCGGCGGCCTGGAGCTGATGCAGTGGGGCTCGGAGCTGAGACTGCGGGACCCGGAGCTGGGGCAGCGGCCTGGAGCTGGGGCGCCGGCCCGGAGCGGAGACTGCGGGACCCGGAGCTGGGGCGGCGGCCCGGAGCGGAGACTGCGGGACCCGGAGCTGGGGCGGCGGCCCGGAGCGGAGACTACGGGACCCGGAGCTGGGGCAGCGGCCTGGAGCTGGGGCGGCTGCCCGGAGCTGATGCTGTGGCGGGCTGTGGCGGCGTTCCGGCTTTCGGCGGCGGCGACATCACCAAGGAGGTCTGCTGGACTGGAGGGCGGCATCTCCGTCCTGGATCGATCGCCTCAGCGCAGAGGGAGAACAAGGAGGGAAGAGACGGAGACTAAGACTTTGCCTCCATCACAGTGAGGATGTGCTTGGTGAACTCACTGTGGTGGATGTTTAATTTGTGTTTATTGTATGTTTTGTTTTTATTGGTTCTGTGTATGACTGCAGGCAACATAATTTCGTTCAGACCGAAAGGTCTGAATGACAATAAAGGAATCTAATCTATTCTAATCTAATCATCACCCATGGTCAGTCATGACCGAGGGGGGCCTACAGCTAAGCACACACCTCACCCCTGCGCACCTTGGCCAATAACCAGTTGATGACAGTGTAGGCATTTAGAGGTTCATGTCTTCTTAATCTTACCTAACCCAACATCATAATATGAAATACCCCCTTTATCACCACCACAAAAGGAGCCACGCAGGTTAGTGTGCTATTCATTAATTCTGCCGTTTGAGAGATACAGCACGGAAACAAGCCCTTCGGCCCACCGATTCCATGCCGACCAACGACCAGCCCATACACTAGTTCAATGTTATCCTAGTTTCGCATCTTACACACAAAGGGCAATTTACAGAGACCAATTTACCTACAAACCTGCACATCTTTGGAATGTGGGAGGAAAACAGAGCACTTGGAGAAAACTCACAGGGTCACAGGGAGAACGTTCAAACTCCATATAGACAGCATTGTAAGGCAGCAGCTCTACCATTGCACCACTGTGCCGCCCCTAAACTCAAGACAGAATTGGACCAGTATGATTAATCTCTCCTCATACCACCAGGAAACAGTCTGATGAATCCTTACTGTAACTCCCCGTCACAAGCTTAGACTTGAGTTTAGAGATACAGCATGGAAGCAGACCCTTCAGCCGATCAAATCCACACTGACGATTGTTCACACTAGTTCTATGCTACCCGACATTCTCGTCTGCTTCCTACACATTTGGGGAATTCACAGAGGCCAATGAACCTACAAACCCAACGTCTTTGGGATGTGGGAAGAAACCGGAGGAAATCAACGTGGTCACATGATTAAATCCATTGGGCATTGTGCGGCAGTAGCTTTACCTGCTGCGCCACCCATTATGAGTTTTGGTGTTTCCATAATTGGTTACCGATTCAACAATTTAAAAGGGAATTGTACTAGTTGATGCTGAATCACTTTATCCTTGACTTGAAGGCTTCTGCACAGACCAATTGCTCCCAGTTCTGGGCGGACTGGTGGGCGATCTCCTTGGCATTGAGCACAACATGAAGAGGAGGGAACACAAAACAGGGGAAATTGCTGCAAAGAGGAGGAATGGAAGGGGGGGGGGGGGAGGCACTTAGAGCAGAAGGTTCTTTCTTCAGTGAGACTTTAGTTAGCAGATCCATTGGAGAAAACATTATTGGCTGTTTTGATCCCTGGGATTTCCTTTGTGCATTGATGCCCTGAGAAAAGATGACCAAAGACTCAACTTGCACAGATGTAAACTGAAATTGGGTACGGGTTGTTGGAGCAACTACTGAAACCCAGAGGTGATGAGTGGATAGAAAATACTGCATGGATAGAAAATACCATGTGCCATACACTGCATCATAGTTGATTCCAAAAGTGTCCAGCTGGAAGCAGCTTCCTGTTCCAAATTATTGAGAACAGGCTCCAAACTTAGGTCAAGTCAAGTCAAGAGACTCAAGAGTGTTATATTGTCATATGTCCCAAAACAGGACACTGAAATTCTTATTTGCAGCAGCACAAAAGATATGTAAACACAGTACTCTATAAAACTCGTAATAAACAACAAAAAGCTCAGTGTACCAAATAAATAAATACATGTGTAAGATGGAACGGCAGATGCTGGTTTAAACCGAAGATAGACACAAAAAGCTGGAGTAACTCAGCAGGACAGACAGCATCTCTGGAGAGAAGGAATGGGTGACTTTGAGTCGAGACCCTTCTTCAGATGTAACAAATAAATAACTCCATCAAAATTCCAAGCCATAAACTTATTCCAGACTCTTTGTGCTACTTGGCAATAAAGGCATGCTTTAATATGAACTTTTCCTTGTACTGTCATTGGTGACCTCTTCCATCAACCATGCATGTGTAGTCTCACCAAAAGTCTTCATCTGCCTGCATAGAATTGGCGTGCATGCACTCTCTGTTGGTCAGTGGGCGTTGAATATTGTACAGCAGTTATTTCAGCACCTCCAGAATCCACAATAGGCAACTCTTTTAAAAGAAGCAAGCTGGCTTTAAGTAATGTGTATTATGTTTAAGCAGTGATAATTAGAAGCAACATCAATCCACAGTAGCGCCAATGAATTGTATAAGGCCCTGTACGCTGAAGTCATCGTATTAGCAAGCATCAGAAATCTGGCACGCTGCCATCTTACATTTAATAGGATAGGGTACATCACTTAATCCAAGCCTGCACTCAGTGTCAGAGGCAAACCAATTTAAATTCCACAATGGACTATCAGACCTTTTTGTAAGTATCCAAGACTTAAACCCCCTTTTCACGGGGCGAGTTGACGCAAGATGTCACCAGAGTGAAGAGGTCGTGGTCCAGCACGAGTCTCGCACGATATAACGGCAGTAGATAAAGAGTTCCCACGGTACTCGGCATTTATGTTATTCGTGCGAGTTACTTGGCCGTTTCCCGAGCAGTCGCGTTAAATCTTGAATGAACATCGTGAACTACACGTGACACAAATGATGTAACTTTTTTTTTCACACACTATATATATCCTCCCTTGGTTGAATCGGCTCATTTGGAGACGTAGAGTGGTGGAATTAAATAGAACTTCAAGCATTGGATGTATTCCGTTATATTAAAAGTTCTGAACAGTAAATAGAGCCTGCCCTCCGCATTTAATGTGCTATTTCTTGTGCTTCTTGGATACCTGAGCACAAGTTGGTAAATACAGATGGCCTTTTTAAAGGCAAGCATTACAAGTGAGAATTGCCTGCCCTCATGCATAATTCTTTTTATGGCTCTTTAAACTTCAAACACAGAGGGTGTAAAAGCTGTCTGCGACTTTTTTACTTTGCAGCTGCAGGGCAGACAGACAGACTTATAAGAGAAGTTTAAGTTTACTGCAAACACAGAACTTTTACATCAATAGCAATGTATGTTTTAAAATCTTGGATAACATTAAATGGTTCTCCTCTTGATGAACTTATATATCGTTATATAAACTCACATGAGCACTCGGGAAACTCGGCAGCCTTCGTCTCCAGCAGGTTCCTTTTCCTCTCCCTGTTTCTATAATCCTCTCTGGATTTATCGTACAGAATCTCGTTAAATTGGAACCATTCTACAAGTTCCCCCTCTTGTTCCCTGGTGAAGTTATATGGCTTTACCTTCTGCCATCTTCCCTTTACATAAGCGTCTGTAGAGGCTATTCCTACAACGGCTACTGGGGAGGCAATCTGAATTGCACCTTGCTCACCCTCTCCCTGCTCCAAGGAGCCCACAGGCAGTGTTATCTGTGGCATCTCCTGTTGCCTCTCCACCTGTCTCTCTTGCTGCGTCTCCTCCTCATTCTCCTGCATGGCAAAAACATCTCTGACCCGCTTTTCCCCCTTCCTTTGAGATTTTCTGGGAGCCATCTCTGCAAGTGTTCCTGTTAAAAAGATTATCCAACAATGACAATTAGGTGGGACGTCCTCGAAGGACACATGTTCCCATGTGTCCTTTTGAGACCACCTTTTTTAATCACCTTCTGTCCCCTCTGTCCAGCTTCCGGGTTCACCGTTCGCAGGAGTTCCCACGGTACCCGCAAGAGTTATTACGGATATCGCACGGATATCGCACTGGCCACTACGTTCATATAATGTTGCAATACTCAACCACAAGTGTACAAGTCACTCTTGGAGAAATTCCAATTTTCTTGAATTTTCTCCCGAGTGACCAAGTTACACGATGACCTGCCGTTAGCGCTACGGTGGTCCACGGTGGTCCACGAATGCCGCACTGTTATCGCACGAGGTTCCCACGATGTTGAACTCTGGTTAACTCTTGCGTCAAGTCGCCCCGTGTAAAAGCCGCATTAACTTTTCATAAATGTTACTTTGTTTCCAACTAAAAACAATTTGTGATAAACATCATATGCAAAGTCATATTATAGAATGGCATCTTGCTAAAATAAATTTACGTGGAAATGTGACTGTTATTGAATCTTCATCTTAGGCATTAAATGAAAATAAATCATCCTCTGGTGAAAATTGTACTTTTATAATGTAATCCTTACTCTGTAGAGAAATGCTAAACGGGAGGCTCACAAAACTGTTATTGACTCACCCAGAGAACCAATGTGTTATTATTGATTTTATTCTTTGCAATATGGTTACCCTCCTACATATCTAAGATTTAGCCTCAGATTAAACCCCTATCCCACGGTACGAGTTCATTCAAAGAGTTCTCCCGAGTTTGCCCTGATTCGAACTCGGTGATTTACGGTAATGGCCGCTCGTCGGTACTCGGGGCTCTCGTGGACATTTTTCATCATGTTGAAAAATCTTCACGAGTCTTCCCGTGCTTACCTGCTGTTAGCGAGTCTTCCCGAGTACCTGCCGTTAGCGTTAAGAGACATCCCTGAGCTCCGACGTACCCGCTACGTTCATTCTCCGTGCTTACCATGAGTTTGATTTTTTTTAAACTCGGGAGAGCTCTTGGTATGAACTCGCACCGTGGGACAGGGCTATCAGTTTATTTTACTGAATAAGACAAAAACATTGGAAACCTTCCCCGTCTGCCAGCATTGTGAAGCAGCTGTTTGCCCATTTCCAAACTATGCCACTGAGAGGCATTTGATGGTGAACCTGCACAAAAGGCATTCATTGTAGACTTTTTAGCAACACCTTGATGACTTGAAATAGCGCACACAGCAAATTATTGAGGTTCTCTCCCCAGTAAAACTCATTAGGGTGGCATTGAGGGAACATCAGGTGAGGGTGAAAAAGTTAAACCTGAGGGGTCTTTTTCCACACAGAGGTTGGTGTATGTATGGAATGATCTGCTGGAGGAGGTAGTTCAGGCAGGTGGTATTGTAATGTTTATGAAACATTTGGACAGGTGCATGGATAGGACAGGTTTAGAGGGATAGGGACCAAATGCAGGCGTGACTAGTGACTAGTGTAGATGGGACACGTTGGTTGGTGTGGGAAAGTTGGGCTGAAGGGCCCGTTTCCACACTGTATGAACCTATGACTAAGAAATTATAACTTGCAATGACACGTAGAACTAGAAGCTCTGCTTCACACATGGCTTAAGGCATTCTTATGCCTTGAATTCAGGCTGATTGGAGGCGAACATTAGAAGTACCCCCAGTGGAGATCAGCAGAAGGGTCTTGACCCGAAACGTCATCTATTCCTTTCTCCAGAGATGCTGCCTGACCCAGAGTTACTCCAGCATTTTGTTTTTATCTTAGGTATAAACCAGCATCTGGAGTTCCTTCCTACACACAAGGGTTTGCTTATCCAATCCCATGTTAAAATCCACTCTTATGAGAGAAACAGAACACTCCAGGCTCGCTGAATGTACATAATCAGACCCACCTTTACCACCACATGGTATTGATGGCCAAAATGATTTTGAGAACACAGAACAAAATATTTAAATACAAGTCTTAATGATAAAGTGATATCCAGGCTACTGCAAATTATAACGAATCACTCTACACATTTATAAATTTGTTGATCAAAACCATATGGTACTAATTTTCCTTTGACATGGAGAATTAGATTGTCAATGAACAAGTTGCACATCTGTGATTCGGAGCAGCAGCCCATGGTTAATAACTTTTACTTACCCAAGGCTTTTTCCCCTCTTACTTAGTGTTATATATGCATGAAGACTTTTCTTATTTGTTTATCTCAATCTATTATGGCATGAAATGAATACTAATTTTAGTATATTATATAAAGTTATTAAGTTCACTCTTAAAAAAAAATCTTTGTTTCTTTCCATCGTGGCATCATTCCCAAAATTGATTTTTTTTTTTTGAGAAACTTAAAGCCAATAATGTACTTTCACTAAATTGTTCTTCAGCAACTAAATAAAATGGGACTAAGTAATGAATCCAAAACTGCCAGCATAAGTGATTGGTTGATTACGGTGCACTTTAGGAATGAATGAGAGGCCACTCCGCATGCAAGAGCTAATGAGCAAACACTTCATCCAATCTAAACGGGTCCCAACCAGAAACATCGCCTGTCCATTCCTTCCATAGATGCTGCCTGACCCACACTCAAGATTGGACAGACACAAAATGCTGGAGTAACTCAGTGGGTCAGGCAGCATTTCTGGAGAAAAGGAATAGGTGACGTTTCGGATCTCAACCCACGTCACCTATTCCTTCTCTCCAAAGATGCTGCCTGACCCGCCGAGTTACTCCAGCATTTTGTGTCTATCTTCAGTGTAAACCAGCATCTGAAGTTCCTTACTCCATACTCAAGATTCCAGCATCTAGTCTTTTGCGTCTTCACTTCACCCTGGAAACGCTGATGCCCATTAACCAGCTGAGAACTCATGCCCGGGATCTTTCCTCACCCCACTCAGGCTCAGTGTTTAATAACAGGGTGCCAGCCTCACAAGTGTCCTCCCCCCTGAACAAGATTCAGTAGAACAGTAGGACCTGTCTGAGTGGCTCACTCATGCTTACTTTAGCATGGGGTCTTTAATGGTACATGGTGTCTGTGTCCACATCCCTCAGCAATAGGAGGTAATCCAGCCAAGGAAAACATGAAGGGTCTCAACCCAAAACATCACCTATTTCTTTTCTCCAGAGATGCTGCCTGACCCACTGAGTATCTCCAGCATTTTGTGTCTATCTATGGGATTTTACAAACATGGTCCGAACCTAATGTATTCAAGGCCTGGCCCGTAGCCAAACATGGTTAGGTTGAAGACGTGGTAAAATGACCCAAGGAATTATGTTCCAAATAATATGTAAAGAATTGTGCAAATCTAGACAAGAAAGATTAGAATCAGGAGCAGTTTGCATACCCCTCTGACCCCCAAAATATGTTGATGCTCACTTGATGGCAAAATGTGCCAGGATCAACTGGAGTGGTAACTCTTCATTAAAAGGGAAGGTAGACAAAAATGCTGGAGAAACTCTGCGGGTGAGGCAGCATCTGTGGAGCGAAGGAATAGGTGACGTTTCGGGTCGAGACCCTTCTTCAGACTGATGAGGGGGTGGGGGTGGGGTGGGGGGGGGGGGGGGGGAGAAGAAAGGAAGAGAAAATACAGTGGGCTGTGGAAGAGCTGGGAAGGGGAGGGGAACGAGGGAGAAAGCAAGGACTACCTGAAATTGGAGAAGTCAATGTTCATACAATGTAAACTACCTAAGCGAAATATGAGGTGCTGCTCCTCCAATTTACGGTGGGCCTCACTCTGGCCATGGAGGAGGCCCAGGACAGAAAGGTTGGATTCGGAATGGGAGGGTTGAAGTGTTGAGCCACCGGGAGATCAGGTTGGTTATTGCGAACTGAGCGGAGGTGTTGCGCTTGGTCTCACTGATGTAGAGCAGCTGACACCTAGAGCAGCGGATGCAATAGATGAGTTTGGAGGAGGTGCAGGTGAATCTCTACCACACCTGGAAAGACTTGGGTCCTTGGATGGAGTCAAGGGGCGAGTTACTTGTCGCTTAAGTGTAGCATTTCCTGCGGTTGCAAGGGAAAGTACCAGGGGAGGGGATGTTTTGGGTGGGAAGGGATGAATTGACCAGGGAGTTACGGAGGGAGCGGTCTCTGCGGAAAGTCGAAAGGGGAGGAGATGGGAAGATGTGGCCAGTGTTGGGATCCCTTTGGAGGTGGCGAAAATGTTGGAGGATAATCTGGTGTATGTGACGGCTGGTAGGGTGGAAGGCGAGGACAAGGGGGACTCTGCCCTTGTTACGAGTCGGGGATGGAGAGTGAGAGCAGAGCTGCGGGGTATAGAAGAGACCCTGGTGAGAGCCTCATCAATAGTTGAGGGGAACCCCCGTTCCCTTAAAATGAGGACATCTCCGATGCCCTGATTTGGAACACCTCATCCTGGGTGCAGATACGGCGTAGACGGAGGAATTGGGAGTACGGGATAGAGTCCTTATAGGAAGCAGGGTGGGAAGAAGTGTAGTCCAGATAGCCATGGGAGTCTTTGTCTTACCATGGATGTGTGTTGTCTGCCTTTTCCCCTGGACCGGATATGTGCAACACCATAACCTGATAGTGGCACCAGCAGTTGACGGACTGCACAACAACAGCGAGCGAGAGCAAGAGCGCATGGAACAAACGCTTTTCACTGCAGGAAATAACTGCAGATGCTGGTTTAAATCGATGGTCGACACAAACTGCTGGAGTAACTTTTCACTGCACGTGACAATAAACTAAACAAAATACATAAACAGACATATAAATTAAATTTTTTTGTGTAAAGTAAAAAAGAATGCCCCCAAGTAAATATAGTTTGGAGCCTATTTGGTGGTTGTAGTGTTTAATCACCTGGTGGCTGTAGGGAAGAAGCTGCTTCCGAACCTGGACGTTACAGTTTTCAGAGTCATATACCTTCTTTCTAATGCAAGAGTGAAATGGGAGCATAGCCAGGGTGGTGTGGGTCTCTGATGATGCTGGCTGCCTTTATGAGGCAGCGACTCGTAGATTCCTTCATTGGCGGGGCATCAGATCAGTTATCAAGCAAGATTATATCTGGACAAAATTACTATAAATGTCTAGGAAGTTTTATTGTGCTGTATCCAATGCCTCTTAAATAACCTCTCCACTGCTTTAATCTGATGCATGATATATAGTCTACCATCCATCATGTAGCGTTTTTCAAAGTGGAAAAACAGTACACGGTTGTTTCCAAATTAACTTAATGGGCTGGTCAATTGATTGTGCTTCTATGTGCTTGCCTTTCCATTGGCGAATATGTCTGAGCCGTAAGCCCTACCATTATAGTTTTATGTAGTTCTCAAAGATGTACCTATTATCTTCAAAAACATATGTTTTAATAGATTAAAGATGAACAAAAGCACATCATTTTTGAAAACATGGCCTGATATCAATTTTAAACATAATAAGTATATTTTGTAGAGAAGGGGGTAATAAACAGCAAACAATTTGAATGACTGCCCCTTATACTGTGTCAGCAACATATGAGCATTAGATCAACTAATAACAGAACACATTATTAATCTTCAGCTTTTGTCACTGGTGTGACAGTATAAGAGCAAATGGATCTCTGAATTATTGCCTTTGTACTAGCTAATCTCCCGGGAGAGAGGCAATATTTTTTGTGACTCTGACATCTTGTAATAGCTTAAAACTTTGCAATCAAATATGTAAACATGTGTCACAGGTGAAACAAAGGCCAAAATTAAAAAAAAGGTTCTGTTTGAAATGGCCATTTGAAAATTACAAAGGGTAATATTAATTGCTGGACTGGACAAGGTCTGCTACTGATCTTCAATCTCACAAATGGTTTCAGAGCAGTGATTCAAAGCCATATACCTACCTACAGTAAATTTGCTTAGGAAGGCGAATTGTGTCACAGCTATTACTCAAAGCAGTTCCAGATGGATTTAGCACTGGGTAAATGGTTGGAAAATGGCTTTTAATGTTCAGAAATTGAAGATAATACATATTGAAACCAATAACTTAAAATATGAAACATCAGTCCAGCATTAGCTTATTACCACGATGGCATCAATGTTACCGCTGTCAAAATATATATTGAATTAAAGCAATTGTAATGTATAGACTAATGGTGCTTCGAGTTGCTAGTGCACAGTGAACAGTCTTCAAGACTTGGCCTACACATTTAAAAGAAAGGCACTGGTTCCCACTACTTTAACAGGAAGTGTTTGTAATTTTGTTTTTAATATCTTTAGGCATATCCAATGTTCTTCTCTCGTTCTGTTATAGCTAGATGTGAATAAATGTATTAACTTTTTTTTTTAAATGGCTATATTCATTGCGTTTACCAGTGAATTGCAAGCATTGAAATAGATAACATAAGAAAATAGGAGCAGGGGTAAGCCACTAGGTCTCATCATTCAATATGATCTTGGCTCATTTTAGCTTCGGCTAAGCAATTGAAAATGTGGTATCAGGTCAACGTTTATAATTTTCACGTGCACCGAGGTACATTGTTTTGCATGCGATCCAAACAGATCTGATATAGACAATAGATAATAGACAATAGACAATAGACAATAGGTGCAGGAGTAGGTCATTCGGCCCTTCGAGCCAGCACCGTCATTCAATGTGATCATGGCTGATTATCCACAATCAGTACCCCGTTCCTGCCTTCTCTCCATATCCCCTGACTACGCTATCTTTAAGAGCCCTATCTAGCTCTCTCTTGAAAGTATCCAGAGAACCGGCCTCCACCGCCCTCTGAGGCAGAGAGTTCCACAGGCTCACAACTCTTTGTGTGAAAAAGTGTTTATTCATCTCCGTTCTAAATGGCTTACCCCTTAATCTTAAACTGTGGCCCCTGGTTCTGGACTCCCCCAACATCGTGAACATGTTTCCTGCCTCTAGCGTGTCTAAACCCTTAATCTTATATGTTTCAATAAGATCTCCTCTCATCCTTCTAAATTCCAGAGTATACAAGCCCAGCCACTCCATTCTCTCAGCTTAAGACAGTCCCGCCATCCCGGGAATTAACCTTGTGAACCTGCGCTGCATTCATGCAATAGCAAGAATGTCCTTCCTCAAATTTGGACCAAAACTGCACTCACTAGGGCCCTGTACAACTGCAGAAGACCTCTTTGCTCTAATACTCAACTCCTCTTGTTATGAAGAGGAGTTGAGTATATACCTCCTCTATATACTATACATAAATATAATCAAATCATACTCGGGTACAATAGATAAAAGCAAAGGGGACGTACAAAACATTAAGCAAAGGGGAAGATATGGAGTGCAGAGTATAGTTCTCAGGATAACCCACTGTTTTTCTCTTATACTGTGCCAATTCCCCATAGACTGCAATCTTTCAGAAGGTTATCTAGTTCCTCTTTAATTACCACTCATTCACACTCTTGGAGTCTGTGGAGTATTCCAGTAATTCACCACCATATGCGAGATGTTCCTGATTTCAAAGAGGAGAGTGAACTTGAAAATAAGGTTTGAAGAACCACAATTTCTAACAACAATGCAACAAAGAAAAGTGTTCTCTGGTATCCAGTAATGAGTTTCAACAGTATTTGTATATCTTGGCCAAAACAAATGAGTCAAATTAGGCCAAGCTAAAGCTCGGCAATTGCTTTGCTGAACATCTCCGCTCAGTCCATCTTAACCAACCTGATCGCCCGGCTGCTCAGCACTTCAACTCCCCCTCCCATTCTGACCTTTTTGTCCTGGGCCTCCTCCATTGCCAGAGTGAGGCGCAGCGCAAATTGGAGGAACAGCACCTCAAATTTCGCTTGGGTAGTTTACACCCCACACCACCCGGTATGAACATTGCCTTCTCTAATTTTAGATACCCTTTGCTTTCTCCCTCTTTCCCCTCCCCAGTTCTCCCACAAGCCTACTGTCTCCGCCTACTTCCTTTCTTTTTCCCGCCTCTCCCCCGACATCAGTCTGAAGAAGGTTCAACCCGAAACGTCACCATTTCCTTCTCTCAATAGATGCTGCCTCATCCGCTGAGTTTCTCCAGCAGTTTTTGACTGCCTTAGTCAAATCCTTGATAGACACATAGAAACATAGAAACATAGAAAATAGGTGCAGGAGTAGGCCATTCGGCCCTTCGAGCCTGCACCGCCATTCAATATGATCATGGCTGATCATCCAACTCAGTATCCAGTACCTGCCTTCTCTCCATACCCCCTGATCCCTTTAGCCACAAGGACCACATCTAACTCCATATACATGAGTACAAGCCCAGCACTGGCCAACCTACTGACACAAAAATGAATAGGTGACATTTCGGGACGAGACCCTGTTCATCCTTGTTGAATGACAAAATGGCGGCGGCGCGGGCACACCGCGACGCCCTGTGTCTCCCTAGAATGGGAAAAATAGCGACGATCCCCTTACCTGTTTCAAGGCTGCTCACTCGGAGCAGTCATGTATCCATCTCGTACAGCCAACAGGAACTTCTGGACTTCGGTTCCTGCGGCTGCAACAACTTTCTGGGCGATCTCCGTCTTCCGTCTGAGCTCATCAGAGCAACAGAGCACCCGACTGGAGACCGCCAGGTGAGTCGCGGGGTTGGAGACCGTCACCCGACCCTCGGCCCTCACCCGACCCGCGGAGCCCAACCGACCCGCGGCCCCCACCCGACCCGCGGAGCCCAACCGACCCGCGGCCCCCACCCGACCCGCGGCCCTCACCCGACCCGCGGCCCCACCGACCCGCGGCCCTCACCCGACCCGGCCCCCCACGAACGCTGGCCCCCACCGACCCGCGGCCCCCACCCGACCCTCGGCCCTCACCCGACCCGCGGCCCTCACACGACCGCGGCCCCACCCGACCCGCGGCCCTCACCCGACCTCGGCCCCACACCAACCCGCAGCGGCGCCAACCGAACCGCGGCCCTCACCGACCCGCGGCCCCACCCGACCAGGCCCTCACCAGACCCTCGGCCCTCACCCTAAACGCGGCACCAACCCGACCCGCGGCCCCCACCCGACCCTCGGCCCCTCACACGACCCGCGGCCCCCACCGGACCCGCGGCCCTCACCCGACCCTCGGCCCCACCCGACCCGTCTGCGCCCCACGCCCGCGGCCCTCACACGCCCGCGGCCCCCACCCGACCCCTCGGCCCTCACCCGACCCGCGGCCCCCACCCGACCCTCGGCCCTCACCCGACCCGCGGCCCCCACCCGACCCGCGGAGCCCAACCGACCCGCGGCGCCCAACCGACCCGCGGAGCCCAACCGTCCCGTGGAGCTGGAGAACGCCAGGTGAGTCCCGGAGCTGGAGAACGCCACCGGACCCGTGGAGCTGGAGAACGCCACCCGACCCGTGGAGCTGGAGAACACCACCCGACCCGTGGAGCTGGAGAACGCCACCCGACCCGTGGAGCTGGAGAACGCCACCCGACCCGTGGAGCTGGAGAACGCCACCCGTCCCGTGGAGCTGGAGAACACCGCGGAGCTGGAGACCGCCACCCGACCCGTGGAGCTGGAGAACGCCAGGTAAGCCCCGGGGCTGGAGACCATCAGCAGAGCCGCGGGGCTGAAGAACGCCTGCGGAGTCACGGAGACGCAGACGCGGAGCAACGGAGCGGCAGAATACCAGCGCGCACCAAGCCAGCTCGGCCGACCAGAAGCACCAACAGACGGCGACGCGTACGAAAACACCGCCGGGGACGCAGAGGTGGGTTAAAGGCCAGGTTAGAGCTAGCCCCACACAGGGTAGCGATTCCTAGCCTTTTTCTCGCCAACGTGCGCTCACTGGCAAACAAAATGGACGAACTCCGGCTAAGGATCACCTCCCACAGCTGGATCAAGGACTGCAACATCCTGATCTTCACGGAAACTTGGCTCAACACTGACGTTCCTGACAGCGCCATCCAGCTACCGGGGCGTCATTTACTCCGAGCGGACAGGACATCAGACTCCGGTAAGACCAGAGGTGGGGGTCTGTGCATTTATGTAAATAAAGCATGGTGCACGGACTCCACCATCATCGAGAGTCACTGCTCAGCTAACCTTGAGTTCCTCTTGGTTAGATGCAGACCGTTCTATCTGCCCAGAGAGTTCACCTCCACTGTTGTGACTGCAGCCTATATCCCTCCTGATGCTAATGCCAAGCTTGCAATGAAAGAGCTGCATACTGCCATTAGCAATCAACAGACGCACAACCCCGAGGCAGCCTTCATTGTTGCGGGTGACTTCAATCACTCTAACCTGAAGACTGTACTCCCCAAATTCCACCAACATGTCTCCTTCCCCACTAGAGTAGACAAGACACTGGACAAAGTCTACACCAACATGGCTGAAGCTTACAAAGCCATCCCCCTCCCCCACCTTGGTCAGTCTGATCACGTCTCATTGTTCCTGCTCCCTAAGTACTCCCCACTCATCAGACGGGTTAAACCAACTGTGAGGACAGTTAAAGTCTGGTCAGAGGAAGCGGACTTCACACTTCAGCAGTGTTTTGGAAACACTGACTGGAAGACGTTTGCAGCCCAGGCCACCCTTGACTCCCACACGGACATTGATTCCTACACATCCTCTGTTCTGGACTTTATAAACTCCACCATCAATAGTGTCACCTCCCTCAAACAGGTGACCATATTCCCGAATCAGAAGCCATGGATGAACAGCGAGGTCAGGCTACTGCTGAAAGCACGGGACACCGCTTTCAGGTCAGGCGATGCTCGAGCCTACAGTTCAGCCAGGGCTAACCTGAAGAGGGGCATCAAGAAGGCCAAGCACTGCCATAAGCTCAGGATTGAGGAGCACTTCAACAACAACTCCGACCCCCGACGCATGTGGCAAGGCATCCAGGCCATCACGGACTACAGACCCTCCAACACCACCCCCACATCCAGCGACGCCTCCTTCCTTGAGGAGCTTACCCACTTCTATGGCCGCTTCGACAGGGACAATCTAGAGACAGCCATCAAGGCTGTGCTACCTGCCGATCACCAACCCCTCACACTCACCCCCTACGACGTATTTGTGGCACTGAGTAGGACTAATGCACGTAAAGCTGCTGGCCCTGACGGCATCCCCGGGCGCGTGCTCAGGGCCTGTGCTGCGCAGCTGACAGACGTCTGGACTGACATCTTCAACCTGTCACTTGCCCAAGCAGTTGTCCCCACGTGCCTTAAAACCACCTCCATCGTGCCAGTGCCAAAACACTCCACTGCGGCAAGCCTCAACGACTTCCGCCCAGTTGCACTTACCCCCATCATCACCAAGTGCTTCGAGAGGCTGGTCCTGGCACACCTCAAAAGCTGCCTACCCCCCACACTGGATCCCTATCAGTTTGCCTACCGCAAGAACAGGAGTACGGAGGATGCCATCTCAACGGCACTTCACTCCGCCCTCTCCCACCTCGACAACAGAGACACTTACGTAAGAATGCTGTTCATCGATTACAGCTCAGCATTCAACACCATTATACCCTCAAAACTGATCACCAAACTCGGTAACCTGGGCATCGACCCCTCCCTCTGCAACTGGATACTGGACTTTCTAACCAACAGACCCCAGTCTGTTAGGTTAGACAAGCACACCTCTTCAACCCTCATCCTGAACACCTGCGTTCCACAGGGCTGTGTGCTGAGCCCCCTCCTCTACTCCCTCTTCACCTATGACTGCACACCTGTACATGGTACTAACACCATCATCAAGTATGCAGATGATACAACGGTGATTGGCCTCATCAGCAACAACGATGAGTCGGCCTACAGGGAGGAGATCCAGCACTTAGCAGCATGGTGCGCTGACAACAACCTGGCCCTTAACTCCAAGAAGACCAAGGAGCTCATTGTAGACTTCAGGAAGTCCAGGGGCGGCACGCACACCCCCATCCACATTAACGGGACGGAGGTGGAACGTGTTTCTAGCTTCAGGTTCCTGGGGTCAACATCTCCGATGACCTCTCTTGGACCCACAATACCTCAACTCTGATCAAGAAGGCTCACCAGCGTCTCTTCTTCCTGAGGAGACTGAAGAAGGTCCATCTGTCTCCTCAGATCCTGGTGAACTTCTACCGCTGCACCATCGAGAGCATCCTTACCAACTGCATCACAGTATGGTATGGCAACTGCTCTGTCTCCGACCGGAAGGCATTGCAGAGGGTGGTGAAAATTGCCCAACGCATCACCGGTTCCTCGCTCCCCTCCATTGAGTCTGTCCAAAGCAAGCGTTATCTGCGGAGGGCGCTCAGCATCACCAAGGACTGCTCTCACCCCAACCATGGACTGTTTACTCTCCTACCATCCGGGAGGCGCTACAGGTCTCTCCGTTGCCGAACCAGCAGGTCCAGGAACAGCTTCTTCCCGGCGGCTGTCACTCTACTCAACAACGTACCTCGGTGACTGCCAATCACCCCCCCACCCCCCGGACACTTATTATCACTTATTATTATTTATTTAAATCATTTGCTATGTCGCTCTTCCAGGGAGATGCTAAATGCATTTCGTTGTCTCTGTACTGTACACTGACAATGACAATTAAAATTGAATCTGAATCTGAATCTGAATCTGAAGAGGCTGTCTAAGGGAATGACTCCTGGTATTTCATACTCATTCACACACATGGCACCAGCCAAAATAATGTTCAGTGCTGAATTTCAACGATGTTCCTTTGTGGCGTTAATCAGGAATGGAATGTTGCAAGTCCCAATTAATCAACTGCAGTGCTCCCTGTTAATCCCCAGTTAAATGGTTCACTCTTGCCTTTCAGAGAGTGGGATTGGATTATCATGGAACCATAGGTGAAAAAGTCCATGAGCCCACTGTTGCAAAACCTCCTAAACTTTGTAAGGAAGCAGTTTGTAAATACTCTGGCAAGGATGATGAAGAATCAGGGGCCTCAATCTCTGTAATCGTTGAAATTAATTTAGCTAAATTGTATCATCAATAACCTGTGCATTTCATCATGTCAAAAAGTTGGCAGAACATCTCAAAATGCTTTGTGTGAAGCATGTGAATAAAATAGAAACATTTATCAAGGTTGATGACAAAATGACTGGGTAACACAGGATGGGTTTTTAGAGTATCTGAAAAGATGTGAAAGAAGTGGAAGCATAAAAGGTTTCCAGGCAGTTTCGAGTTTAGGCTAAGGCAACTGAAAATGTTGCATCAGGTCTAGCTTTAGGTTTAATATTATCACCAAGGTGCAGTGAAAAGCATTGTTTTGCATGCTATCTAAGCACAACGTGCTATGCTATACATAAATATAATCGTCAAACTCAGGTGCAACCGATAGAGCAAAGGGGGAGTACAATAAACAGGGCAAAGGGTAGACACTGAGTGCAGAGTATAGTTCTCAGCATCAATAGTTTATGGATGAACATCAAGATGGGAAAATGGCAATGGAAGATGACAGACTTCTCAAAGAAGCAAGGTTCAAAAAGGATCAATCTGACTATCATCTAAATTGTGAAAGTTAAGAACTGGAGCCTTCCAGAGAAATTTGTGGTCAGATACATAGATCACAAAAATACACAGGAAAATAATTATAAAAATCTAAATAATGGAATCTTAGCCTGGAGAGTTGGAATACAAAAGATAATTTGTTTTATCTAAGCTGTGAAAAGCATATCTAGAAGGACATCTGGACCCTACCATACCTTGAAGCAAAGAGATTAGCCTTGAGAAGAGTAGGGGGCAGACTCACTATAATGCTGTTACAGCTCCATGGGTTAGATTAAGAACATGATTGCACCAAGAAGGCATGGAGCTAATCTTCATGACAAATAGGAGGATAACAACTATTTTGATAAGATTTTTTTAATTTTGACGTGGACTTTACATTACGGAGACCGACCCAATTCATCCATGCTGACCAACATGCCCATCAAAACTAGTTCCATTTGTCCATATTTGGTCCAGAACCCTCTAAAACTTTGCTATCCATGTCCCTGCCCCAGTGGGGTTTTTTTTAATGTTGTTATTGTAACATAATGTTTACCACAAAGATAGACACAAAATGCTGGAGTAACTCAGCGGGACAGGCAGCATCTCTGGATAGAAGGAATGGGTGACCTTTCTTCAGAGTCTGAATTTACTCCAGCATTTTGTGTCCATCTTTGCTTTAAACCAGCACCTGCAGTTCCTTCCTACGTATTTTTTTACCACATTCATTAACCTCTCCTTGTTGGTCCTTCCTTTGAGACTTACTGGTCATAACCCCTGCCTTCCCATCAGTCCTTTCATTTATTGACCTGCTACTCTGGTTCCTCAATAAGAGAATAGCAGGTGAACAGAGGAAAGGTTCAAGGATGTTCTTAAAGTCAGCTCGGGAGAGTGGGGGGGGTCGTGGGGGGGGGGGGGGGGGGGTCGGTATATCTGAGCACTCAAAATGGAGTAGGAAAGTTAAGGTGCTGTTGAGAACCCCACAGTCCATGCGTTCAAAGCACTCAGAAGACTAAAGTAAGCATTGGTGAATGGCGACACCTCTCAAGGTATCCATCAACCAACTCCATCAAGCACCTCCTACCACGCCTATGGCAGAGCCTGCACGTCTCACAATGGGCTCATCAGTTACCTCAGAACCAAGTAGAAACAAGTCGCAAAGAATGGTCAGGGCCGGCAACGCACTGTCAGGATTTGTGGTTCTTAAGTTCATAAGTAATAGTAGTAATAGAATTAGGACATTTGGCTCATCAAGCCTACTCCACCATTCAATCGTGGCTGATCTATCTTTCCCTCTCAACCCCATTATCCTGTCATCTCCCCATAACCCTTGACATCCTTAAGCCCCTGTCCCACTTAGGAAACCTGAACAGAAACGTATGGTGACCTTGGTTCATTGGAGTTTTCAGCAAAGATCCTATAGGACCTAGAAGACCTGCCGGAAGGTAAACTGCCTGCTAACTTTATTAAACTTCTTAAAACTGTCTCCACTCCTTCTTCCCCCCCCCCTTCTCTCTCCCCTTCTTTCCCCCCCCCCCCCCCCCCCCCCCTCCCACGCTCTCTAAAGGACTTACCGTGCTCTGTGGCAGCCGTTTACCTTCCCCTTCATCGCGCAGACAGCGCTCCTCCGCTGTCCCTGGCCCCCACCGCGCGCATGCACGTGTGTGTGTGTGTGTCTGTGTCTGTGTGTGTGTGTGTGTGTGTGCGCGTGCGTGCGTGGTCGATAGCAAAGATCCTGTAGGATCTTTGGTCAGTAGATGCAGCTCACGCTTCGGTCGAGGCTTTCCAGGCGAGTGACCAAAACCTCTGGTGACTCATGGAAACCTTGGGTGGGGCGCAAGGTCAACAGAGGTTTCCGTTCAGGTTTCCTAAAGTGGGACAGGGGCATTACTAATCAAGAATCTGCCTTAAAAATACCCATTGACTTGGCTTTTACGGCAGTTTGCAGCAATGAATTCCACAGATTTGCTATATTCCATCTGCCACTTCTTAGCCCACTCTCCCAACCTGTCCAAGTCCTTCTCCTTGCTTTCTCTACACTACCTGCCCCTCCGCCTATCTTCATATCAACCTAGCTATAAAGCCTTCTAATCCAAATTCAAAGGCTTACAAATCCAATTTTCCCTCGTCCACATCATTGATGTACAATGAAGAGTAGCAGACCCAGTATTGACCCCTATGAAACACTGCTACTCACTTGTAGTCATTGGCAGCCAACCAGAGAAAGCCCCCTTGATTCCCACTCTTTGCCTTCTGCCATTCAGCCAACTTTCTATCCATGCTAGTGGAGGTAGAAACAATAGTGCCATTTAAGAGGCTTTTACCTAGGCACATGGAAGTGCAAGGAGTAGAGGGATATGGATCATGTACAGGCAGATGAGATCAAGCTATTTTGGCAGCATGTATGGCACAAGCATTATGGGCTAAAGAGCCCATTTCTGTGTTGTACTGTGTAGGAAAGAACTGCAGATTCGGGTCGAGACCCTTCTTCAGACCCGAAACGTCACCCATTCCTTCTCTCCAGAAATGCTGCCTGTCCTGCTGAGTTACTCCAGCTTTGTGTCTATCCACTGTATTGTACTGTTCTATGTTCTAAGTCATGAAAGCAATTTGATAAAGAGTTCATCACTTTAATTACTCATGTTCCTTAATTTCTCAATCCTCAAGCTTCTTTAATTAAAGAGAAACCCTAATGATTATTTTGCTAAGTCAGTTGCTGAATGTCCTGTTTCTTTCAATGCACCACCATCAACTTACTTTCCCAGCAGCTTTACCAGCAGCGATCTTTGCAATGAAGGATGCCACTGAAAGCCTAACTAATGCAAATGTTGATTCATGTCCTACTTACAGCAAAGTCTGGCTCATTATCTTGCAAACTTAGTTTGTGGAATTGAACATCATAAGTTTTATGTGAACACCCAATTGTTTCTTTTTCTATATTATCCTTATAAATTATAATTTTCCTTGACATAAACAGGAAATTAAAATGCAGAGTAAGATGCACCACACATCTAGAAAACAACAAATCACAGCATTTTTCTAGTTTGAAAACTCAATTACAATTACATTACTTCACAACACCTTATCCATAAGGTTTTTTTTAAGAATATTGCTCAGTTAATATTACATATCAATGCAAATCAGATTGTTTATATGGATTTTGATTGGAATGTTAAAAATATTATAGTGATAGCATCATCACATAAAAAGAATATCTATCCAAACATGGTTTGAAAACTGCAATACTATTCTAATAACATTGTGCTTTGGGCAGGATTTTTTTTTCTAATTTCCAATAAAGGTTCCACTGAGACTTTAAAACACTCCCTTAATAGAGTTTGTCTATGTGCATACATTGGTGTTTCTGTTAAAAAGGCACGGTAAATTGGCAATCCAAATTAATCATGCAAGCACAGCTTGCGTTTTTATGGAGAATATTCAGATACTTCTGTCCAAAGATGACCCTTGCTTTCACCATTTGTAATAGTGATACAATCATTGGAATGACTGTCGGTTATAGTAATCTACAATATGCACATTACATTCACATTGGATTTGTGAGAATAGGAATGTGTTCATGGTCACTTGTGCTCAGTGTGTGACATTGTAAGAATATTTGCATTGCAAAACTTTTCATACAAAAAACAGAAGCGACATACGATGTGAATAGCTCACTGTACTATACATGCAACTTAAAGAACACATTTCTATCCTAAGTGTGCAGGAAGGAACTGCAGATGCTGGTTTAAACCGAAGATAGAGACAAAAAGCTGGAGTAACTCAGCGGGACAGGTAGCATCTTTGGAGAGAAGGAATGGGTGACGTTTCAGGCCGAGACCCTTCTTCAGACTAGTCATTGGAAAGGGAAACAAGAGATATAGACGATGACGTCTAGTAGAGAGATAAAGAACAATGAATGACAGATGTGCAAATAAGTAACAACGATAAAGGAAACAAGCTGTTTGTTCGGTGAAAACGAGAAGCTGGTGCGGCTTAGGTGAGGATGGATGGAGAGAGAGAGAGAATGCAGGGGTTACTTGAAGTTAGAGAAATCAATATTCATATTCTACCCGAAGTGATGACTCAGGTGGCTGTCAAGTAAAAGTTCAAGGTGAGCATTGGTATTCTGGTTTCAATCAGAGCTTAAAGTTGCTGTTTGTCTACGTTACTTCCAATTGAATGAACATCTCTGTTTTTGACTCACTCTTTACTGAAATCTAAACCAATAAACTGAAGGGCCACAACAGAGCAAAGAGGAAGAATATATCTTCATTTCAACAAATGGTTCTGGGAAAGAATATCTTCATTTTATCCAACGGTTCTCAGAGAGTAAAATTTATTGGACTTGATGCACGTGTGCTCAATAAAGGTTGTTCACGAGTTCAGCGTTTTGTTCAGCATTCGCCAGTAAACATTGCATCCGCCTGTATAGGAGAATAAAATAAATAGAATGAGTGTTTAATGGTTTTTTTGCAATGGTTAGGGATCAGGCAATTAGTGGAGTGAGTGAGCAATTTCTGTAACGCAGGAACCTGACTAACACAGATCCCCAGGGCATGGAAGAGAAGGACATTCCGAGCACAATGTGGGAGATGTCAGGAAAACGTGAAAGGAAGGCAATTTCACAGATAAAAAGACTAGAATATCAGAGATGGAGGAGAATTACGAGCAAATGAACTTGTGAAAATTACAGTGTGGTGTGAATTTTTCTCATTGAGTTAGTTCAATAATAATAATAATAATAATAATAATATATTTTATTGTCATTGCACATAAGTGCAACGAGATTTGGTATGCAGCTTCCATCCGATGTCATAACAAATAACTAATAAAATATTGATTTAGATATCCCGAGAACATGGTTTGTAAAAAGAACAGTAAAACAGTCAAAACAGTTCAACAGACTAAAGAGCAGATGTGTCTGTGCGAAGTGACCATCCGAGGGAGACAGTCCAGGGGGGGTGGGGGGCACTCAGCAGGGCCGGTTCAGAGCCGCTATAGCGCTGGGAATGAAGCGGTTCCTGAGTCTGGAGGTGCGGGCGTAGAAGGCCTTGTAACGTCTGCCGGAGGGAAGTAGTTCGAACAGTTCATTACAAGGGTGTGAGGAGTCTTTATGGATGCTGACGGCCTTCCTGAGGAAGAATATTTTATTTAAATATTTCAGAATAAATTTAACATTTTACATATTACAAAGCAATACAATCTGAAGGGATTTATTGTAAGCTGGATGTGATTTATCATGAAGTCTTCCAATGGTGATAATTGCTTGGTATATGATATGGACCTTACACATTTGTGCAAATCAAGCTTAAAGAGGATTATTTTGATTTTGTATGATAGTGCAGGAAGGCCAATAGCATATTATTTGTGCACCTCTATGGACTTTTATTTTCTTTGAAGTCCGTGGAAATACAACTCGGTTTTGCTAAAATGGTTGAAGACCCACGTTTGTCACTATCCGATAAAACCAATATCCAGACCATCCAATCTGGACAATGATATGTTAACAAGCAATATTAATTTCCTGAGCTATCTATTGTCACTAATACTTTATATCAATCACTGAACGATGATTGAATCGTTATTCCCTAAGAGAGAGCAAGAAAATGTCAGCAAAGTAAATTCTCACAGGATTTTACCTTCTATTTTTAGGTGCTTCCATTTCCTTTTGTGTTTGCTGTGCTGTATTTTGGAGCCTTCAAAGATGAAAATGGAAGATTGTACAATTGTGTATACCTCAAATAATGATATTGCTGAAAAGACTGGCAGTTGAAGACAATCACATTTGTGCAATATGCTGCCTACTGACCTTGACTGATTTTGTTTACTTCAAGTTTAACTTGTTCCAACTGAGAACTGTCAAAAGTAATGGCCTTGATGTTACTTGGTGCGATGCAGGGGAGCGCAATGTCACAGCAAGAGTCTGGAGATCACACTGGTGATGCTACATCCTCATGAATGAAATCTCAGAACTAGAAAAGTACCAGTCATTAGGGGAGGGGTTTTAACCTGCTCCTCCCCCCCCCCCCCCCCCCCCCCCCCACACCCCACCTCAATTGGCACCACAAGGCAGAATTGATTAAAGCAGGTGTAATGCTTCTATTAGACCAAATCACATTTGTATATGGATTTGAAATAGCTATCACAGACACACCCAATAAAATGCTTAGGCTACATGTAACGAGGTACAGTGAAAAGCTTGTTTTTACATGCTGCCCAATCAGGTGATACTATATACAAATATAATAATGCCAAACTCAAGTACAATAGTTAGAGCTACAGGGAAGGTACCAAGTGCAGAATACAGTTCTCAGCATTGTAGTGCATCAGTTCCATTTACAAAGTAAAATGTCTGCAATGGGGTCAAGGTGAATCAGACAGCACCCTCGCTTATGGTTGTACTGTTCAGAAGGCTAATAACAATCTCCTCTGGTGGTGCGCACTTTCAAACCCCTGGATCTTCTGCCCGATGGGAGCGGGGAGAAGGAGGAATGAATGAGGTGGGACAAGACTTTGATTATGTTGGCCGCTTTGCCCAGGCAGTGGGGAATGTAGATGGAATCAGTGGCAGGGACTCTGGTCTCAGTGATGGACTGGGCTATGCCCATAACTCTCTGCAATTCCTTGCGGTCTTGGGCGGAGCTGTTCCCCCAACCAATCTATGCTGCAACCCAACAATCTGTTTTCTGTGGTGCATCAACAGAAGTTTGTAAGAGGCAAATTGGATTGAATAGACTCTTTCTGTGCTCTATGATTATGTGATATGGGAAACATGCATCCGAATATAGAGTTAGTATTTTTGATGCAAGGATCCAGTTCATTGTTACCAGGCATCCTCCTACTGTTTACAATGGCTGTCAGGTCAGTTAGTATCAAATGGGGCTTTACTAATTATACGGTTCAATATCAGCTCAAACGACAAGACACCCAGTACCACTCTTATTCTACAGCATTAATTAATTGGGTTAACAGGTGATGAGTGTTCGGAGGCACTGGTCCTGTACTCACTGGAGTTTTAAAAACTTACCAAATAGTGAAAGGCCTGGATAGAGTGGATGTGGAGAAGATGTTTCCACTAGTGGGAGAGTCTAGCCTCAGAATAAAAGGACATACATTTAGAAAGGAGAGGAGGAGGAGGAGGGACGTATTTGGTCGGAGGGTAGTGAATCTGTGGAATTCTTTGCCACAGAAGGCTGTGGAGGCCAAATCAATGGATATTTTTAAGGCAGAGATAGATAGATTCTTGATTAATAAGGATGTCAGGGGTTATGGGGAGAAGGCAGGAGAATAGGGTTGAGAGGGAAAGATAGATCAAACATGATTGAATGGCGGAGTAGACATGATGAGCCAAATGGCCTAATTCTGCTCCTAGAACTTATGAAGTTAATTGTAGAAAGTTTGTTTATTGAAAGGAAATATCAGCCAAGACTCCCACTCCAGTAGTTAAATAGAGAATCCTGGTGGATGGTGTGCACATACAGAGCACACTTGGCTGTGATTTCCCCATGGTCACATAACACAAGATCACTTAGATGAAGAACCAAAAGAAAGGCTGTGCTCACTGAATTCACAAAGGTGTCCATATCAGACAAATTAAAAGGAAATTGAGAATTTGAAGAGATTTTAAAGTAAGAAAAAATATAAATCCCATTGTTTTAGCACCTCATATTTTGTTCTGTATTTAACCAGCGATCTGAATATGTATTGGGAATATGGAGGTCTTATGACCAATGTTAAGGACATGTTTATCTCCTTAGTATATTTAAATAATAAGGAGCTCTGTTTAGCAATCTCAGTTCCATTAATTCACTAAAATAACCAAATCATTAATGTTTTGCTTACCTAATCTGCAATTGATTTCAAAAGCTTTAGCATCGTAAAGCTAAAAACTAGGCAATCCAATTATGTCTGAGGAATTCCAATAAACCATAAAAATTGACCGTAAAAGACTGAAAGGCTAGTGTTATTTTTTCATGAAATACATTACAAATTATTTTCACTGAAGGGATTGAATGTGAAATATCTATTCAGCTAAAATCCAAAGCGCAGTGCCCCGAATACTCATTTTTTGGATGCGATGAAAGTAGTTTGCCATGAAAGTATTTAATCAGCTTAATGTCAAAACTGGGATAAATATAAATCCTTAAGTGATGTTAAGAGATATTACTCTCCATATTGATAATCAGCATAAGTGTTCTACAATTGAAAAAATTGCTTCGTAAGTGTTTCTGGTTTGTCATGCTTTAGCCAAAGGAAATGGAATGTGACCACCAATACAATTGAAAAAAGGCCTTGGAATTCTTTCTTAAATAGCTTCAATTGGTTTTATTTTTGCTAATTACAGTAGCAATACAAAACATTTTTTTAATGGTGCAATTTCACAAAGATTGTTGGTGTAATGAAGAAGTATCAACCAATAATTGTCATGCAACATACAAGCCACAAACTCACCAGAAATCTCTCAAACACAATCACTAAAAATTCTGACTGCTACGCTACAAGAGATTGGGCAAATCCAAATGGTATAAAACATGGTTCAAAGTGGAGAATCATGTGGCCATGCTTTGTGCATAACAGAAACCATGACTGGAAGGCGTTTGCAGCCCAGGCCACCCTTGACTCCCACATGGACATTGATTCCTACACATCCTCTGTTCTGGACTTTATAAACTCCACCATCAATAGTGTCACCTCCCTCAAACAGGTAACCATATTCCCGAATCAGAAGCCATGGATGAACAGCGAGGTTAGGCTACTGCTGAAAGCACGGGACACCGCTTTCAGGTCAGGCGATGTTCGAGCCTACAGTTCAGCCAGGGCTAACCTGAAGAGGGGCATCAAGAAGGCCAAGCACTGCCATAAGCTCAGGATTGAGGAGCACTTCAACAACAACTCCGACCCCCGACGCATGTGGCAAGGCATCCAGGCCATCACGGACTACCGACCCTCCAACACCACCCCCACATCCAGCAACGCCTCCTTCCTTGAGGAGCTTAATCACTTCTATGGCCGCTTCAACAGGGACAATCTAGAGACAGCCATCAAGGCTGTGCTACCTGCCGATTACCAACCCCTCACACTCACCCCCTACGACGTATACGTGGCACTGAGTAGGACTAATGCACGTAAAGCTGCTGGCCCTGACGGCATCCCCGGGCGCGTGCTCAGGGCCTGTGCTGCGCAGCTGACAGACGTCTGGACTGACATCTTCAACCTGTCACTTGCCCAAGCAGTTGTGCCCACGTGCCTTAAAACCACCTCCATCGTGCCGGTGCCAAAACACTCCACTGCGGCAAGCCTCAACGACTTCCGCCCAGTTGCACATACCCCCATCATCACCAAGTGCTTCGAGAGGCTGGTCCTGGCACACCTCAAAAGCTGCCTACCCCCCACACTGGATCCCTATCAGTTTGCCTACCGCAAGAACAGGAGTACGGAGGATGCCATCTCAACGGCACTTCAC
Organism: Amblyraja radiata; assembly: GCF_010909765.2. Lineage (NCBI taxonomy): Eukaryota > Metazoa > Chordata > Chondrichthyes > Rajiformes > Rajidae > Amblyraja > Amblyraja radiata. Next base: position 20,372,500 of record NC_045962.1, read on the forward strand.
TCCGCCCTCTCCCACCTCGACAACAGAGACACTTACGTAAGAATGCTGTTCATCGATTACAGCTCAGCATTCAACACCATTATACCACCAAAACTGATCACCAAACTCGGTAACCTGGGCATCGACCCCCCCCCCCCCCCCCCCCCCCCCTGCAACTGGATACTGGACTTTCTAACCAACAGACCCCAGTCTGTTAGGTTAGACAAGCACACCTCTTCAACCCTCACACTGAACACTGGCGTTCCACAGGACTGTGTGCTGAGCCCCCTCCTCTACTCCCTCTTCACCTATGACTGCACACCTGTACATGGTACTAACACCATCATCAAGTATGCAGATGATACAATGGTGATTGGCCTCATCAGCAACAACGATGAGTCGGCCTACAGGGAGGAGGTCCAGCACTTAGCAGCATGGTGCGCTGACAACAACCTGGCCCTTAACTCCAAGAAGACCAAGGAGCTCATTGTAGACTTCAGGAAGTCCAGGGGCGGCACGCACACCCCCATCCACATTAACGGGACGGAGGTGGAACGTGTTTCTAGCTTCAGGTTCCTGGGAGTCAACATCTCCGATGACATCTCTTGGACCCACAATACCTCAACTCTGATCAAGAAGGCTCACCAGCGTCTCTTCTTCCTGAGGAGACTGAAGAAGGTCCATCTGTCTCCTCAGATCCTGGTGAACTTCTACTGCTGCACCATCGAGAGCATCCTTACCAACTGTATCACAGTATGGTATGTCAACTGCTCTGTCTCCGACTGGAAGGCATTGCAGAGGGTGGTGAAAATTTCCCAACGCATCACCGGTTCCTCACTCCCCTCCATTGAGTCTGTCCAAAGCAAGCGTTGTCTGCGGAGGGCGCTCAGCATCGCCAAGGACTCCTCTCACCCCAACCATGGACTGTTTACCCTCCTACCATCCGGGAGGCGCTACAGGTCTCTCCGTTGCCGAACCAGCAGGTCCAGGAACAGCTTCTTCCCGGCGGCTGTCACTCTACTCAACAACGTACCTCGGTGACTGCCAATCACCCCCCTCCCGGACACTTATTATTATTTATTCAAATCATTTGCTATGTCGCTCTTCCAGGGAGATGCTAAATGCATTTCGTTGTCTCTGTATTGTACACTGACAATGACAATTAAAATTGAATCTGAATCTGAATCTGATATACAGACATTTGTTTATAGTGATACTGATAAACATCTGGGAAGAATTGCCAAAAGATGTGGGTAGTAATATTAAGTAGCGGCGCTGTTGAAAGGAAATGTTAAAAATAAAATCCCAATTTTACTGTTACAACAGTATAGTAGTGAAAAATCCATTTTACATGTCTAGTTAGAAAATAATCTACTGCTAGAAATGTTCATCATACATTAACCCACTCATTCCTGTGATCATTCTTGTGAACCTTCACTCTGAAAATTGAATTCTCCAATTTACGGTACATTAACTACCCTTTTTTCCCCATAAGATCATGTTCATATGTGATAGCAGCAGGATTAGGCTATTCAGCCCATCAAGTCTACCCTGCCATTCAATCATGGCTGATCTATCTTTCCCACATAACCCCATTGTCCTGCCTTCTCACCATAACTCCTAACACCCGTAATAATCAATAATCTATCTATCTCTGCCTTAAAAATATCCATTGACTTGGCCTCCATAGCCTTCTGTGGTAATGAATTCCACAGATTCCACACCCTCTGATTAGTAGGCAAAATCTGGGCACATGGTATTGGGGGTAGAGTGCTGACATGGATAGAAAATTGGTTGGCAGACAGGAAACACACACAAGAGTGTGGAGGGAGGGGGAGATGGGGTGGGGGGGGGGAGAGGGGTGGGGGGGGGGGAGAGGGGAGAGAGTGGGGAGGGAGAGTGGGGAGGGAGAGTGGGAGGGGGAGGGGGGAGAGAAGTGGAAGAGTGGGTAGGGTGGGAGGGGTAGAGGGGTAGGGGGAGTAGTGGAAGAGGGGCAGAGGGGTAGGGGAAGGGGTGGGGGATGAGAGGGGAAGGGAGGGGGAAGGGAGGGGGAGAGAGAGCGGTGGGGGAGGGAGAGGGAGAGGGGTGGGGTAAGTGGGAGAGAAGTGGAAGAGTGGGGAGGGAGGGGTAGGGGGAGAGGTGGAAGAGGGATAGAGGGGTAGGGGGAAGGGGGCGGAGGGAGAGAGGGAAGGGGGTGGGGTAGAGAGGGAAGGGGGGTGGGGGAGAGAGGGAGGAGGAGGGGGAGGAGAGGGAGAGGGGTGAGGAGAGGGAGATGGAGAGGAGGAGGAGAGAGGGGTGGGGGAGGGGGAGATGGGGTTCCACCATGAGGTACCACCTCCAGTTTAAATTCCATTTGGAATATTTTGGAGGACCAAGAAACCAAGAAACAAAGAGTAGGGATTAACGGGTCCATTTCAGAATGGCTGGCAATGACTAGTGGGGTACCGCAAGGCTCGGTGCTGGGACCGCAGCTATTTACAATATACATCAATGATTTAGATGAAGGGATTCAAACTAACATTAGCAAATTTGCAGATGACACAAAGCTGGGTGGCAGTGTGAACTGTGAGGAGGATGCTATGAGAATGCAGGGTGACATGGACAGGTTGGGGGAGTGGGCAGATGCAGTTTAATGTGGATAAATGTGAGGTTATCCATTTTGGTAGCAAAAACAGGAAGGCAGATTATATCTAAATGGTGTCAAGTTGGGAAAAGGGGAAGTACAACAGGATCTGGGGGTCCTTGTTCATCAGTCAATGAAAGTAAGCATGCAGGTACAGCAGGCAGTGAAGAAAGCGAATGGCATGTTGGCTTTCATAACAAGTGGAGTTGAGTATAGGAGCAAAGAGGTCCTTCTGCAGTTGTACAGGGCCCTAGTGAGAACACACCTAGAGTATTGTGTGCAGTTTTGGTCCTCTAATTTGAGGAAGGACATTCTTGCTATTGAGGGATTGCAGCGCAGGTTTACAAGGTTAATTCCCGGGATGGTGGGACTGTCATATGCTGAGAGAATGGAGCAGCTGGGCTTGTACACTCTGGAGTTTAGAAGGATGAGAGGGTATCATATTGAAACATATAAAATTATTAAGGGTTCAGACTCACTGAAGGCAGGAAACATGTTCCCGATGTTGGGAGAGTCCAGAACCAGGGGCCACTGTTTAAGAATAAGGTGTAAGCCATTTAGAACGGAGATGAGGAAACACTTTTTCACACAGAGAGTTGTGAGTCTGTGGAATTCTCTGCCTCGGTGGAGGGCGGTGGAGGGCGGTGGAGGCCGGTTCTCTGGATACTTTGAAGAGAGAGTTAGATAGGGCTCTTAAAGATAGCGGAATCAGGGGATATGTGGAGAAGGCAGGAATGGGGTCCTGATTGGGGATGATCAGCCATGATCACATTGAATGGCGGTGCTGGCTCGAAGGACCGAATGGCCTACTCCTGCACCTATTGTCTGTTATCTATAAAGAAATTCCTCATCTCCTTCCTAAAGGAATGTCCTTTTATTCTGAGGCAATGACCTCTAGTTCTAGACTCTCCCACTAGTGGAGACATCCTCTCCACATGCACTCTCTCCAGGCCTTTCACTATTCAGTAAGTTTCAATGAGGTACCCCCTCATCCTTCCTTTCCTTTCTTTTCCTCCCCCGCACCTTCCCACCTCCATTCCTTGTGTCTTACGTGGACTCGTACCCACTTCTCTACTTCCCCCTTCCAATTATATTCCTTCCTTTGGCTTCACAATTCATACCTCTTCTATCATTATCTCATACCTTTTGCCTTTTCATCTCTAGCCTTTGTCCAACCATCTGCCTAACAAAAGCATCCATCACCTACATTCACCTATCACTCACTAGCATTTGTCCTGCCCCTCTTCTCTCCCAGCTTTTCCCCACCCCACCACAATTGGTCTGAAGATAAGACCTGACCCAAAACATCACCTATCCAAGTTCTCCCAAGATGCTGTCTGATCCACTGAATTACTTCAGCATTTTCCGTCTTTTCCTTGCGAAATAGGAAAAAGCCCTGCCTAGACCAAAATCATGTATATTTTTTAAAGCAAGACATGGCCTTTACATAATGGCATGGACATCAAAACGTCCAGATTTAAAAATTCTATCAAGTCGTATATTGTATGAGTTTTACACAATTTACATTTTGGAGAAAGATTAGCTAACTAAATGATGGGACTAATTGCAGAGAACTGCATGTCCAGGATTTGGGTTCTGTGTTCTCAAATGCGCAAAGTAAATGTAGCATAGACACAGGATCTTTAGCTCACACTGCCTTTGCCAGACATCGTACCATCTGTACCATTTCATTTCTCAGAACTCAACCTCAATCCTTCATTGCCATTGGCAGTTCAGATACTTCTCAGAGTATAGAATCATACAACACGGAAACAGACCCTTCAGCCCAACTTGCCCATGCCCACCAAGGTGCCCATCTACACTAGTCCCACCTGCCAGCATTCGCCCCATATCCCTCCAAACCTTTCCTATCCATGCACCTGTCCGAATGTCTTTAGAAAGTTGTTATATGACCTGCCTCAACTATGTCTTCTGGCAGCTCATTCCATTATAGCAACCGTCCTCTGTGCTAAAATGTTGTCCCCAGGTCCCTACTAAATCCTTCCCCTCTCACCTTAAACCTGTGGTTCTTGATTTCCCAACTTTGGGTAAAAGCCTTGCGCATTCCGATGGTGTGACTGTGCCCATGTCCTCCACCCCCACTGGTTGTACACTTCCGATTTCAACCATCCATAGATGGGGGAAAGATTTGGTAGGATATTTCATCAACCTGTGCTGCTGCCTTCAGGATTCCTTGAACATGTCCAGAACAAAGTTCCAGTTTGATGAATGCTACTTGTAAATACCCATGAGATATATCAACGGCCAAACCCTCAAATCCCACTCTGTTTGTAGTTTAGTTTAGAGATACAGCGTGGAAATAGGCCCTTAGGCCCACCGAGTCCACGCTGACCAGCGATCACCCATACCCTAATTCAAGCTACACACTGGGGACATCTTTTACTGAAGCTAATTAACCTGCAAACCTGCACGGCTTTGGAATCTGGGAGGAAACCGGAGCACTCAGAGATAACCCACGTGGTCGCAGAGAGAACGTACAAACTCCATACACCCAGCACCCATAGTCAGGATTACCCAAATCTCTGGCGCTGTGAGGCAGCAACTCTACCGCTGCCCACTGTGCCTTCCACCTAATCATTGACTGACACAAATTTAATTCTGAACAAGCATGCTCTCACTTTTATTAATAACATCTATTTTGGAATTCAGCACTTGTCATTTTTAAGTTTGTATAGAAAAGATCCATGGGCAGTTCTTATCCCACTATCTAATGCTTTATTAATAAATTCACCCAGATAAAATCTCTGCTTCACAAACTCGTGGTGCTTTCATCAACTGATACATGACCTTGTGGTCTGTCATACTGCCTTTGCTTATATTTTCCAGCTATTTTCTCACAATTGACTTTAAACTGATAATTGAACTGACAGAAGGCTGCTACTTCTCCCCCTTCTTAAATAAGAGTAACATGTTCAATTTTCTATTTCAAAAGGTGAATCCAGAGAACTTTGCAAAATCATGATTTAATTTAGGTAAGACAAACATCAAAAGGAAGATAAATAAATCAATTATCTATTTTATTATCCTGTGGTGGAAGCAAATCGGGTCTTTGAGACTTGTTTATCTAGTCCCAATGTGGTTTCATTGTCATTTTATATTAAATCCAAGAAAATCCTTTCATTAAGATGTTCAAATGTTGCAGGCATTTTTTCCTCCTCCTCTGGCTTAAGAAATTCAAAATACTAAGGCAACAAATCTGGCATTTCCGACCATAATCATAGTTATCATCCTTCAACCTCCATTTCTGATGGATCAACCTTCTCTGTACGTCGCAGTCCTTCTTGAGACAGGTTAGTACAAAATCTTGCTGTCAATTTTGATATTACCAGCTGATTTATTTTTTCAATTTTTCACATATCTTATCACATAGTTACGTCCCTTCACACCTCTCCAATCTACCAACTTTCACTATTTAATTTTACACCTGTACAAATTTACATTACCTTCATATGGTCATTTACTTTACGTTCTAATCTGTTCACAAGATCCAGATGCCACTGGCAAGGTTAGCACGAATAGTCCATGTCCAGATGCTGCCGTCACCCGTTTGCCCAACCCCTGGCTGGCTTTAGAGTGCAGATAGTAGTCCCGCTACCTCCTCCCTTGACTGTCCAGGGACCCAACAGTCCTCTCATATATTGGCGAGACCAAGCGCAGACTGGGCGATCGTTTCGCTGAACACCTCCGCTCAGTCTACCTTAGCCTTGAGCGTGAGTGAAATATTTCCCCCCAACTTCACTCGCATATTTCTACCAATGAAGGAAGGTGCATTCACTGCTCTGAAAACCAGGTTTTGCAAGAAACTGATAACTTCATGGAAACCAGTGCCAACTAGCATTCGCTTTTCATTTCACTTCTGTTTACCTAATTGAATTGAATTACCTCTGCTGACAAGATTGAATTCAAACCATTCCCCCTGGATGATTAGTCCAGTCCTTTGACTATTAGTCTCACAACTTCACTACTGTGCCACCATTTTAACATAGAATATGGATATTTACTTCATATGAGAAGCACTCACTTTTAATGGGTACTTACTTTAATTGCATTGAATAATTATTTGAACGCTTTCCAGTGTTTCTTTGCTAAGGTTTTGGCATCAACGTCCAGCCAAGATTACAGAGTCACATATAAAGTCATAGAGCCATACAGTATGGAAACAGGCCCTTCGGCCCAGCTTGCCTATGCACACTTGCCAATGCACATTTGGCCATATCCCTCTAAACTTTTCTTATCCATGAAGCTGTCCAAATGTTTTTTTACATGTTGCTATAGTTTTTACTTCAACTACCTCCTCCGGTAGCTCATTCCATATACCCACCACCCTTTTTTTTTTACATAACCCCCCTCAGATTTCTATTAAATCTTTCCCCTCTTCTCACCTTAAACTTGTGTCCTCTGATTTTCTATTCCCACAATTAGTTGGGTCTGCCTGTGTGGAGTTTGCACATTCTTCCTGTGACCACACGGGTTTGCGCCGGAGGTGCTCCGCTTTCCTCCCACATCCCAAAGTTGTGCCTCCGAAGCCTCGCGCGTGTGTGTGAGTGGGCCCATGCGCGTGCGGCTGCCAAAAAATGGTGTCCCCCCTGTCCCCCGGTCCCCTCCATATTTTGATAGCGATTTCCGTGCCTGTGCAGGTCTATAGGTTAATTGGCACACTATAAATTGACCCTAGTGTGTAGGATAGAACTAGTCTGAATTGACGATTGATAGTCAGTGTGGACTCGGTGGCCCGAAGATTCTGTTTTCTCGCTGTCTCTCTAAACTAAACTATCAGGCCCCTGAATGGTCCTTCCTTAAGCTGGGGTACTGTCTGATTCTCCTCTACCTCATTGAATTTGGCTGTGGAACTGGTGCGCTACAATACTGAGAATTATACTCTGCACTCTGTATCTTTCACTATGCTCTACCTAATGCACTGATGTTTGGCTTGATTGTGTATACATGTAGAATTATCCATTTTGCTTGGATAGCATGCAAAACAAAGCTTTTCACTGTACCTCAGTAGGTGACAATAACAAACCTAAACTTAAAAGTAGTTGTTATAAATAGAAGGTCCTCACTGACAAAGACACACAATGCTGGAGTAACCCAGTAGAACATGGAATGGATGACCACAGTCTGAAGAAGGGTCTCGACCCAAAACGTCACCCATTCCTCCTACCCAGAGATGCTGCCTGACCCGATTAGTTACTCCAGCATTTTGTGTCTATCTTCAGTGTAAACCAGCATCTGCAGTTCTTACTTACACATATTTGTGCAAGGTGCTGACAAAGTGGAATATGATACAACAAAAGTTTGAGGCAAATAGCATGAATTCACACAGGGGAAAACAGAATGGAAGGATAATGGGATAGAGAGTTGGGACGTGTGCCTAAAGAACATGGGCCATCAATACTAAATGGCATTTTTATCTGTGTTCCAAATTGTGTGCAATCATTTGAGCCATATTCCAGAAAAGTGTTTTGAATGCTATCTGGAACACAGCCTAAACAGATTTATTGGACAAACCATTTGAGAGGCACTTTATAACCAAATTATCTCCGGATTTAATTACGCAAGAGCACACTTTATAGCAAAAAGCAATCAATATGGGAGAGGTAAATTGAAACTGAGATAAAGGCAGCTTTTGATCAAGTGTGGCTTCAAGCAGCCCTGGTGAACCCAAAGTCAATGGAAAAGGAAAATGCTCCAAGAGTTGAAATCATACTTTGCAAAAAGGAGGTAGGTAGTGATTATTGGAGCCCCACTGTCTATCCTTGACATACAAGGGGACTAGAAGGATGGTGAATCTGTGGAATTATTTGCCACAGAAGGCTGTGGAGGCCGTCAGTGGATATTTAAGGCAGAGTTAGATAGATTATTGATTAGTACAGATGTCAGAGATTAGGAGAGAAAGCAAGAGAATGGGGTTAGGAGGGAGAGATAGATCAGCCATGATTGAATGGCAGAGTAGACCTGATGGGCCGAATGGCCTATTTCTGCTCCTATCACCTATGATCATTGCCAAGTCTCCCACCGACAGTATGTCGGGGATCATTATCCAGAGACTCATCTGTCCCAGTCACATAATGACGGCAGCTACAACAGTAAGTCAGAGGCAGAGTATTCTGTGGTGAGTGACTTTAGATTTTAGAGATTGCGTGTAGAAACAGACCCTTCGGCCAACCGAGTCGAAGCCGACCAGCAATCACCCCGTACACCAGGACTATCCTATTTAATGTTTTTACCAAAGCCAATTAACCTACAAAACTGTACATCTTTGAAGTGTGGGAGGAAACGAGAGCACCTGAATAAAACCCACATGGTCACAGGGAGAACATACAAACTCCGTACAGACAGCACCTGTAGTTGGGATTGAACCCGGGACTGGTGCTGTGAGGCAGCAACTCTACCGCTGTGTCACCGTGCCATCCTTGATTCACCTATTGCCAGCTTAAAGCCTTTCTAGTTTCTGCAAGGCCCAATTCAAGAGCATACTCTCCATGTTCCTGAGTTGAGTGTAGCACCAACAACATCATAGAGAAAGCAATTCATTTGATTGGTATTTCTATCATCACATTTAATCTCTAAGGCCGGCCGACTTCGGGGCTGAGACGGCGGCGGCCCGACTCGGAGTTGAGGCTGCGGGACTTGGAGCTGAGGCGGCGGCAGCCCGACTCGCTGACGCGGCGGTCCAGGTTTCAGCGGCAGCCCGACTCGCTGACGCGGCGGTCCAGGTTTCAGCGGCGGCCCGACTCGGAGCTGAGGATGCGTTCCGGCGGCGGCCCGACTCAGAGCTGAGGCTGCGGGACTCGGAGCTGAGGCGGCGGCAGCCCGACTCGCTGATGCAGCGGTCCAGATTTCGACAGCGGTCCGACTCGGAGCTGAGGCGGCGGCAGCCTGACTCGGAGCTGAGGCGGCGTTCCAGCTTTCGGCAGCGGTCCGACTCGGAGCTGAGGCGGCGGCAGCCTGACTCGGAGCTGAGGCGGCGTTCCAGCTTTCGGCAGCGGTCCGACTCGGAGCTGAGGCGGCGGCGGCCCGAGTTGCTGAGGTGGTGTTCCAGCTTTCGGCAGCGGCCCGAATCGGAGCTGAGGCGGCGGCGGCATCACTTCGGAGGTCCGCTGGACTGGAGGGCAGCATCTTCGGCCTGGATCCGCCTCAGCGCAGAGGGAGTACAAGGAAGGAAGAGACAGAGACTAAGACTTTTGCCTCCATCACAGTGAGGAGGTGCTTGGTGAACTCACTGTGGTGGATGTTAATTTGTGTTTATTGTATGTTTTGTTATTTATTATTATATGTATGACTGCAGGCAACGAAATTTCATTCAGACCGAAAGGTCTGAATGACAATAAAGGAATCTAATCTAATCTAATCTCTACCCCGTCAGTAAGGCTCCAATGTTTTCCATCTGTAAAAGGCACAGCAATTATTCACCAAGGTCACTGCAACAGCACCTCCCAACCAACGACCACCATTGTCAAGGAGAGAGCAGCCGGCCAATAGGAACACCAATATCTGCAGGTTCCCCTCCAAGACTTGGAAATATACTGCCATCCTGGGGCAGCACAGTGGCACAGCGGTAGTGTTGCTGCCTTACAGCACCAGAGAACCAGGTTTGATCCTGACTACGGGTGCCGTCTGTACGGAGTTTGCACATTCTCCCTGTGACCGCGTGGGTTTTCTCCTGGTATTCCAATTCCTTCCGACACTCCAAAAATGTACAGGTTTGTAGGTTGATTGGCTTCTGTAAATTGTCTGTAGTGTGTAGGATAGTGCTAGTGAACGGGGTGAACGCTGGTCGGCACGGAATTGATGGGCCAAAGGGCCTGTTTCCGCACTGTATCGAAGTAAATCTAAGATACCCCTACCCAATAGTGTTGTGGGAGAATATTCAACAGGAGTTCAAGAGGGCAGCTCACCGCCATTGTATCAATGGCAATTAGGGATGGGCTTCTGATAAAGGACTAAATATGCATGCACCCAAGGACCTACTGCTAATATGAATCTGCAGATTAATATCATACATCTCCGCTCAATGCTTATCGAGCAATATCCACAGTTAAAGACTGCAGGAGATGTTAGTTTAATTGCATGGTAAACCCCAAAGAAATATCTTTGGGTTACTAATTGCTAATGCATTTATCCAAAATGAAAGATAAATACCACGGCAGCTGACCCTGTGGAAACAATTAACAAAGGAAGAGCTTTAGGCTTTTATTGAATTGAGCCTCCCACGGTCACCTCAGTTTCACTTACTTCCTCGGTTTCCTATTACCAGTGCTCCCTGTGTTATGGCAAGGTTCAGCTCATGAGAAATGTTTGTAATCCATACAGTTCACACTCAACAGACAATACCAGCAGCCACGCAACAGATGACAAATCCACCCCACCGGTCTCCCAAACTCTCGTTCATATCTACAGCTGTACACAAGTCAAGCTTTCATAAACTGGGGAAGACCACTTTTGGGTGGCACACTGGCACAACTGGTAGAGCGCTTCTGCCTTGCAGCATCAGAGACCCAGGTCCATCCTGATGTGGGGGTGCAGGCTGTGTGGAGTTTGCACGTTCTGCCTGTGACTGCATGGGTTCCCCCCCCCCCCCCACATCCCAAACATATGTGGGTTTGTAAGCTAATTGACCTTAAATTGCCCATGTTAAAGGAGTGGATGTAAAAGTGGGATAGCATAGATCAGGTGCGAGTGGGTCAGCATGAACTCAGTGGGTTGAAGGGCCTGTTTCCTTGAAGCTGTATCTTTCAATCAATTAAACCGGTAGAGTGGCAGTCCTGGTAGAATAGAAATCAGTCCAAATCAAAAAGTGATTATTCAAATCCTTTTGATGGTAATGTGTGCATGAAGACATGGTTTATGAACCACCATTATTCCCGTTGAAGTGAATGCTGTTCCTTTAAATTGAAATTATCTAAAAAATTGATCAACCTTAAAAGAAATAGAGCTGAAATATGATAAGTGAATTAATTAATTCGAATGACCAAGGAACAAATTCAGTACTAAAATTTAGAAACTAAAACAAACCCTGGTAAGATTATATTCTGTCTGAGATCAATACAGCAATGAAGATAGAATGCTGGAGTAACTCAGTTGGACAGGAAGCATCTCTGGAGAGAAGGAATGGGTGACGTTTTATTTGAGACTCTTCTTCAGTCTGAGGAAGGTACATTGCTTTGTTCACGATTGCACCATTGCATTTATCAGCTCTAATTTGTGATACATTCACAGGACAAAGGGTAATGTGTAAAGCTCCAATCAAATGCAGATAAAAATCGAGAGGGCACCAGGTGAATCTTAATGAAATGTCAAGTCATGGAGCCAATTCACAGCATGTTTCTGGTGCAGCAAAATGAATTTGCTTTGTCAAATAAATCAATACTCATTTTAACATGTTTCCTGTTACACAGCAATTTGTCTTTGAAACTGAATAATGTCATTTCTTATAAGGCTCAAAAAACCCTGCTTTTTATTCTGTGTTTGGGAGTATAGAAATGTTGAAAAAAAGATGCCGTCTTGGGAATCCCAACTCATATTTAACCATTGACTTTAATAATATTCTTCATTGGATGCACCGTGCTAATTGACAAATTACTCTGAGTTAATGGGCAGCTGCCTTCTGAGGCAAATACTGCTCCCACGTGGCAAGAAGCATTGGGTTTATCCACCGTTAAGTATGCCTTAAGTATGCTTCGCTTCCCTCGTTTTCCACACTTTCCAGCCCCCATACCGAATGTAGTACATTGAACATGAACACAAAGTGCAGGAGTAACTCAGCGGGTCAGGTAGCATCGCTGGAGAAAAAGGATTGGTGACATTTCTGGTCCGGACCCTTCTTCAGATGGGAAGTAGAAGGGAGGGAACTGGAGATAAGAAAAGGCCAGAACACAAAGGCATGGATAGAGTGGATGTGGAGAGGATGTTTCCACTAGTGGGAGAGTCTAAGACCAGAGTTCACAGTCTCAAAATTAAAGGACGTTCGTTTAGGAAGGAGATATGGGATTTTTTTAGTCTGAGCGTGGTGAATCTGTGGAATTCTTTGCCACAGAAGGCTGTGGAGGCCAAGTTAATGGATATTTTGTAAGGCAGAGATCAGTAGATTCTTGATTAGTATGGATGTCAGGGGGTATGGGGAGAAAGCAGGAGAGTGAGATTAGGAGGGAGAGATGGATCAGCCATGATTGAATGGCGGAGTAGACTTGATGTGCCGAGTGGCTCAATTCTGCTCTTGTTACTTATGACCTTCTGAACAAAGGAGGGCTGGTAACTGAGGACCAAGGAAAGATGGAGCCCATAATGGCCATAGTTTAGTAAACATTTATTTGTTTTCAGTGCAGTAGGACAGTGCTATCTCAGCAAATAACCACTACAGGAACATTTTGTAAATACTAGAATTGATGTTGCAACATTACAGGAGTTGCTTTCTTTTTAAATAGAACAGATATTGTAACTTCATTTGAATTCACTGTCTACACATCAGTTTGCCTCTTCATCTTAGACTCCCACTGGGGTAAAAGGATATTGCCATAGTTGTACTGCTAATTACACAAAGCTGTGACTGTAATAGTAATGACGCCTGTGGCAAACAGGGCCATTACTAACTAATTACTTTCGCTAACACCATTGTTCCATAAAAATAAAGAGAAGGTGCTGTGGCGTTGAGATAGAAAAGATAAATGCTAATTATGAACGTTATACTTCTCACAGTCATATGTTGCTTTGATAAATACTGCAATGAAAGTATATGTCTCAATACAGGTAGATCCCATGATTCAAATGCCCATTGATTTCTGAAGAAAGCTAAAGTGTTGGTCCAAAAGGGAACTCATTTGTACATTAGATTCTTATCTAGATAGATCATCAAGACAAAGGAAAATTAAATCCAAGGCAAGTGAATTACTAAATTCATACATTAATATTACTAATATCAAAGATGATTGGAGAATCGAAAACCCATCCGACCAAGAATATTCATTCTACTCACCAGTACATAAAACCTATTCAAGGATAGACTACTTTTTAGTAGACTCTAAACTTATTCCATTTGCTTATAATAATTCGAAATATCATAATATTATAATTTTGGATCATGCACCTTTAACATTCATGATTAAACTAAATGGAATGACCGAGAAGCAGACACAATGGAGACTTAACCCTCAAATTTTAAATGATAAAGCATGTCACAAATATCTTATTACACAGATTAATATGTTTTTCGAGTCGAATGACCGCCCTGAAACATCTGCCTCCCTTCTCTGGGAAACATTTAAAGCATTTATACGAGGAGCGTTAATCTCCTCACAAGCCTTTCATAATAAAAAGAATTGAGCTAAACAACAGGTATTGGAAATGGAAATAAGGCAATTAGATATAGAGAATGCGGCCACCCCCTCTATGATAAAACATGATAAAACTGCTGCACTTAAATATAAGTTAAATCAAATATATTCAGATCAAATCATAAAACTTTATCAACACACTAACCAACTACACTTTGAATTCAGTGATAAACCACAAAAACTATTAGCACGTCAACTTCGAAAACTGGATGGGGAAAAAACAATTTATAAAATTAGATCAGATATGGGAGAAATTGAGTCAACGAAAAATTTAGATATCTAGGAATTTATGTGACTAAGAAATATACTTCTTTATTTAAATTAAATTTTCTGCCTTTACTTAATAAACTGCATAAGAATATTCAGTATTGGAAAACACTTCCCATCTCAATGCTCGGTAGAATTAATGCCATAAAAATGATTTTCCTTCCACAATTACTGTACCTTTTTCAATCACTTCCGTTATATCTCCCAAATATTATTTTTTTAAGTTGATTCTATTGTCACAAGTTTTATTTGGGATTATAAGAACCATAGAATAAGTAAAAAAACATTTATGTAAATCCAAGAGGAACAACTCCAGGACTGTAGACTGGGCAATGTTCAAGGACTCGGCAACGGACTTGAATGAATACGCCTCAGTCGTTACAGACTTCGTAAAGAAATGTGTGGAGGACTGCATCCCTACAAAAACCTTCCGAGTGTTTCCCAATCAGAAACCTTGGATGAACTTTGAGATCCGCACTCTTCTGAAGTCCAGACACAGGGCATTCACTTCCAATGATACAGTGGCCTACATGAAGTCCAGATACAACCTTGGTAAGGCCATCAAAAAGGCCAAAAGGGACTTCTGCTCCAAACTGGAAGATGAGACAGATGTTCGGCAGCTGTGGCAGGGTCTGAATGCAATCACCTCCTACAAGGCGAAACCAGGAGGCAGCTCGAATGTCGGCGAAACATCACTCCCTGATGAGCTCAATGCGTTTTACGCACGCTTTGATAGGGAGAATACTGATGTGCCTTCACGAGCCCCCATTCGCTGTGATGGCATTTCAGTCTCAGTCACAGAGGCCGACGTCAGGAAATCCTTCAGAGGGGTGAACCCCCGAAAAGCACCTGGACCTGATGGTATACCCGGTCGTGTTCTAAAAACCTGTGCGGACCAACTGGCTGGAGTTTTTACGGACATTTTCAACCTCTCACTTCTGAGGTCTGTGGTCCCCACCTGCTTTAAAAGGGCATCAATTATACCAGTGCCCAAGAAGAGTAAGGTGACGTGCCTCAATGACTATCGACCAGTGGCACTAACGCCAGTGGTGATGAAGTGCTTTGAGAGGTTGATCATGGAGCAAATCAATTCCTACCTCGATAAAAACCTGGACCCACTGCAGTTCGCTTACCGCCACAACAGATCAACGGTGGATGCGATCTCGCTGGTTCTCCACTCAGCTCTGGACCACTTGGCCAACAAAAATTCATATGACAGGCTGTTATTCATCGATTACAGCTTGGCATTTAACACAATCATCCCCTCCAAGCTGGTTACCAAACTCGCAGAACTGGGTCTCTGCGCATCCCTCTGCAATTGGATCCTCGACTTCCTCATTCACAGACCACAGTCTGTTCGTATTGGTGGAAATGTGTCAGCCTCGATAACAATCAGCACGGGAGCACCTCAAGGCTGCATGCTCAGCCCCCTGCTGTACTCGCTCTATACTCATGACTGCGAACTCCATCATCAAGTTCGCTGACGACACCACTGTTGTGGGGCGTATCACTGATGGGCATGAGTCAGAGTATAGAAGAGAGATCGAGCAACTGTCCATATGGTGCCAGCGCAATAACCTGGCCCTCAACACAAGCAAAACCAAGGAACTGATTGTGGACTTTGGAAGGAGTAGGAGGGGGACCCACAGCCCCATTTATATCAACGGGTCGATGGTTGAAAGGGTCAAGAGCTTCAAATTCCTGGGCGTGCACATCTCAGAAGATCTTTCCTGGTCCAAGAACACTAATGCAATAATCAAGAGAGCTCATCAGCGCCTCTACTTCCTGAGAAGATTACGGAGAGTCGGTTTGTCAAGGAAGACTCTCTCTAACTTCTACAGGTGCACAGTAGAGAGCATGCTGACCGGTTGCATCGTGGCTTGGTTCGGCAATTTGAGCACCCTGGAGAGGAAAAGACTACAAAAAGTAGTAAACACTGCCCAGTCCATCATCGGCTCTGACCTTCCTTCCATCGAGGGGATTTATCGCAGTCGCTGCCTCAAAAAGGCTGGCAGTATCATCAAAGACCCACACCATCCTGGCCACACACTCATCTCCCTGCTACCTTCAGGTAGAAGGTACAGGAGCCTGAAGACTGCAACAACCAGGTTCAGGAATAGCTACTTCCCCACAGCCATCAGGCTATTAAACCTGGCTCGGACAAAACTCTGATTATTAATAACCCATTTTCTGTTATTTGCACTTTATCAGTTTATATATTCATGTGTGTATATATTTATATCATGGTATATGGACACACTTATCTGTTTTGTAGTAAATGCCTACTATGTTCTGTATGCTGAAGCAAAGCAAGAATGTCATTGTCCTATACAGGGACACATGACAATAAACTCACTTGAACTTGAACTTGAAGATGAATGGAGGGTTAGTTTTACCAATTTTGTTATTTTACTTTTGGGCAGTTAATATTAAAAATATGAACTTCTGGTTGGAAGATATGGATCAACAACCAGATTGGTTAAAGATGGAAAAGGAAGATTGTTTACCTTTTGAAATTGGCTCGATTCTGTTAGCTCCCACAAAACTGAATAAAAAAACCTATAGTGAAAATCCTATAATATAGTGGTATACGAATTTGGAAACAATTAAAAAAAGACTTCAAAATTTGATAATTTATCACTCTTTCTCCCCATTGTAAATAATCCTTCATTTAAACCTTCTGTGTTGGATAAAGGTTTTGTACAATGGAAATATTATGGAATTAAAAAGGTGGGACATCTTTACAGAAAAGGTTTTTTTCTTTCATTTCAGGAGTTACAACAGAATTATGGACTACATTCAAATAATTTTTTTAGATATTTACAACAGAGATTATGTTAAATCACATACACAAGAATATAGATCTAGGGAGCCAGAGACCCTTGATGAATGTTTGAATAAACATCCTAACACAGATAAATTAATATCTCACATTTATAATATTCTTTCAGATTGCGAGGTCCCGTCGACGGAATTATATAGACAAGCATGGGAAAATGATTTAGCTCAACTTATAATCAAAGATATTTGGGATGAAAGTCTACAACATATACATCATTGCTAGTTAAATTCCAGACATTCTTTAATGCAATTTAAAGTACTACATAGACTGCACTATTCTAAAACAAAATTAAATAGAATTTTTCCAAATATTTCTCCTATCTGTGACAAATGTCAATATGCAGAAGCTAATTTACCTCATTTAAAAATTAAAAATTTCTGGACGGATATTTTATAAATTATTTCAGAAGTTGTAACTATCCAATTCGAACCCGATCCAAAATTTATAATATT
This sequence comes from Amblyraja radiata, assembly GCF_010909765.2. NCBI lineage: Eukaryota > Metazoa > Chordata > Chondrichthyes > Rajiformes > Rajidae > Amblyraja > Amblyraja radiata. The sequence continues at coordinate 20,390,017 of NC_045962.1, forward strand.
AGGAATATCAGAACAAAGCCTAAAACTTACAAGCCAAAGAAATTTCCTTGATTATAGTATAATAATTGGTAAAAAATTAATATTAACATTTTGGAAAAACCCAACAACCCCCACAATTAAAATGTGGATTATGGAGATGTCTGAGACCTTACACTTGGAAAAAAATTAGACTTGTCTTAATTGACAAACCAGAATTATTTGCTAGAATATGGTCTCCATTTATTGATTTTCTGAAAGGGTGAATTGGTCCAGCACGGAAACTTGAATCCAGGATTGGATGAATAGTTACACTTTATAATCTATGGACCTATCTCCAAAATTGTATTATTGGTAATTTATCCTATTTTTTCTTCTCTTTCTCCCCCCTTTCTTTCTATAAAAAAAATAAATAAATAGAAGCTGTGTTAATATGTAATTAATAAATGAGGACCCCAGCTATTTTGATAGCTGGGATCCCAGCTATTAACAATATGTAATTGATCAACAAATTGTGCTTTGATTACGATATGTATATGCTTCTAATAAAAATATTATTAAAAAAAACAAAAGGGAACTCATGTGGAAAGACTACTCATGCTTCACTTTCAAAATTTGATCTATAATCATGTCCCAAATAAAGCTGTCAACATGTTGCATGAGAGGTATTCAAACCAACATTTCAATATTGTGTAGAAACAAGGAACTGCAGATGCTGGTTTATACTAAAGATAGGCACAAACTGCTGGAGTAACTCAGCCAGACAGGCAGCATCTCTGGTGAAAAAGGATCGGTGAAATTTCGGGTCGGGACCAGTCTTCAGGCTTGGTCTTCAGACTTCTTCAGATGGTGACGTTTCGAAACATCACCCATCCTTTTTCTCCAGAGATGTTGCCTGACCCACTGAGTTACTCCAGCACTGTGTCTATTTCAATATTGTGCATTTGTTTAAAGATACATTTGAAGAAAAGCTTTTGTTTGCTCTAAAGAAGGTAATTTAATGGGTCATCAAATATTCCTGTAACAAAATCATTGGAATCCATATTTAGTGAAGAGAGCTCTAATGGACCTGGCCTTTCAACGAGGTTCTTGTTCTAGTGACGAACGGTATTGAAATAACAATGTTACTGAGTGCCCTGGTCAGGTCAATGTCACTGAACCATGAAGAACTCAAAAGTAGCAGAATTTCAAGAACTACTTTAACAGGGTGACCTAAATCTACATAGCAATCTACACAGCAGGGGCGGCGCGGTGGCGCAGCGGAAGGGTTGCTGCCTTACAGCGCCAGTGACCTGGGTTCGATCCTGACTACGGGTGCTGTCTGTACAGAGTCTGTTCATTCTCCCCGTGACCACGTGGGTTTTTTCCAGGATCTCCGGTTTCCTCCCACACTCCAAAGACGTGCAGGTTTGTAGGTTAATTGGCTTCTGTAAAGATTGTAAATTGTCCCCAGTGTGTGTAGGATAGTGTTAGTGTCGGCGCGGACTCGGTGGACCGAAGGGCCTGTTTCTGCACTGTATCTCTAAACTAAACTAACAAATCATACTACATGGATAAGTTAAAAAAAACCTATGTAAGAATGGCTAGGCATGCTCAAAATTCCTGCAACTTAGAGTATCAGGCTGACACAAGTATAAATTGCAAGCATTAACATTGATTCTTTTCTGATCACCAAAGGACAATGATAGTAATATTCCTATTACTTTCATTATGCAACTTTAGAGAAGCGAATATGGAACAAACGTTCCACTCCTGTTTGAGGGCAAACTGTCTCCGCTGTAGATTGTGTGTATTTGAAGTTAAGCTTACTTGCAGAGATGACAAATAAATGTTCTAAGATGAATCAAAAATAAACAACCAACTTTCATTTACAGGGAGGTTATTCCAGCAGGCCCGAAATAAATATTTGCTTGACTTTCCAACGTATAGCAAGAAAGTCATATTCATAAAGATAGACGCAAATTGCTGGAGTAACTCAGCGGGTCAGGCAGTATCTTTGGAGAAAAAAAAAAAATTTACATTTCGGGTCGAGATCCTTCTTCAAACTGAGAGTCAGGGAAGAGGGGAACTAGAGGTATGAAAAGGTACAGTACACATCGCAGCTAGCACCGCAGACAAGAAAGGTGGAGCCCACAATGGTCCATTGTTGGCTGTGGAAGATGCGATAAGGAATGGATGCAAACTGTGAAACTAGCAAGAAAACTAGGGAGGAGGAAGGATGGAGAGAGAGGGAATGCGAGGTGGCAGTTTGAAATCAGATAAATCAATATTCCACTGGGTTCTAAGCTGCCCAAGTGTGCTCCAGCTATCGTGTGTTATCAGTGCCGGCTGTGATTTATTCTGTACTTTTTCATACCTCTAGTCCCCATTGTGAGTATAAGGGTGACCCCTTCCTTTATGTTGGAGGAGTGCTTATCTGGTTCTTCACAATTAATTGCTTGAAATATGCAGCTGGAAACAGGTACTTCAGCCCACATTGCAGCATTTTACTACCCAGTGATTTCTTCACTTTCAATGATTATGTCTATCATCAATCCAGCATGGAAGCAGGTCCTTCGGACCACGCTGACCATCGTCCATACACATTGTATGTTCTCCCTCTTTAACATCCACTCTCCACACACAAGGAGCAATTTACAGAGGCTAATTAACCTACAGACACAAGGTTTTTTAATGTGTTAGGAACCCACACACAAACACACGTTTTTTAAATGTGGGAGGAGACCAAAGCACCCACATGGCTGCAGGGAGAACGTGCAAAAGCCATACACTTTATGTCCTGGATGAGCAATGTATACCCTGGACTCCTGCTCCATCTCTCCTGCTTGATGCACCTGAAATCCTACTTCTTATATAACTGAAGCGCAAAAGAGAAAAGTTACTTTAGTTCAGTTTAGTTTGGTTTAGAGATAAAGTGTGGAAACATGCTCTTTGGCCCACTGAGTCCACACCGACCAGCAATCACCTATACACTAGTTCTATCCTATGCATGAGGGACTATTTCCAGAAGCCAATTAACCTACACATCTTTGGAATGTGGGAAGAAGCTGAAGAAAACCCACGTGGTCACAGGGAGAATGTACAAACTCCTAAAAACAGCTCCTGTGGTCAGGATCAAACCAATGTCTCTGGCAGTGTAAAGACAGCAACTCCTACCACGGTGCCATTCTGGTTAGTTGTGTACTTATCTCCATGATTGCACTTTTTCAGAACAAAAATGAACCGGTCTGTAAGAAAAATCCTTTGCAATTCCTAACTTGAAATAGACTTGCTCCCTCACTTCAGTAATCCCCTTTTCAATGGCACAGTGATATCTATTCAGTGCAAGGGACTAACATAGCTTCATTTTATCCTTCCCTCTGATATCTTGAATTTGAATGATTATGTAGAGACAAGGAATTGCAGATGCTGGTTTACCAAGGAGTCAATAGTCAAGAATGTTTTATTGTCATTTGCCCCAAAACGGAAAAGTGAAATTTTGATTTGCGGCAGAACAGATATGTAAACATGGTGCTGGTGGCAAGGTAGCGCAGCGGTAGAGTTGCTGCCTTACAATGCTTGCAGCGCCAGAGATCCAGATTCGATCACGATTGCGGGTGCTGTCTGTACGGAGTTTGTACGTTCCGCCCGTGACCACGTGTGTTTTCTCCGAGATCTTCGGTTTCCTCCCACACTCCAAAGACGTACAGGTTTGTTGGTTAATTGGCTTGCTCCAAGTGTAAATTGTCTCTAATGTGTGTAAGATAGCATTAATGTGCGGGGATCGCTGGTCGGTGTGGATCCATGGGCCGAAGGGCTAAACTAAACCAAACCATAATAAACAACAATAATGTACCAAATATATATATATTGGGTGACGTTTTGGGTCGAGACTCTTCTTTAGTCCCGCTGAGTTACTCCAGCTTTTTGTGTCTATCTTCGGTTTAAACCAGCATCTCCAATTCCCTCCTACACACACTAAAATGCTGGACTAACACTGAGGAATGGTCCTGATCCTATCCATGGGATCCAGGCTCCTGGGATGATGCCTAGCCCATTGAGTTACTCCAGCATCTTGTGCCTTTCCTTGATCACATAGAGATGGTTTTGTGTCATGAGTGAGTAACAGAAACTGCTTGTTGAGTCAGTAGGTTGTACATTATGCATTGAATGAGGGTGAAAGTGAGAGGTGAAATAAACAGAGACCTCTGTTTGCAATACAACCATTTTTAAAGTAATTATTTATTCACAAATGAAATGCAGGATATTGTAAAACTTAAGAGGGAAGCAGATGTCATTGTCATCAGCCATTTCCCTGTGATGTTTTAACTGTGAATTTTCAGTGGAACGACAGCTGTGTCAACTGATGTGCTGAAAGAACATCCCGTCACAACAGTATTTTTATCATCAGTGAAGATATCAATGTCTACTTTCTAGTGAAATATAGATCTGAAGTGTTATCACCCCCTGTATTACAAGCACAGATGAACAAAACATAATTTCAATATTTGTGCATCAATGCAAGAGGTGAAGAGAGGAAAGATTTAATAGGAAACTGAGGGACAACCTTTTCTAATCAGAGGGTGGTGGGTGTATGGAACGAGCTGCCAGAGGGGGTAGTTGAGGCAGGTGAATTTAACATTTAAATGACATTTGGGCAGGTACACAGATAGGAAAGGTTTAGAGGGAAATGGGCCAAATGTGGGCAGATGGGACTAGTGTAGATGGGGCATCTTAGTTGGCATGGATACGCTGGGCTGAAGGTCCTGTTTCCATTCTGTAGGACTCCATGACACTAGTTACGCAAAAGTAAGATGAAGTCAAATATGAAATGGTAATCTTCACAGTGGGCCACATTCATAGCTTTTGAAATGAGCTGTGGGTAAATCTGATTTATATACCTACACGTGAAATAATGAACAAAATATTCATCAAACTTGACTATGCTGATTGAAGATAGGTGGACCATGATGTAATTGAACTAATATTTGTCCATGCCATCAATCAAAACAGCAGGTGTATCCAAATGACGTGGGACATCTACTCGTGCCTCATGCAAGTAACATGTACCTTATGGAAAGATAATATGCGCTGTTGTTCCATAAAGTAACATATACCTCCATTTAATCTTAATTCCACGAAGGAGTGCTGTGCTCTCTTTAATCATAATTCTAATTATTTCTGAACCACTCAAACACAACCTCGACATCATGATGTTATGAATACTGTAAACAAACATAAAGCTGTTTCCATTTTTGCATCATACTGAATTCAAATCTGTACATAAATGCAATTATATTTAAAGTTTGCATACATCACTTTTTGTGTAAGTGACCCCTCACAGCATTCTTTGCACATCCCCAATCCTGGACTCTGTACTCGTCACTTTAATTTCATGTTTCATGTATCTTGATGTGTTTTATGACTGTTGGCAGATCAATTTCCCACCTGGTATAAATAAAGTTCTGTCGTATTGTATCGTAGCACTTACCTGTGAATCAGAAGCTGAAAATATACTTTAGTGGGTTTAAATTGAGGAATTACAGAGGAGCTGGACGAGACAGTATTGCCTCCCAAATAAAATCCAAGGCTTAAAATAAAAAGCTTTTTCAGGAATAATGATGCAGCCAGATGTTGTTGACACATCAATTTAATAGTTCTAATCAACACCTTACATATAATGCGGTTGATGCAATAACACAGATATTAAAACAAAATTGAGGTACTTTTGATTAGCACTACTCATGTTAATCATTAACTTAAAACTTCAAATGCGTTGTCTTAAATTCTCCATAAACTGGCATTAATTCTTATTGCTTATATAATGCCATAAAAATTGTGACTAATGCTGAACTCATTAAATGATGGACAGATGCTCTTTAAGATTATTAAAGCACATCTGAAGAGAGATTTGGTTTAATCCACATTTAGAAGATTATGCAGTAACTTGTAACTGCTGTCACAACCATGTTCGAGACCCAAAGTAAAACTGCCTTAAAATAACTTTCCCAATGAATTTAAAGTGAATTGTACCGATTTTGTTATCTTTCATTAAAAGAATGAACATGGAAATTGTGTCCTTTTTAAAAAATAGATAACCTCATTTTTCCAGCTCTTTTCCTTCAAATAAATAGTAAACATAAATAGCTGTCAAAACATCAGATGGCAGAATTTAAATAGGAAGAAATAGTTAGTGATGCCTTCCTTCCCCACAGTGATTGAATCGTTAGCATTTTCTTGTCATTTCATGTGAAATAAAAATTAGAAACTTATACAAAAGGTTATGTATTACATCCATCAGTAGACTATTTTAACCCAAAATGGAAGATATCCTGTAATCCAAATGCTACATTTTCCATTTGTAGCTGATTGTCATTCTGCTAGATTATATCATAATGCCCATGATGAGGTTTTATATTCTTTTAATTTAATTAAAGATGGTTGGAATTTATCATCTGAGTTTATCCTGAATATAAATCAAATTTAATAAAGTCATTTGTAGATAGCTAGGCTCTGAGTGTGAGAATTAGTTAAATAATACAGTTAATCCATTCGTAACATAAAACAAACAATTTCCAAGCTGTCCATTTTATGTACTGCTGTGAATGGTTTCAGATATCACATGAGTCCACATCCGCAGATACACATATCTCCATTTAAACAACAAGTTTAATGGAGAACACAATAGCATTGCATTTTGCCCTTGCCTTTCACCCACCTCCATGTTATTTTCCTTCGTTTCCACTTACCTTGAATGACCCTTCATACGGAAGTAACAGATTGTTCATGTAACACATTTTTCCCAAGCTGGAATCATCCCTAATATCAGAGCTCCATTAGCTGGGAATGAAAGTTAGTCCCTTCCTCAAGGACATTTTCTCTGTTGTGCAACATCTAACATTTCAAAATAGGACATGTAAAATTCATTCCATTAATACAAATTATTGGGAGTGATGGGCTTCTGTGATCTCCCAATCTTATTACCGAGAACAGTTGGCCCACATAATTGACTTGAACGAGCCGCTTGCCAATGCTTTGCGTTTTCAAGAAGAAACAAGTTTTACAGATTCTCCTTTGCAATTTTACATTCAACGAAACAATTCTTTAAATAAATCCCATTTATAGATTACTGAAGTACAACATATACTCCATTGGTAATCACTACCAAGAGTCTTGGCTGAATGTGCTCTGTTCAATCGAGATGGAATTCAATGTACATTATTGCAGCACATAAAATATATAATTTATCAACCTGTCTCTGACACCGGTTTTAGATTCCGTATGGGTCCAAACCATTTCATCTTGCTGACTGCTGCCACAGTCTGGTAGCTTTTCAAAATACCGACCTGTTTTAATCCTGAAACCCTTCCTTTGTTCACTTTGAATGAAAATAGTAATAGCTCAACCACATTGTGTTTAATCACTCAGCGTACAGAAATAACAAAATTACTACATTTTAGTTCTTACGTTTCCCTTGAATATAAAATCTATACCTCAACCCATTTAACCTCATTAAGCATATCAGTGCCTTGCTATTATCACCAGGATAGTATTATGTGAACTGACTCTCCCTTGTTGCATAGATTTTATTCAAGTTTCATTGCTCATGGTAAACATTTAACAATGACCATTTTAAATTCATCAAATATATTTGAAATATCTAATATTCAAATAGTGAATGGAAACCATTAGATAACAGCTAACAGCTACATTTATAGAACATAAAATTATTGAAAATATGAACTATACTTGGATATCTATAGAGCAATTTGCCACAGTTCAGTCTTGGTAAACGTAGCAACTTTTGTGCACTGTCTACTATTCTTATACTCTTTACGTATGATTGTTCACATGAATAGTAAAATGTTTACAGCGCTGTTTGCAAAGAAAGGAAATTCACTGTACCTAGCTACATGTGACAATAAAGTACCATTGCCATTGCATGGGACTTTGCCTTACTTATGGAGCATAGAATCATGGATAGCCCATTCAACTCCTGCCACCCCCACACCCCTTCCCACCAGGTCTGTTTCATGCCTACTGTACCCTGGCCTTGTTTGCTAACTTTTGATCCACATCTTTCGATCCATTTTCTTAACAAAACGGGATCAATCTTGGTCCTGGGAGATACAATTGGCCCAATGTCACAGATTCTTGGGGGAGAGAGTATGAGTATTTCACTCTCCATTCACTAAAACACAAAAAAAAGGTTCTAAGTGTCCTAAGATTCAATTTCTTTATTATCATTTTCCCCAGCAGAAGAGATAGCTTCTCTGAAACTGCAATTTTTTCCACTTTGAATATTTCAGATCATCCACGAACCATTCAGACTGAACGAAACGCAAGTAAACTTCGCTCAAGTCCCTGCTTTAATTTAACCCTCTAAGTGCAGTGCCCAAAATTCATGCACTTTCGGTGGAGTATCACAAAGGAATAACCTGCCTCACTTCTACATTCCACCACCATCAAAATAAAAACTTATCTTGCTCAGGATAAATTCCATTAATCTTTATAATCCCTTCTAGGTGGAATGAACTGGAGTTCAACGTATGATCTCTGTGAGTTTTTTTACAAATCTTTGTTTAAAGCCAAGGAAATTGGCTGATTTTTTTTATTAATCATGGAGCATTAATTGAATTAAAAAATCATTTTCACCATTTCAGAGCTGGAATACACAAAAATTTGAATGGAAAACTCAGAAAATGCTGAAATTGCTAATTTATAAATTTAATATGTTCAACTGCTTCGAATGGTTAGGAAACATATTTGTTTCCTCTTGATATTTTTGTTTTGTTTGAATCTTTAAAACAATGTTTCTTAATTCACTGGTTGCATTTTTCATTCTACTGACCTGCAATCACCACAAGCTTGGAAAATGTTTACACACTCTGTTTCTCAGTATGTTCCAAACTCCAGGCTATTCATTTGCCGGTATGGTTTCAGTAATTGTACTGTTAAACCACAGGCACTTGTAACATACATATAGTTTACACAGCTGAAACACTACCGGACAAATCACTAGGCTTTTCCCAATCTTTCCTATTATTGTTCCTCTGGCAAACGAGTTTACAACAGAAAAACACCAGCTGAAACTTCAGACATTCATGTAGTTATATGTAATAGCCATGAGTATACTCCACAGTAACCTTGCAGCGTAGGTAAATTAGTTGTTATTCTCAGATGCCTAATTTTGAGTCCAAATCGTAGAATTTTGGAACTTTAGATGTATGCCTCCAATCACGGTGTTAACACATTATTGCTGCAGGTTTAATGTTCTTTCCGCTTGACAACGTTCAAGGTTTCTAAGTTTTAAGTAAACTTTTAACCAAGTGAAAATCAATTCCATCTCTGGCTACTGTCATTTTCCCCATTTAGTTTTTAGTTTAGTATCAGCTTCTACAAGAACAAAAGTCTAATGCATTTACATGCAAGTCTGTTAATTTGCTAAATCTTATTTTGTGCTATAAAATGACGTAAAGCTGTGAACAGCAGACATACCTGGGTGGCCTTGGTCTGCTCTTGATTATACAAAGTACAGCATAACTTTATAAAAAGCAGCTAAACAAGTAGCTGAGGGTGAAGGTGGCACAATTGGATTGAACTGTCTAAACCTAGTACCCAAACACATATTACAAGGTAAAATCACCTTGAAGGCCATCTGATGAGATTTCCCTTCTAGTTAATCCATGCTGGAGATTTGACCAAGTGCCTTTCTCCTTCACCCTTTCATTAGGCACTTCAACTCATAACTCGGACAAAATACAATTAGACTCCGAAAGCAAACTAGCAGATGAGGAGTTAACAAGTTGCATGTATTTTACACAGCTGTTGTTAGGGAGCCCAGCAAATGGAAGATTATGGAGGGGATGAGTTGAAAATATCCGCAAATAACAGGTAGTTATTGTTGTTATTTCCATGACAATTAAATAACAAACGGTTAAACACTGCCCTTTCCTTAAAATGATCAGACTCCTGCTTTTACGACAGTTAATCCAGGGTGATTTGGAGAACTCCGCAAAACCACTAAAGTGAGGATTGATTTAGCTAAAGAACCCTAAATAACACAATGACAGGTAATTACATTTTGCTGCATTTTACTGGCATTTCTCGGCACGCGTGTAAAATATTTCATTGCAGCCATTTATTGATTAAGTCATCTTAAGTCATTGCAAGTAATCAATGCACATATCAGCTTCCCCTCACTTCATTAACCCAAAAACTACTGAGAGAAATTACAAATAAACAGCAGCAAGATTTAAATTTCACCCAGCACACATTTTACTTTATCGATTAGATTAGCTCGTAAACTTTAAGCTTGTCAGTTTAACTTTCTGCAAAACGCTTAAAATAAAACAAATACCAGTGTCTTGTTTCCATTCTTGCAGAGAGGGCCACGGAAAACTCCCTTGATGTTTCTGAAATGGCCATTGCTAAGGTGTGTAGAGCTGATGACAATATAGTAACACGCCATATGCTGCTGTAGCTCCCATGCACACAGTGCACACACAGTTCAAGTGGACTGCAAACGAGAAGCCTGCTGATGATCTGTGCTGGGAACACACGGTGCTGCTCACTCAATGAACGCTGCTCCTCTTTTCTCTCTTGTTTCACACTGGTCCCGCAGCATAAGCAAATGAGGCATTAGCTAGTCAGCTTTTCCGTCTACTGCTGATTCGCCCTGCTTAGAGCAGTGTGCCCAATCTCTTTGCATCTCTGCTGCGCGAATGAGTGTCCTGAATCTCAGTCTCTCACAGGCAGAATATTCACACACCACAAAGAGCCGCTGGTCTATCGCACCGGGCCAATGGAAGAAAGCCACTAGCCTAATACTGAAAGCTGTCTGTGAAGTACATATGTCACATGCTGCTTTTACACATTGCCGTCTCAACCTCACACAGTCATACACATGGCAAACGTCCACCAACCAGCAGACAGCTACAACAGCATTCATAAGAATCAGTGCAAGACGAGGGCAGGTGAAAGAGTTTCATAGAGGATCCAAGAGCTATATGTGTAGCAAGGAACTGCAGATGCTGGTTTAAACCAAAGATAGACAAAAAAAAGCTGGAGTAACTCAGCGGGACAGGCAGCATCTCTGGAGAGAAGGAATGGGTGATGTTTCGGGTCGAGACCCTTCTCCAGAACTATAGTTTCACTGCTGACACCAAACAGCCCACGTGGCAGCCCATCATTTCACCCTAAGAAAATCACTATGAACAATCATTTAGTCACATCGCAGTCACATTAACACATTCAGGTCTGACAGAGCAAAATAACTGAGGGAACTGTGACATGTGCCAGGACCTCACAGGAGAGATGGCAAATTAGGACGGTTATTTCTAAACATTGTCTGGAGGCAACATGTAATTGAATTGCCTCATTTACTATTACACACGCCACTAGAGAGATCCCATTGGAAGCATCGTTTTATCTGACTAACACCACTTTGCAATGTGCTATAACTGTTTGTGCAATGCCTCCTGTGAAATATAGTTTGTTCACCAGCTCTCAATCTTGGGTATTTGTGTTTTAGTTTCCTATTTTCTCCCCTGAATTAATTTGTATCCAAAACACAAGAAAATCTCTGCTTTCTTTGTAGACGTCTCTTTTTTTTTTCTCTCTCTCCTGATTACACATGACTTCTTCATGCAATTTGGCTGATGTGTTTCAAATATCCCTGAAGTAAATCTATGAATTCCCAGATGGCCAGCCATATGGGGCCTTGAATTGAATTCATTTTAGCTGCCGCTTCTTAATGGCAATTTACTATTTTTCCAGTAAGCAGTCATCAGAAATGTAAGAATTTCAATGAATTTGATCTAATCTATCGGTTGGGTTTCGTACAACATAATTATTTTGCAAAGTATTCAAAATGGGCCAGAAAATTTTGTTGGTACCTCTATTAATTTAATTTTTGCTGATATGTATTATACTGAATCTATAACAATCCCTTTCACATGAATCATTTATACAAAATCGTTGGGGGGTAAAAATGTATCCATGCTGTTTTTAATGAACCAATTAACGTGTTTAGTGATTTTTGTTCACGACTTCAATGAAGTTATTGTCTACTTCATTTAAAACATTTTAGAAGTTTTATTAAACCAAGTAAGAAATTTATATCCCTTGGCGAAGAAAAAGTATTAGAATTCATACGACTAAGCCTGCAAGTTTTGCCTGTTTTGCATATAGTGGAGGGATATTTATGATAATAGCTTCTCTTAAATGTCAAATCTATTCGAATTGATTGTTATAACATTTTGTAACATTTAATAGCAAAATATACTATTGATGCAGATTTATGCAAAAGTAACTGAGAGAAAGTTGCCTGAGGTATTGGCTCAGCTGGCAGAGGTGCTGCCTCCCAGCACCAGAGAGCTGGGTTCGATCCTGACCTCAGGCGCGGCATCGTGTGGAGTCTCCATGTTCTCCCTGTGATTGCGTGGGTTTCCTCCCACATCCCAAAGATGTGCAGATTTGTAGATTAATTTTTGGCTGTGAGGAGTGGATACGAAGGTGAAATAACTTTGAACCAGTGTGACAAAAAATACACATAAAATGCTGAAGTAACTCAACGGGTCAGGCAGCATCGCTGGAGAACATGGACAGGTGACATTTGGATCCCGACCTGAAACGTCACCTATCCTTGTTCACCAGAGATGTCGCCTAACCCGTGGAATTACTGCAGCACTTAGTGTCTTTTTTTGTAAATCAGCATCTGCAGTTCCTTATTTCTACATGGAACTAATGTGAATAGTAAGATTAAACGAGAACTTACCAGTTTGAAGTTTGATCTGTATTTTATGAGGAGTTACGATGAGGGATTACGTGAAGAAGCCCGCTAGGACGCATGCGTGTCATTCTTCAATGCAGCGGTGTGAGATCACAGATAACTGTAATGACTAAACATAGTAAGATTAGAGAAGAGGTACCAGTTAAGTATATATGATCTGGGTGGGAGCGGAGGGCACGTAATCCCTCATCGTAACTCCTCATAAAATACAGATCAAACTTCAAACTGGTAAGTTCTCGTTTAATCTTACTATTTTACTTCGGAGTCACGTGAGTGACTACGTGAAGACTTCAAAGCTCTGTGATCTCATGCCGTAGAAACGTCCAAGCACACGTCTGCCTTGACTGTGGGAGGAATAGTGTTAACATAATTGCACATGATTCGTTATTGAAATCATAAAATGTATTAACACAAATATAACCCTATTTATGGGTTTTAATTAATTTACAGAATTTTAAAATTCTTTCTGCAAATGTTCCAGTCTCTCTCACTGGTTTGTTATAAAATAACTGGAAAGTTCTTTCCCCTGACCATCCTGCTGCTTCGAGGACTTGGTCCATGGGCACATCCAGTCGTACTGCCGCTGATGTAGCTGCGGCCCTGGTGGAATGAGATTTGAACACATTAGTATCCACCCCAGCCCGCGTCAGTACCTTTTTCAGCCATCTCGAGATCGTTTGGACCGTCACTTTTTTGTGAGGTTTCTTATGGCTGATCAGCAGTCCCTTCTCATTGCCTCTCAGGTTTTTAGTTTTCACCATGTATAGTGATAGATGTTTAACTATACAGAGGCGGTCATCTGCAGGGTATGACCTACATTGGATATTGAGGCCTGCTGACCCCTGTCTGTTCTGTTTTACTAGTTCGTAAATATGGAACGTAATATCGTCATGTGAGGAGGTCACGTTGTCCAGTCTGTGCAGTGACTGAACCCTCTGTGCCGTGACCAGTGCCATTACCATGACTGTGCTTTCAGGACAATGCTTACATCCCATATATGGGAGTACCTGTTTTTTTGGGGGTTTGTGTTAAATATTCCCCTCATGAGCTTGGTTACCAGAGGGTGAGTCCCTACCGTGTAACGCTCTGTCCCTTGCCATAGGTATGTCGACAGGGCACTTCTGGCGCTGTTGATGGCACTGTAGCTGAGCCCCTCATCATAGTGGAGGCCTGCCAGATATTCCAGAACAGATGGGATGTTGATATTTCTGTTGGTGGTTTTGTTCTTATGGTAGTACGTTTCCCACTTTCTGATGTAGACCAGCTATTGCTTCTTGGTTGACTCTCTTTGGGCCGCCGAGATGATGTTTGCTGTTCGGTCCGTGAGTCCCAGTTGTAGAAGCGGTGTTTTTAAACTCTACAAATTAGCAGGTTCCAGCTTTATGGCTTGGATGGCTATCCCGTCACGGGATGTAGTAGTAGATCTGGTCTGTGTGGGATTGTAATACATGGTTCGAATACCATGTTTTGCCCAACTGGGAACCATGGTTGAGTAGGCCAATCGGGTACTCCCAAATACCAGACGCAGAGTCTTGTTGTATTTTCCTTCATACCCGACTGATGAGGCAGGAGGGAGGGAATGCGTAAATAAACCATTTCCCCCAATGCAACGAAAATGCATCTGTTGCCGTTGACCCAGGGTCTGGTTCCCATAAAACATAGTTAGATATCTTCTAAATGCGACAAGATCGATATCCGGTTTCCCGTATTTTGCTGTGATTTCAGCAAACACTGTTTTGTTTAACATCCATTCGGTGTTTTCATTAAATTTGCGTGACCTGGTGTCTGCCACTAAACTTAGTCTCCGCGGTAGGTAAGTGGCTGATATCCAAATATTTCTCTGGATGCACCATGAACTGCACCCAACATTTCCAAGTAATTTATACCCAGTGTCAGTAAGAAGGATGCCTCCTGCACTGTCCATCTATCTCCACAGCTGGTGATGGTATTGGTGGCTCCCCATCCCAGTGCACTGGCATCCGTTTGTAGTACCATCAAAGGGTTACTGACAATGATAGGTTTGAAACAAAGCCAGATGTTATCAATCCACCATTTTAGCTCCGTTTTGGCTTGAATTGGTAGTCTCATAGGTCTGTTAAAGTGACCTGCATTGATTTTTAGAGCTTGAATTTTAGCTCTCTGTAAATTTTGGTAATGTAATCCAAATTGTGTGGCTGGGAAAGCAGCCACCATTTTACCAATTACTTTGGCTACCAATCTGATGGATGGATTTGTGATGTCAATGAGGTTGCTACAACCTCTATTATTTCTCTGGCCTTTCCCTTGGGTAGTGTCACCGTTGTGAACTTAATCAATGGTGAATCCCAAGTAGTCCATAGTAGTGGACGGTGTTAGTTTAGATTTAATTGGATGGATGATAATCCCAGTTTTTCCCAAACAACTGTTTTTGTGGCTGTTACAGTTAATATGGCTAATTCCAAAGTTATGCCCACATGAGTATGTCATCCAAATATGCCATAACCATATGTTTGCGTTTGCGTAGAAACGCTAGGCCTGGTTTTTAAATTTTTGTGTACAGATTGGGCTGATGTTAGACCATTTGGCAGCGCTTTATATTGCTAGAGTTGTCCCATCCAGTTAAATTTTAAGTAACGTCTGTGGTCACCTCGTATGGTACTGAATAGTATGCATCTTTTAAATCGATGCTAGCCATGAAGTACCCTTTGGAAATTAGTTGTTTAGCAGTAACAAAGGTTTCCATTTTGAAGTGAATATATTGTACAAATGTATTCAAATTTGTCAGATCTATGATGATGCGACAACCACCATCTTTTTTGGTTTTAGTACATATATTGGACACAAATTCTAATGGTTCGTGTTGTGTTGTCTGAATTACACCTTTTATGTAAAGTCGCTCCAGTTCAACTTGTGCTTCTGTTTTTTACCTATCAGAGAGCACAAATTCTCGGTTTGGTTTGTGTTGAACTGGAGGGCTGTTTTGGTGTACAAACTCCATGGCATACCCTGGATACTGCTTAAGACGTAAGTATCGGATGTTAGCATGCTCCATGCATTTAAACCTTAATACAGTCTTCCCCCAACCTCCATGCTTCCCATATTATTTGGGGAACCAGACCCCCTACCTCCATTGTTACCAGTGGCAGGACTACTTCTTCCTGAAGTTCTTCCGTTGCTGTGCTGGTGGTTGGCTCTTCGGGTTGGTTGCTGGTGTTATTGGGGTTACCCGCATCTTCCAGGAGGGTCGGCCTGGGCCATGGCCTAAAAGACTCATGTTTAGAGTGCCGAGCCCTCAAAATTTCACCAGTTCTGCCAGTGGGTACGTAGGGTTGTCGTAGGTTATGGTGGGTTTTTAGCAGGGTAGGTTGATCCTTTAATTAACCCCAAAGTTCTGGCTTCTTCGTCCAGCTCCTTTACCTGCTTTGACAAGTTGCCTCCTGAACAGGAGAATGGGCGGTTTGGTGGCTCCAGGCTTACACAGCCCCGCGAATTTTGGATTTAGCGTTGGCTGTATGGCACTTTTTCTAATGCTATTTAATTCGTGCTGAGTGTTGCATAGCAGTGCCTGCGCGTCCTGTTGGCCTTGGGACATGGCCGTGGTGCCACCGTACGGGCAAAAGCGGTTATTCCTGAAGTTTAGTAACTTCAGGACTTTTTGAAACTTCACATCCATCTTCTGCCCGTGGCCCGATGTGCTTCCAGATGCAGCTGTTTACAATTGGCACATTCAGGGAAATGCAGTTTCCTGGTGTTAAATGTCTCTGTTGTATCCAGCACAGCCTGTTCCTGTAGCTGGTTTAGTGACATGTAGTCAATGCTTGTTGCAAGCTTAGGCTCCAGGTTTGCCCCTGTTTGGTCTGGCTGCATGAAGCTTACACCATATCCAGCAAATTTTCTTCACCCTGCACCCCATGCATGCACTGGTGTTTTCTTCTGCGGTGCCCTCTTCCAAGTCAGCCCAGAACTGACTCGAGGTGCTCCCCTCTGATAAGGTGGAGACATCGTGCAGCCCTTGAAAAGGTGCTGCTGCGGGTTTGATATAGTGCCCACAGTGGCCTGACTCCAAATCCCGGAGCCGGTCACGCTGGAGCAGATGCTCCAAACACCGTTCCATACGGGTCCAGCGCTCTCGGTCGCTGGCCTCCCGTGGTGTATCAGAGTCGGACTCCTCCGAGTCCACGACTCTGTTTGTTTTGTGTTTTGCCTTGCCGCCCGGCTGCGTTGATTTGGCCGGCGCGGTGGCTACACAGGGCACAGCTGATCCCACTGTGGGTGATCTAAGTGCCGACGGCTGCTTTGCTGGCTGTCCGCTGCTTCACGGTCCTCCCTGACCAGCTACGTCGCAGCCCTCGTTTGCTTTTTGCCTTTCTCCTGTAGTGGGCAAAAAGACGGCAGAGTAAGAAATCTTACCTGCAATAGCGGCTTTTCAAATTGCCGCCGCGGGGGAACGTCCTTCCACCGCGTCTGACGTTTCGCAATGCGTGTAGCGCAATGACACGCATGCGTCCTAGCGGGCTTCTTCACGTAGTCACTCACGTGACTCCGAAGTAAAATTGGTGATCAATGGTCAAAGTGGACTTCATAGGCCAAAGGACCTGTTTCTATGCTGTATTTCTAAACTGAACCAAAATGCTTCATGGCCTATGTGGTAGTAAATTACCCCCACAGAGTTCTGTGGTTATATTATACTGCTTACTAGTACAAAGCCTTTATGTGGATATTTCATTTCGATTTTGTAATCTTGCTGTTCCTGTTCCTGTTTCAGCTCCAGACGGCACAGATTTTCTTGCTTTTGTAAGACTATTTCACGTATATTCTTCAAATTCCTCGAGACGCATCTACTAATTTACAAATTACCTGGGACCACATATTGCCTGAATTCTTCCTTTTCAATATTATCTCTACCTTGTTTAGTCAGGGTTCCTGGTAAAGAACAAGTCTGGGTTAATTCAAAATGATCTGAACTACACAGAACCTTCTGGGATTTATCTGTAGTATTGTTCAGAGGCAGTGATTCTCAAGAGGGTATTAAATTACCAGCTTGACTCATGCACTCATTTTTTTTCCTTCTTCAATAAAAAATGACAGAAGATTTATGTCACCCTTTTATGCCAGCCTGATGCAAATTTCTGCTTCACAGCACAGGACAACTTTAAGGCCAAGAGGTGGCCCCTTTCATTCCAAGCTTAACTCCACACTATTCATTCCAGCTCAATTAGTGCGTGTTGGATTGAGGTAAGGTGAAAATGGAATTTCTTTCAACTTTTCGGAGGCAAATGTGTCTCTCTCACTTTTCCGGTGCTTTTTCTTTTTTTTTAAAAACCCTATTTTACAGACATTTTGTTTTTCTCCCAAACTCCATTTCATTTCCAACACTCACTGAAGGTTTTCTGCTTGTGCATGCCAGCCGGTGATCTTTTCCTGGTCTCCTTTCATATACTGAATCAGGAATCGCAGAATGGTCAGCATAGGATGGAAACAGCCCTGCTATGATGTTGTGTGGAAGATATAATATTTCACTGTGTTCTACATGTACCAGTATGTGTCCTACATTCAGGCATCTTGCAGCAGTCCACAGCGACTGGAGCTCCTGTAAAGCAGCAGGAGATAACAATATTAACAGCCGTAAGCTACTAATTGTAGATACATTTAAATGCAATTAGTCAGACTCTGTCGTTTGAAGAAGGTGCTTACAAGTCATTCTGTTAATTAACTATGCTGCGGGTAATTTTAATGAGTTCAAAGAAATGTTAAACAGAAGCGGGGTGAAAATGGGGAACTAATCTGATGCTGTCAGTCTCCTGTGGGGCAGGAATGGGTGGGGCAGGATGGGGTTGGGATCCAGGTGGCGTGGAGGTGCATTCCTGGTGGTCCATCCCGGTCCAGTGGAAAATGAGATGAGACGGGAAGTTTAGCTTACTTGAGCCTGAGGTGTGGTGAGAGATATAGCAGTGTGAACACGCTCACCCCCAGATCAAGGGACAGTTTCTTCCCATCTGTTATCGGGCAACATAACCACCCTATCACCAACTAGAGAACAATCCTGACCTGCCATCTACCTCATTGGAGACCTTCAGTCTATCTTTACCGGGACTTTACTGGACTTTGTCTTGCACTCAACGTTATTCCCTTAGTAAGTTCATAATTGCCACTGGGCCACCATTCCGATTTTGTGCCTCTTCCCTTTGCCATCAATTCCCCAGTCTTTCAGAAATAGATCTTCCTCCTTTTCAAATACTGTCTCTTATCCAGCCTTCACAGTCCTCTGGGTTAGGGAATTCCAGTCAATCACCACTTTCTGCATGAGCATCACTTCAATGTCTGCCATTTCATCAGTTTATTTTCTTAATTGGTACATAGAATCATAGAAACATAGAAAATAGGTGCAGAAGTAGGCCATTCGGCCCTTCAATGTGATCATGGCTGAACATCTAAAATCAGTAGATAGACACAAAAAGCTAGAGTAAGTCAGCAGGACAGGCAGCATCTGTGGAGAGAAGGAATGGGTGACGTTTCGGGTCAAGACCCTTCTTCAGACCCATCTAAAGACTCTTCTCTGGAGAGGAATGGGTGACGTTTCAGGTCGAGACACTACTTCAGACTCTTCTGAAGAAAGGTCTCGACCCACAACATCACCCATTCCTTCTCTCCAGAGTCTCTATCTTCGGTTTAAACCAGCATCTGCAGTTCCTTCTTACACATCTAAAATCCTGCTTTTTCCCCATATCTAACTCTCTCTTGAAAACACCCAGTGGATTGGTCTCCACTGCCTTCTGTGGCAGGAATTCCACAGATTCACAACTCTCTGGGTGAAAATGTTTTTCCTCATCTCAGTCCTAAATGGTCTACCCCTTATTCTTAAGCTGGGTCACCTGGTTCTGGACTCCCCCAACATCGGGAAACATTTTCCTGCATCTAGCCTGACCAATCCTTTAAGATTATATGTTTCTATAAGACCTTCCTTGTCCTGCCAGTTCTTTGAAGGTCCACATCCAACCTTACCCTCCAAAAAAGTTACAATATTTGTACTCCCAGCTGCGATGGCAGGAATTTAATTAAATTTGAACTGGCTTAGTGCCTTCATGTTTCCAAAAAATGCAAAAGTCAATGGAGTGTTGTACCACCAACTCAGTTGCACTTGGCTTCTTCTTCTTCTTCTTGCGTATGGCGTACACAGCCTAAAGTTGTAGGACAACTTGTTCTATTTGATCTTACTTGATTGTGTACGCCAGGTTGATTGGATTCGTCGAAACAGGGCGGACCACGTGAAGGTTGCAATCTCCCACCCCAGTTGCACTTGGCGAAATGGGTTAACAGTTACGTTTAGGTTTAGGATGAGTTTATTATTGTCACATGTACTGAGGTACAGTGAAAAGGATTTTTGTTGCGTGCGATCCATTCAGCGAAAAGACTCTCTAAATTTTTAATCAAGCCATCTACAGTGTACAGATAGTATAGCCTCTCTTTAGTGTACAGATACTGTACAGGATAGAACTTCTTTAGTCAGAGGGTGGTGAATCTGTGGAATTCATTACCACTGATGGCTGGGGAGGCCATGTCAATGGATATTTTTAAGTCAGTTGACCGATTCTTGATTAGTACGGGTGTCAGGGGTTATGGGGAGAGGGCAGGAGATTGGGTTGAGCGGGAAAGATAAATAAACCGTGATTGAATGGTGGAGTAGACTTGATGGGCCGAATGGCCAAATTCTGCTCCTACAACTTAAGAACTTATGAACATATGAAGGCCTCCAGCGCAGCTTTGGACAACTCAGAGCCTGCGGTCTCACTGTGTGTATCACCATTCAGTCCTTTTGCACTTCAGAATGGACTTTACAATTGCTAGCACTTGCTTCAGCCAAATAGCACTTCCCTTTAAAAGGCGCAGTCTGGCCTTTTGTAGGTTAAGCTAATTTAACATGATACCAGCCATTTGCAGTACTGAGCCATGCTGAGATGTAGGGCCAAATACTAACATGCTGACTTATGGCTGCATGCTGCAGACATGTCAATTAGTAGGTTTGCTGCTCGCACCACAAAACCTGGTATTTTTGGTGGGTTGTCAAATTATCCCCACTGCTTCCTGGGGCAAGAATAAACAGCAAAAGTACAGGGTGTCAGGGGTTAATGGGGAGAAGGCAGGAGAATGGGGTTAGGAGAGACAGATGGATTAGCAATGATTGAATGGCAGAGTAGACTTGATGGGCTGAATGGCCCAATTCTGCTCCTATCACATGATCTTATGTCATGGTTAGTTTGGAAGACAAAGTTGAGAAAAAGACAAAAGAATTAAAACAAACGAGCGGATATACAAAATAAAACCTAGAAATTGGACTGTAATGATCTTGTTTGAGATTATCATGCAATCCAAGATTAGTTTCCCCAAAATCAGTAGAATTTACAATAACTTCTGGATGAATTTCTGGGCGGCACGGTGGTGCAGAAGTAGAGTTGCTGACCGGGTTTGATCCTGACTGCGGATGTTAACTATACGGAGTTTTATGTTATTCCCGTAACCACATGGATTTTTTCTGGGTGTTCTGGTTAGCTCCCACGCTCCAAAGACGTACAGGTTTGTATGTTAATTGGCTTGGCAAAATTGTAAATTGTCCCTGGTGTGTGTAGAATAGTGTTAATGTGCGGGGATCGCTGGTCGGTGCAGTCTCGGTGGATTGAATGGCCTGTTTCCGCGCTGTATCTCTATACTAAACTAAACTAAACTAAACTAAATCATGTGGACCCTTGACACATTGCATGTCAATCCAGCTGATGATGTCTCTGACATCAGGAGCCTTGATCTGGAGCTTCCAAACTGATTGCAGGTTGGTCAAAGCTCTTGTAACACCGAAGAGTAAGTAGTTCTATAACTCTACATGTGATCCTGACTCAGACAGTCTGTGTTTCCTTTCTTCAGCCTTTACCAGCTGAACTAGTCCAACCATTGATGGTGACAGTACCAGCAGCAGCCCAACACAAGAGGCAAGTCATTCGATGAAGGCAAGGGATCCTTGGGCCAGAAGGCAAAGAGATGCCCATTTGTGGAAACCCTCTTCAGAGACACCACATCCTGTCTGGACCTATCCGAAAAACCATTCAAAGCCACAGGTCTTCAATACCATTATCAAAAACGTAGGGGAGATTTTGCAGAATGGCCGTTGCCTGGACAGCCCTTCCCTTGGGCATCGTGGTAATGGTGACTCCCACCATCTCCCACCATTCCAAGCTTCTCTGTGTGTAAGAAGGAGCTGCAGATGCCGGTTTACTCCGAAGATAGACACAAAATGCTGGAATAACTCAGCCGGTCAGGCAGCATCTCTGGAGAAAAGGAATAGGTGACGTTACAGTTCGAGACCCTTCATCAGACTGAGAGTCAGGGAGGGGGAAACTAGAGGTATGGGAAGGTACAGAACAAAGCAGAGACTTCATCGATGACTCAGGAGAAAATGGAGCCCAGAATGGTTCATTGTTGGCTGGGGGCGAGGTGATAACGAAGGGATACGAACGGTGAAATTAGCAAAAGAACTAAAGGGGGAGGGATTGAGAGAGAGGGAAAGCAAGGGTTACTTGAAGTTACAATAGACAATAAACAATAGGTGCAGGAGTAGCCTTCGAGCCAGCACCGCCATTCACTGTGATCATGACTGATCATCCACAATCAGTACCCCATTCCTGCCTTCTCCGCATATCCCTTGACTCCGCGATCTTTAAGAGCTCTACCTAACTCTCTCTTGAAAGCATCCAGAGAATTTGTCTCCACTGCCACAGAGAATTCCACAGATTCACAACTCTCTGGGTGAAAATGTTTTTCCTCATCTATGTTCTAAATGGCATACCCCTTATTCTTAAACTGTGGCCCCTGGTTCTGGACTCCCCAACATCAGGAGCATGATTCTTGCCTCTTGCGTCTCCCATCCCTTAATAATCTTATATGTTTCAATAAGATATCCTCTCATGCTTAGAGAAATCAATATTCATACTACTCAGTTGTAAACTGCCCTAGCAAAATATGATGTGCAGTTCCTCCGCTCTGCCTATCCTCTCATATAACCTGCACTACATTCCATTTTTTCTCCCCTGGGCTACTTGGTCACTGGGATTTGCCAACATATCTGTCATGAATGCAGGCAGCCATTGGCTGCTCTCATGGACAATAAAGACTCAGGTCTAATCCTCGACGGAAAGAGTTTCCCTTCTCCATCCAGCTGGTCATTGATCATGCGCAGTTCACCTCAAAGGTGAATGCCACAATCTTTTTCCACAACTATTCAAAAACTGATAGCATTATGGCCACCGGTCCCAATGCTTTTCCCCAACAACACTTTGGTCGCTTGCCCTGTCTTGTTCCTTAATAGGAGATCAAGTATCGCACCCTGCCTAATAAGGCCATCTATGGCAAAACCTATACCTGGAGCCATACCTATAACAATATACCTATGGGGAGATTCCACCTCTGACCGAGAAGACCAAGTTGAGAAGGGTGAGGCTCGCTGGTCACCGCCACCGCCACCCAGAAATGCCAGCAAACAAGGTTGTGGTTTGGAGCGCAGAAGGTTAAAGGGGGACTTGATAGAGGTCTTTAAAATGATGAGAGGGGTAGACAGAGTTGACGTGGATAAGCTTTTCCCACTGAGAGTAGGGAAGATTCAAACAAGAGGACATGACTTGAGAATTAAGGGACAGAAGTTTAGGGGTAACATGAGGGGGAACTTCTTTACTCAGAGAGTGGTAGCTGTGTGGAATGAGCTTCCAGTGGAAGTGGTGGAGGCAGGTTCGATTTTAACATTTAAAAATAAATTGGATAGTTATATGGACGGGAAAGGAATGGAGGGTTATGGTCTGAGTGCAGGTAGATGGGACTAGGGGAGAATACGTGTTCGGCACGGACTAGAAGGGCCGAGATGGCCTGTTTCCGTGCTGTAATTGATATATGGTTATATGGTTATACACCCGAATGCTCAGAAAAGTTCAAAATGTCAGTTGGAGGGACCACATCACCAACGCCCAGCTCTATGGGGAGATTCCACCTCTGACCGAGAAGACCAAGTTGAGAAGGGTGAGGCTCACTGGTCACCGCCACCGCTACCCAGAAATGCCAGCAAACAAGGTTGTGCAGTGGCAACCCACCCATGGAATACGTGACCCGGGACGGACAATCAAGACGATGCTGAAGACGTTGATAGAAGACATTGAGTTTGATGGCCTGCACTCTGCCTGAAATGCAATGAAATTGAGTTTAGTGGCCCGCACTCTGCCTGAAATGCTATGAAATTGAGTTTGGTGGCCCGCACGTACTCTGCCAGAAATGCTATGAAATTGAGTTTGGCGGCCAGCACTCTGCCTGAAATGCTATTACAAGGAATAGCTGTGTGAACTGCCAGCCTACCAGCCCTGAGTGACTGATCTGCCAGCCCACCAGCCCTGAGTGACTGAGCTGCCAGCCCACCAGCCCTGACTGAACTGCCAGCCCACCAGGCCTGAGTGACTGAGCTGCCAGACCAAGAATCCATTCCGCCCACAATGTCCATACTAGCCCTCTGGAAACCAGTCCCTTCGGCCCACAACACCCATACTAGCGCTCCAGAAAGTCCCCCACCCCCACTGGCCACGTATAATGGAATTGGTCTCCCAACACGGTCTCCCCCCAACCTCCACCCCCCTGCCCACACATGCCCCCACTCCCCTCCTCTCCTCCCAGCTCACACCCGCCTCCCCTCCTCCCCTCCTCCCCTCCCACACATGAAGAGGAAGGAGGAGGAGTGCTGGGGGATTAGGGGAAATGAGTCGCACCTGCGCAGTTATGGGCTATGGGTGAGTGGTGGAATATTGCTTTGGGGGAATGGGTTGCATTGGGGGAACAGGTGAGTGGTGGAATATTGCTTTGGGGAATGGACTGCATTGGGGAACCGGGGCTCCCGTGCGACTGGGTCCCAACGGGTCCCACTTAGTCTAATATGAATTAAAACCAGACTTCAACACTTTTTGTTTTGCTCAAGATTTTAAAATGTGCAGTTCCCAGTGTCTCCAGGGCCCTCTGTAAATCGTTCAAGAAAACTGTTCTAAACGCACTTAAGAAATTACAATCCATCCAAGCCCTTTATACTATGGGATTCCCAGTTAATATGAGGGAAGTAAAAAATCATCTGTTATGGCCTTTATCTTCTCAACATGAAATTCTCAGACATGCATTAGTCCAGGAGTGCCATGCAGTGACCACCCACCAGATGTGGACACTTTAATGCATGGTGCTATAATGTACAGCCCAGCCAACTGCAGGCGGCAGCTGGCACTAAAGGAAGGGCAGCCATGCAGATTCTGACCATGAGGGTCATGGGGACACAGGCCAAACCTCAGTAGCATCAGAAGGAGTAGAAGGTTCCAACCTGAAACGTCACCCGTCCTTTTCCTCCAGAGATGCTGCCTGACCCGCTGAGTTACTCCAGTACCTTGTGTCTATCTTCAGTATAAACCAGCATCTGCCATTGCTGTCTACATTTCAGGGAATGTCCCAGCTTAACAGCAACATCCTGAGCTCCCAGCCTAGTGAACGGCTGGAGGCATGGGCCACAAAGGGGTATGTTGAAAAGGAGAGAGAGAGAGAGAGAGAGAGAGAGAGAGAGAGAGAGAGAGAGAGAGAGATGCCTTTCTTGCGGAGTCTCCTAATTACTAATCCCCAAATAATCTTCTCCACATTCCAAAAGTTAACACCAACCTAGGATATCAATAATTAGCTGGTAAACCCAGATGGTGCATAATATTGCCTCACATCCTGCTGTGCTGATTTATCTGCACTAATTGTAATATGTCAATGAATAAATGCTTGATCCTATTCGTTAAATGCCTTTTTACGACATCTCGGCACATCATAATGAGCAATACCCTTCATTAAAGGGTTATTGGATAACGTCGAACCAAAGGACCCTTTTGTTGGGGAATCTCCGTGGAGTATCAGTGAACGGTGGTTGAGGGCTTGAAAACTTTGAGCTCATTGTAGATATTCAGCATTGCAGCCAGTGCAGCTGAGCAACTCGGTGAAAGACGATCTTTGGTGTATTGCCCGAACTTTGTTGACCTCCCAGCAGAGCGAGATGTCCATCGGGGAATGTTGCCGTCTGGCCCGCTCCAGACTGCAACATTCGATGATGGACGCACTGAAGCTTGGTGCAGCCAACGCCAATGCTCTGTGGGGGAGGACCACAGTCTAGGGTCCCTCCATTGCTGGACATTGGGGAGCAGGGTGTGGCGGAGATGCCCCTCAAAATAAGGGAAGGGAGTTAACACCAGGGGGCCACATGAGCGGCAAGGATGTGCGGTAAAATCAGGTAATTTGTGTAAACTCTTTGTAATGATGAATTGAATGTTTGTATAGCCTCCGAAAATGTAGGAAGAATTTTCTGCACAGTTCCTGTATTGTACATATTTATTTACTTGAATATAGTTTATTTTGATATATATATAAAAAAAAATAAAACACATCACAATATACTGACCAAGTTGACATGCAGTGGCTGAAAAGATGCATTCAGACACTGACATGTCAAGCCAATGTATGCCATACTCATTCTAGAGTTCAGAGTTTTAGACTTTAGAGATACAGTGCTGAAACAGGCCCTTCAACCCACCGAGTATGTGCCGACCAGTGATCACCCCCTATACTAACACTACTCTACACACTCGGGACAATTCTTTTTAGAACTTGCCAAAGTCAACTAACCTATAAACCTGTATGTTTTTGGTGTTGGAAGAAACCAGAGCAGAAGGAGAAAACCCACGTGGTCACAGGGAGAATGGCAAACTTAGTACAGACAGCACCCATAGTAATCGGCCTGTCCCACTTAGGCAATTTTTTCGGCGACTGCCGGCGACTGTCATAGTTGTAGCAGGTCGCCGAAAAACCAGCGACTGGACCCCCCCTACGACAATGTCTACAACAACCTACCACCACGTCGACGTCAAGCTACAGCAAGCTACCGACAACCGGCGACCCATTAGGACGTCCTTCTACAACAACACCTACGACACCCTACATCTTCCCGCGACAAGCTGCGACAAGGTACGACAATTCAGTCGCCGGTACCTGTCGCCGGTTGACGTAGGTTGACGTAGGTAGTCACCAATGGAATTCACTGAAGTCAGCATCGGCGACAACCTACATCATCCTGGCGACAAACTACGTCACCCTGGCGACAACCTACGACAGCACCTACATCGGGAGAAGTTAAGCTACGCTCATTGGCGTCAAGCCAACTGCCGCCGAAAAGTTTTGAACATTTCAAAATCCAGCGGCAACCAGAAAAACGCTACGATTCTTTGGGCGACTGAGGAGACTACTCACGACCATACAGGGACCCCCCGGCGACCATGTGGCGACAGCCTAGTCACCTGCAGTCGCCTAAAATATCACCTAAGTGGGACAGGGGCATTAGGATCAAACCTGGGTCTCTAGTGCAGTAAGGCAGCAAGTCTACTGCTGTGCCGCATTCAATGAGCTCTGATTACCCTGTGTACCAATTGACCACAAGACGAGAAAGAAGTGGTGAAGCCTCAGATGCAGAAAGATCGGCTTTCATTCAGTTGACAATATTGAATTTAATTTAGCTTAGTTTAAATAAGTTTATTATTGTCACATATACCTAGGGTACAGTGAAAAGCATTTGTTTGTGTGTGATCCAGTCAAAGAAAAGGCTGTGCATGAATTCAATCAAGCCGTCCACAGATAGGCAAGGATTAAAGGGATATGGGGCAAACACAGTCAGGTGGGACTAGTCTAGAAGGGACATCCTGGTCGGCAAGTTGGGCCGAAGGGCCTGTTTCTATGCTGTATAGAGTCATGGTGCCTCATTCAAGAGTATGTGATGGAGTTTCAACCTTGGCATCTTAGACCGTGACAGGTCCCATCAGAGTGTGCAGGTCCCATCACAGTGTGCAGGTCCTATCGCAATGTGCCGTACTATTGCAACGTGCCGTACTTTCGCAATGTTTAAGAAGCAACAAGTACTATCGTGACGTATAGGTACTATTGCAATGTTTAACAAGCCTTTAAATAGATGCATGGATAGGATAGATATAGGCGGGTATGGACCAAACTCAGGCAGGTGGGACTGAGTAGATGGGACATGTTGGTCGGTGCGGGCAAGTTGGGTGAAAAGCCTGTTTCCACGCTGTTTGACTCGATGGCAGGTTTTTTTTTGGTTTCTTTAATGAACAAATTAAACCAAAGTT
The DNA here is from genome assembly GCF_010909765.2 of Amblyraja radiata. Taxonomy (NCBI): domain Eukaryota; kingdom Metazoa; phylum Chordata; class Chondrichthyes; order Rajiformes; family Rajidae; genus Amblyraja; species Amblyraja radiata. The sequence goes on from NC_045962.1 coordinate 20,417,962, forward strand.
ATTAAACACTGAGAATTTAAATGTTGTATTGCATGCAAAAATTTCAATGACTATTCAAGTACCATTAATAGAAAATTGCAACCCATGCAAGGCAATGGCAGTGCTATACATTCATAGAACCACACGCTCTTTGTAAACCTACTGCTGTTGCTTGCAATATGTGCCATCTTCTCCTGCAAGAAAAAGTGAAATGTGTTAGTGAATGTGTTGCAATATATTTGGAAGATGCACCTGCAGAATTTAAATACTGTAGAACAGAGAACAAGCTTTTTGGCCGACCAGGATGCCAATCTGAACTAATCCCATCTGCTTGCCTATGATCCTTATCCCTCCATTCCCTACCTAGTTCATGCATGTCCAAATGTCTAAATGCCTCAAAATTGTGAGGTTCTCTGCTTCTCCCACCTCCCCTGTGTTCCAGGCACCTACAATTCTCTGTGTAACAACGATGCCTGGTAAATCACCTTAACATTTTCACCATTCCCGCTAAATCGATGCGCTCTAGTATTTGAAATTGCCACTCTGAGGAAAATAACTCTGTCTATGCTATCTATGTTTTCAATAATGTTACAAATTTGTATAGGTGAACACACACACACACACACACACACACACACACACACACACACACACACACACACACACACACACACACACACACACACACACACACACACACACACACACACACTCTTGAAAACTCCAGAGAAAACCATTGCAATTTGTCTAATCTCTCCTTATAACTAATACACTCCAATCCAGGCAACATCCTGGTGAACCTCTTCTGCATCCTCTCCAAAGCCTTCACATCCTTTTTGAAGTAAGACTTGAAATCTACACAATTCTCCAAATATGGTCTAACCAAGATTTACACAATTGCACATGACTTTCCAGCTATCATACTTAGTGCGATGACTGATGAGGGCAAGCATGTTATACACCATGTTTATCACACAATCCCCTTGTGTTGCCACTCTCAGGGAGCTATCTTGCACCCCAAGATTCCTTTCTAGGTCAATGCTCCTTAAGGTTCTGACATTTATTGTATACTTTCCTCTTGCATTTGACCTTTCAAAGTGTATCACCTCACACTAAATTCCACCTACTATTTCTCCACCCAAATTTCCAACAGATTCGGGGTGGCACAGTGGTGCAGGAGTAGAGTTGCTGCCTTACAGTGCCAGAGACCTGGGTTCGATCCTAACTCCGGGTGTTGTCTATATGGAGTTTGTACGTTCTCCCCGTGACTGTGTGGGTTTTCTCCGGATGCTCCACTTTCCTCCCACATTCCAAAGTTGTGCAGGTTTGAGGGTTAATCGGCTTTTGTAAATTGTCCCTGGTTCGGAGAATAGAACTAGTGTACGAGGTGATCGCTGGTCAGTGTGGACTATGAGCGCCGAAGGGCCCGTATCCGTGCTGTATCTCTAAACTAAACTAATCTCTACCCTCCTTCCTTGCTCTGCACAATTCCTCCCATTTTTGTGTCAGCAGCAAACCTACGAATCACTTTTCTATCCAAATTATTTCTATCTATTACAAAGAGACGTCCCACCACTGATCCTTGCAGAACACCAAGTCACAGAACTTCAACCAGTACTTGCTGTCTTCCATGCCCAATATTTGATCCTATTTTGAACAGCCAGCAACACAGGAAACTTTGTATTGTATTGTATTGTATTCAAATTTATTGTCATTGTCTCAATTAGAGACAACGAAATGAATTTTTCTTACAGGCAGTATCATAAAAATAAATAAATAATAAATAATAAAACATATTAAAAATAAAATTGAATTAAAAAAAAGAAAAGCACAAACACAGAAAGTCCACGACACAACATAACACAGTGGCACCAAGGTGAGGAAGGCACCATAGTCCAGCCAGCCTCCCCTCCGATCTTCCCAGATGTTCATCCGTGGTCTGGGCCTTCCGAGCACCCGCAGTCGCCGCACCGGGCGGCCCGATGTTCAGGCCCTCACGCCGGGCTGGTGGAACGCCGATGCCGATCCCCGACGGTGAACATCCTCCTCCTCAGCGGCCCGGACCTCCTGATCAGCCGCCTCCCGCAGCCGGAGTCCGCAGCTCCCGAGTCCGCAGGCCGAGCCGGGCGGAGTCGCAGGACCCCGCATTGTTGATCAGCGCCGCCCGTGTTGGGAGCTCCGCAGACCGCAGCTCCATGATGTCGGTGCAGCAGGTCCAGCACTCCGGGCTCCAGACGGCGATCCCCGGTAAGGCATCGCCAGCCCCGCGATGTTACAGCGCTGTCCCGCCGCTGCTGGAGCTCTGGTCGATCCCGGCAGGAAAGGTCGCGCCAATCCAGTAGGTAGGCCGCTGGGGGGGTGAGGACGCGACTCGAATAATAGTCGCGTCCTCTCCAGGAAGCGACCGAAGAACGGTATCCCCCTTACCGTGCCCTCTTCCCCCACATAAAGACATTTAAAAAAACATAAAAAACATAAAAAACACACTTTAACATAACTGAAGGTGGAGGCTGCTGGCACCAGCTCCACTGGAAGTTGAATATCTGAGGTGAAGTAAACATACTCAGGCTATTTCCTGCTCTTAGAGATTGTTCTTCATTAAGTTTAAGATATGATAGGGTTACAATAATTATCTGTATATGAAGCTAATTGCACATTAGGCGGAAGGGAATGAAAAGTGTCTTCACAGCTCTTGATCCTGGGCTATTAAATATTCCTCCTGGATTGTATCTATTGAGCTCGAAATTAAACAGGATGTGTATCAAGAGTAAGGCTAGCAATTAAGATAATATAACAAACATCATGAGGACATTAAGCACAAATTCTACGTGGCAGTTACATCAGTTTAAAAGGGAGCTAGATTTTTATTATCCACTTTTCAAGACTATTGCACTTCACCCCCACCAAAGATGAAATGGGGTGGCAGGGTGGCACAGCAGTAAAGTTGCTGCCTTACAGCGACAGAGACCCGGGTTCAATCCTGACTATCAGTGCTGTCTCTACGGAGTTTGTTCGTTCACCCTTTGGCCGCGTGGGTTTTCTCCGGGTGCTCCGATTTTCTCCCACACTCCAAAGACGTGCAGTTTTGTAAGTTAATAGGCTTCTGTAAATTGTAAATCACCCCTAGTGTGTACGATAGTACTAGTGTACGGGGTGATCGCTGGTCGGCGCGGGCTTGATTGGCCAAAAGGCCAGCTACCACGCTGTATCTCTAAAGTCTAAAGTATCGACAGTTGCACCCATGTAAAATAAATGCAACATGTTCCAGATTTGGGCTGTACATGCTGCGTTGCATGGAGACTCGTGAGAAAACATTTGACTCATGTTTGGTATAATTTCCATTATTTCAATGTCCCTGACATTGTCACTTATACTGTATCCACCAACAAGAGGATGAAGACCTTTTTTAATGTTCCATGGAGTTATGGCTGCCCTAGGAGGAGCTTTGCCGCAAGGATTTGGCCGGGCCATCAACGCTGAAGCTGGTCCCATCAGTTGTAGAAGCCTGTACATAATCCACATCCCACATTGCTCCATCCTGTATATCCATGTACCTATCGAAAAGCCTCCTAAATGCCACTATCATATTCATAAGTTCTAGGAGGTGAATTATTCCTTTCGGCCTATCAAGTCTACTCCGCTATTCAATCATGGCTGATCTATCTTTCCCTCTCAACCCCATTCTCCTGCCTTCACCCCATAAACCCTGACACCCATACTAATCAAGAATCTATCTATTCAACGAAAATATCCATTGACTTGGCCTCCACAGCCTTCTGTGGCAATGAATTCCACAGATTCACCACCCTCTGACTAAATAAATTCCTCCCCATCTCCTTTCTTATGGTACGTCCTTTTATTCTGAGGCTATGACCTCTGGTCCTAGACTCTCCCACTAGTGGAAACATCCTCTCCACATCCACTCTATCTAGGCCTTTCACTATTTGGCACATTGGTCTGAGTGGTCGTGCTTTTTATGTTGCCACCACAAGCAAATAGCTGGCGCTGTGCTTACTCAAACCCTGCACCCAAATCCTCCCTCACCATGTGCTTCTCGTACACCAGTCCACACCCCCAGAACAGTGGTCAGTGGGGCAAGCAACCCCATTTTCAGCTTTGGAGGTGGACCAGTTGCCATTGGAGATATTTGCATGAAACTATTTAACGTTCTTCTTACATATGCTCTATTTTTTAACCAGTGCTCTTTTATCTTTGTTCCATCCTATTGCATGTCGTTTTAATGGGGACAGGTCTCATATCTTTGCACTTTCACCATCGTGTTGACATATTTGTGGCATAAAGAACATTTCTGCATTAATACAATCTCATTTGTGTCAAGAGCATTGTTGGTCTTTTTATCCTTCAGGTTACATTGTGCTTGGAGGGTTTTGCATTCATAAGATACTGCCGAGGAGAGAAAGTACAGCAACTGACATTAGAATTTCCGCATGTTTGCCACTAGGAACGACAAAACAAATAACTCCAAACCTGGCAAGTAAATAGGAGAGTGAAAATAAAATCAATGTGTAAAAGCATTTCTGCAGTTTATTAAAGCACTTTACGGCAAAATTGAACAGTACTATTTAGGTAAACTTGACATTATTAATTAAGCAATATCCTGAAACTAGTGTATCCGCAAAACCTTATTCGAATAATTGCCTGGTGTAAGAATATTTTGTCGATGATAAAGCAGAGGAATTGGAGCCGCAGTGTAATTCTAAATGAAAAAAGGAAAGCAAAGCTCTTAAACCAGGAGCCAGAGCCCAGCATCACAATTCACAGTCATGGATGAGCAAGTAGTCTGATGGCTTTGGACTGAATGTGTCAGTGGTTGCAGGGGACATGGATACATGATTGATTGTGATGTAAGTGCAAGAATATGTTGGACAAGGGCTTGCCTTGTCAACAATCATAGCCAACCTTGAGACAAACACAGTGGTCGTGATTTAAATAGGAAAACCTTGGCCTACAAAGATAAAGGAGAGGCGTCGTCATGCCTGTCAGAGCTGGCAAAGGCCATAAGGAAGCAGAGAAATACAGCAGGTGGATCGTGGAAGTGATAGTTGATAGGATTCCTGAGAGATGTTAGTTTGCACGGCGTTACATTTCTCTTGAGCATGTCGTTGATGAGTAGGCACTGCACTTGTCAGTTATTGCTTTAGGCCATGTTGCCATTTTCAAAAGAAAAACAGACATTGCATAAAATATCCCAAATAAGCAACAGAATGACTGAGAGACCTACAAGTTAATATTTTATGTAGCAGCAATCATCAGTCAATTATCAGGTCCTGACTACCTGAAGTAGCAAGGAACAAAAGTATCAGTCATAGACTTTGGAATTATTAACGCACAAATTCACCTGTAATTACATTTCTGCCACCGTGTGTCAGGCAGGGTGCACTCTCGCAGAATTAAAACCTTTCTATGTCTGCAGACCTGCACATTCTTAGCAGGTGCCTGGATGGGAATAGTTGTTCAACTGATGGATTATGATGGATCGGCAGCATTGAACAGTGTCTCTGTGGTTGTTTTTGCTGCTCCTAGGATGTTTGGATGCTTTCAAAATGAGCCTTTCTGCTGCACAGAGCACAAATGACTTGAAGAATGATTGCTGCAATTGCGAACTTACTGAAGCCCACAGTTGCTCCAGCATGGGGTCCAGACAGTGGATGTTGCACAGAAAAATAACTCAGAAGATCGAATGCACTATTTGCTTGTCATGCAAAAAAGCTGAGGAAGTTTGGCATGTCCCCAACAACTCTCACCAACTTCTACAGATGAGCCGTAGAATGCATCTTATCGGGGGGCATCGCAGCATGGTTTGGAAACAGCCCCATCCAAGCAGGGCTGTCTTAACAGCATTATAGGCCCCCGGGCAAAGCGGTGCTCTGGAGTCCCTACCCATACATTTCGCTTTCGTTCCTGTTTTTTCACATCGCTATAATCTGAATCTGGCTTTCAATTCGTATTCACTAAATTTGTCTAATTTCCTGAAGATAGGTTTTCAGAGACTCAAGAAGATTCATGGCAACAAGTATGTTCACATCCTCTGACTGCAGGACCTTACTTGTTTCGTTCACGCTTTCAAGAATGTCATTCCAAAGAATTGTGCGAAAGATCGTTTCCAGTTTCTCCATTTCCCCGCTCAACCCTTCTGCCTCTCGCCTTGTGTTCACTTCCTGCTCAGTGTCAGCTGATACAGAATCCAGTGCATGTTTAATTTTCTCCAAACCCCCATACAGAGCAGGAACAGCATCAAAATGTGATGACCATCTCGTGTCAGACAGACGCTTGACCACAAAATGTTTTCCTAAAGATGATGCCAGAGCATTCCATCGATGTGTAGAAGCAGAGAAAAAAGGAATACAGACACTGAACAAAGTCAAAGAATTTTACAATCTGTAGGCAACACTATGTTGGTTTTACTACCACCAAGTTCAGGCTGTGTCCAGCACAGGGCACATAGATGGCGAACTCATTCAGTTCATGAATCCGTGCTTGCAATCCAGTATAGCATCCAAACATATTTGAGGCATTGTCATATGACTGACCACGGCAGTTTGATAGTGGAGTTTTGTTCTCATTAAGGAAATCCACAACAATGTCTGCTAGATTCTTTGCTCCATGAGAAAAGATGGGGATGAACTTAATGAAACGTTTCACAGGCTCACATCCTCGAATGTACCGGGCAGTAAATGTCAGTTGATCAATATGTGTGAGATGCCTGGAGTGGAATCCATACTTATTGAATAATACTTTGACTCTTTTATTTCTTCAAGAGTAGCACAAAGAACATGTTGTCCCATTAATTCAATAAATTCCTCACAAATACGATGGATTCCCTTTTCCAGGATTTCCAGTTATGTAGCGCGTGAGATACGTACACATACATGCACGTTTGGTTGCCGAGGTGACTGTGATATTAAATCAGAGGTGAATGCCAATGTCCACTTGTTATCATAAATATTCACATTAATATTGTTCATTATCTTTAGTAAAACACATGCTAAATATGTATTTTCCAATAACAAATATTTATGGTTTAGTACAGTATAGTATTTATTTATTGACAGCAAGTCACAACATACATAGATTAGCATGGGGCCCCTATGCTCATGTGGCCCCGGGCAACTGCCCAGCGTGCCCATGTGTTAAGATGGCCCTGCGCCCAAGACCGCAAGAAATCGCAGAGAATTGTGGACGCAGCCCAGACCACCACACAAATCAACTTCCCTGCTATTGACTCCATTTACACATCACGCTGCCTCAGCAAAGCCAGCAGCATAATCAAGGATGGGTCGCACCCCGGCCACCCTCTTCTCCCCTCTCCCATCAGGTAAGAGGTATAGAAGTGTGAAAACACACACCTCCAGATTCAGAGACAGATTCTTCCCAGCTATTATCAGGCAACCGAACCATCCTACCAACAACTAAAGAAAAATACTGAGCTACCATCTACCTCATTGCAGACTCTCAGATTATATTTGATCGGACGCTACTGGACTTTATCTTGCATTAAACATTATTTACGTTTTTTCCATTATCATGTATTTGTATACTGTGGACAGCTCGATTGTAATCTCATATTGACTGGTAGGCATGCAACCAAAGTTTTTCACTATACTTCGGTACATGTGACAATAAACTCAACTCAAACTCAATTCATCTCTGAAAACATCAGCATACAAGTCATAGGTATTGATATCCATTGATAAATCTTCATCCCAGAGTCCTTCTTAATTCCATCACTAATCAGGAAGAGGTACCTTGAAAGCACAGATGAACAGAACTATACCAAGCAGACATATTCATCTCTTATTTCCCACTGTGAACTGAAATGTTGGATGAGGATAAGGCAGATGCTTCATAGCAAAGCATTAATAAATTACAGAAAGTGCTGAGGTAGCGTTTCTCCAGCCCTGGCCTAACATCGAATCATGAAAACCTGATATACAGCAATAGGATGTTCTGTGAATGGAACTGCATCGTTTGGCTCAGAATTTATTTCTGGCTCAGGCCACTACAACGGCTTATGCATGAGATTTATTTTTGCTTTAAAGTGAAAATGCCCAACGTGCATGATAGGCAGCTGCAGCACAATAGATTGGGACGGATCATGGGTAAAAGGCTTTTCACATCACAGGGTTGCTGAGTTTGTGTCAATGTCCCTGCAGACTGATTACTGTGACTCAGTGGTGCAGCAGTTAGTGTTTAGTTTAGTTTAAATTAGTATTTTCATATTGTCACAGAATTAAAGGATATTCCTTTAAGGAAGGAGATGAGGAGGAATTTATTTTGTCAGAGGGGGATGAATCTGTGGAATTCATTACCACAGAAGGCTGTGGAGGCCGTCAATGGATATTTTTATGGCAGAAATAGATAGATTCTTGATTAGTATGAGTGTCAGGGATTATGGGGAGAAGGCAGTAGAATGGGGTTCAGAGGGAAAGATAGGTCAGCCATGATTGAATTGCAGATTAGACTTGATGGGCCGAATGGCCTAATTCCACTCCGATCACTAATGAACATGTGTACTGAGTTTCAGTGAAAAAGTTTTTTAATAATATTTCTGAGAGGTTTAGTAATATTAGGTTTTAGTAATTCTCCTCCGATCACTAATGAACACGTGTACTGAGTTTCAGTGAAAAGGTTTTTCAGTAATATTTCTGAGAGGTTGTTGCAGCTCGATGAGAAATCTCGGCTACATGGAGGAAATGAATCTTGCGAGTAATACTAGAGATATCATTAGCAAGTTGCCCAGACTGAGAGAAAAGTAGAGAGATGAAGCAGGCGGAATAATGGATGAGAGGAAGCAAGTAGCCAGGCTACCAGACCTGGTGGATTTCTTGGACAAGGAAGTACGGTCAGGGCCGGTGCTAGGAATTGCGGGGCCCAATTAGAAAACTGATGGCGGGGCCCCTACTCTCAGGGCCGGCCTTAGGGGGTGCGGGGCCCAATTGGGAACAATTTTGGTGAACCCCAGATTCCCAGCCAAGGTGTGTCAGCCCAGTTATTTAGTATATATTATGAAATTGTACACTAGGGTGTGATGGATTCTACACAAGCCAATGAACCACTCCCGCTCCCTCCCGTTTGACTGTCAGTAGCTCCGCTGCTTCCAACCTTTACCGTAGCAGCTAATTACCATTAAACTGCATTATGTGATTGGACACAATGCCCTTGGAGACAGCGGCTGATTGGACGGGAGGAGATCTATTTGTGATTGGACGGGAATTTTAAAGCAAGCCAGTTGGTGATTGGATGCAACCCCCTTAGAGACAACGATTGATTGGCCGCCAAACAAAATTGTCAAATCTGTAACAAAAATCGCGGGTCGGTGCGAACTCAGTGGATCTGGTTGTATCTCCAAACTAATCTGGTTGTATCAACCAGACTATCTGGTTGTATCTCCAAACTAAACAGTATAACATGCAGGTACATTCATTTAAAATTCAGTGATTATTTCACATGATTTCTCACTGTGTAAAGCTCAATATCGGACCAATTTCTGTTTAATACGTTTGGTCTGCCGTGAGCATTTTTCTCTCCCAAAATAGTTCACATCTAGCAAACCGATCAATGAACCAGACAGCAGTTGGACGCAGTCATAGAACCATAGACAATAGGTGCGGGAGTAGACCATTTGGCCCTTCGAGCCTGCACAGCCATTCAATATGATCATGGCTGATCATCCAACTCAGTATCCTGTACCTGCCTTCTCTCCGTACCCCCTGATTCCTTTAGCCACAAGGGCCACATCTAACTCCCTCTTAAATATAGCCAACGAACTGGCCTCAACTACATTCTGTGCCAGAGAATTCCAGAGATTCACCACTCTCTGTGTAAAAAATGTTTTCTCATCTCAGTCCTAAAAGATTTCCCCTTTATCCTTAAACTGTGACCCCTTGTTTTGGACTTCCCCAACATCGGGAACAATCTTCCTGCATCTAGCCTGTCCAACTCCTTAAGAATGTTGTAAGTTTCTATAAGATCCCCCTCAATCTTCTAAATTTTAGCGAGTGCAAGCCGAGTCTATCCAGTCTTTCTTCATATGAAAGTCCTGACATCCCAGTAATCAGTCTGGTGAACCTTCTCTGTACTCCCTCTATGGCAAGAATGTATTTCCTCAGATTAGGAGACCAAAACTGTACGCAATACTCCTGGTGTGGTCTCACCAAGACCCTGTACAACTGCAGTAGAACCTCCCTGCTCCTATACTCAAATTATTTTGCTATGAATGCTAACATACCATTCGCTTTCTTCACTGCCTGCTGCACCTGCATGCCTACTTTCAATGACTGGTGTATCATGACACCCAGGTCTCGTTGCATCTCCCCTTTGCCTAATCGGCCACCATTCAGATAAAAGTCTACTTTCCTGTTTTTGCCACCAAAGTGGGTAACCTCACATTTATCCACATTATACTGCATCTGCCATGCATTTGCCCACTCACCCAGCCTATACAAGTCACCTTGTAGCCTCCTAGTTTAGAGGGGTTTAAACGGTTTAGAGATGTTTAGAGGGCTTCAGATAGGTTTAGAAGTGTTCAGAAGTGTTGTAGAGGGAAATAGGGGGGGTGGGGGGAGAGAATAGACGGGGTTTAGAGGTGTTCAGAGGGTCCCAGAGGGGTTTAGAGACGTTATAAGCCCCCCATGAGAAATTGTATTTCTCTGAAATTGAAGATAGACATAAAGCTGGAGTAACTCAGCAGGACAGGCAGCGCAGCGACTCTGGAGAGAAGACCCTTCTTCAGACTGAATTGAACTCTCGTCGGTGAGAGTACTTGTGATTGTCTGAAGACGGGTCTCGACCAGAAACGCAACCCCCTCCCCAGAGCCGCTGCCCGTCCCGCTGAGCCATCTTCAACTTCAGAGCCAAACAAAAAACACAGAGTGCTGGAGGAACTCAGCGGTCAAGGCGGCTGCCTCACCCGCTGGGCTTCTCCAGCATTTTTGTCTACCGCTAAACGTCAATGATTCCGGGAATGCTGAGGAGACAGGGTGATAGAGAGGTTGTTATACATGGTCGTTTAAAAAAAAATCCGCATGGCGAATTAAAAAATATAATCTTTATTTAACAAAGAGAATTCGTATTTCCGTACGAAATACGGAACATTAGTGCGGGGCCCCCATTAGGCGCGGGGCCCAATTTGGGGCAATCGGTCAAATCGGCTTAAAACCGGCCCTGAGTACGGTACATGTTAGAGCCACACCACAGGACTATTGAAGATCATAAACCAATTGCAACTAATAAAGGTACTACCTTTACCAAAACTGAAGAAAGATCAGAACCTATGAGAAGTAGTTTTGCTACCACAACCATACCTGTGGAAACGACAGATGGAATGAAAGGAAATGTATCTACTAGCAAGCAAATAGTATTTTGTTTGTTATGTGATGAAGTTGGTTACACCATAGGATGGTGTCGAATATTCAAGATGAAAGAATAAACTTACAAAATTTCTTAAGGGGTTGGACAGGCTAGATGCAGGAAGATTGCTCCCGATGTTGGGGAAGTCCAGGGCAAGGGGTCACAGCTTAAGGATAAGGGGGAAATCCTTTAAAACCGAGATGAGAAGAACTTTTTTCACACAGAGAGTGGTGAATCTCTGGAACTCCCTGCCACAGAGGGTAGTCGAGGCCAGTTCATTGGCTATATTTAAGAGGGAGTTAGATGTGGCCCTTGTGGCTAAGGGGATCAGAGGGTATGGAGAGAAGGCAGGTACGGGATACTGAGTTGGATGATCAGCCATGATAATATTGAATGGCGGTGCAGGCTCGAAGGGCCGAATGGCCTACTCCTGCACCTAATTTCTATGTTTCTATGTTTCTATGTTTCTATGAAGAAAAGATGGATTTCTTGAAAGACAAGGGAATCTGTTTTGGATGTTTGAAAAAAGGACATATACGGTGAGAGATTGTAAGTCCTATAATTTGTTATAAGTGCAGGCAATAGCATCTTGAAGCACTTCATACTGAAAAGAACACACCAGAGCATTGGGAAGAGGAAGAACCGGAACAAAGAGAAGAAGAGCTACCAGAACAAATAGAAGAGGAGGAACCGGAGCAAATGGAACAGAAGAAGAAACCAATTACTTTTGATGCTATCACCTCGCCTCAAGGAACTGCTCATATTGGGGCTGGGGTTGAAGCTTGTATCTTTTCTATCTTACCAGTACATGTGAGGAATAGTAAGACGAATACTGTTTTGCAAACATATGCTTTTTTGGATCACGGAAGTTTGACTACCTTTTGCACAGAAAACCTGACGAGAAGGCTGAACATCACAGAAGAAACTAAGATTCGATTGCATATCATGACTAAAGATAAAGAGAGCAGGAGTCATTATATTACGAGTATGGTGATATCCAGTTTGGATGAAGATAATTTTGTACCAATATCTGAAGTGTTTACACAAGGAACCATGCCTGTTGATCGTCAAAATATACCAAAACATGAAGACTTGAAACAATGGCCTAAAGGGCCTGTCTCACTTTCACAACCTAATTCACGACCTCTGCCGAGTTTGTCCTTGACTCATACTCGCAGCATGGTCATCACAAGGTCGTAGGAGGTCGTAGGTAGGTCATAGGAGGTCGTAGGTAGGTCATAGGTAGGTTGTGATGCTAGTCGTAGGTACTCATGGCATCAAGTAGGTCGGGGGCGTTTTTTCAACATGATAAAAAATGTCCACGAGTAATAAAGGTCGTGAAAGTGGGACAAGCCCTTTACCTGAAGGATGTCAAGATATCTGAAATAAACTCTAGTGTTGATGTACTTATTGGAACGAGTGTTTTGAAGGCATTGGAAGCTATACGGATTATTAGGAGGTAAGGTGATGGACCGTATTCTACAAAAACCCGACTCGGATGGGTTATCTATGGCTCCTTGATAAAGGAACACCGATAACAGGAATCAGAACTATCCTATCATTGCTGTTAATCAAATATCTACTGATAAATTAGAAAAGCCAGTGATGAAGCTATACAATCATGACTTGAATTAAAGTACCAATAAAGAATCTGAAGAGATGTCGAATGAAGAGTTTAAGTTCATGGATATTATGAACTACTCAGTAAAGATTGACGGACACTATTGGCTGGACTTACCTTTCAAACAAGAAAGCGTTAATCTGTCGAATAATCATCGTAAAGGGGCTGCCCCACTGTACGAGCTAATTCAACCCCTGATTCGAACTCGGAGAATTATGGTAATAGCCGCTCGTAGGTACTCGGGGCTCTTTCATGTTGAAAAATCTTCATGAGTCTTCACAAGCTTACCGCGTTTCCCGAACACCTGCTGTTAGCGTTACAAGCTGCTAAGAGATGTCCCGAACTCTGACGTACCCGCTACGTACATTCTACGTGCTTACCACGAGTTTGATTTTTTTTTTAACTCGGGAGAGCTCTTGAATTACCTCGTACAGTGGGACAGCCCCTTAAGGCAGAGCAATGCAACCAGAATTTGAAAAGCAAGTTTGTCAAGAATACTAAATTTCATGAAGTAAGAATCTGAAGAATAATTTCTACATGGATGATTGCTTATAATCCATGTCTACTGAGCAGGAAGCAATTCAACCAGTAAAACATCTGACTTCCCTTTGCAATAAGGGAGGATTCACACTTTCCAAGTGGATCAGCGACAATTGCGAAAGCATTCCACCAGATGATGGAGCCAAAGAAGCCAGAGAGTTGGATTTGGACGAAGACAATCTGCCAATGGAAATAGCATTGGGAATTACTAATGTTGCACAATTGAAATATGTTAACGCAAACAAAAATCCTGCGGATGAAGTTTCCAGAGAACTGACAGCGAACCGCTTCTTAAGCTATAAGAGATGGATCAATGAACTAGATTCTCTCTGTAAGCCAGAGAGAGTTTGAGATGGGATGTGAAATCTCTGCTAATGATCCGGAAATTGGATCAAACCTAACGGTGAACTTTATTGCTAAAAATCCTGTTATTCTTTTGAAGGAGTTTCACACTTCAACGTTGTTATTACAACACATACATGAGTTGATCGGATATGGAGGAAGACGTTTCATGCTATCAAAATTTTGGACTATATACTGGGTATCATGCTTGATTTTAATGGTTTGGTGTGCACGGTACGACTTTAACCTAAGGACAGTGTTTTAATAAGATCAATAATCAAGATATGCTTGCTTGTAGAAGGCGAAAGTGAAGATGGATGCGTCGATGAAGAATTCTGATTGCGGATATAAAGTGCATGCTATTTTCCTCATTAGTATAGTGGTTAGTATCCACGCTTGTCACGTGGGAGCCCGGGGTTCAATTCCCTGACGGGGAGCCAAGGGGTTCAATTCCCTGACGTTTTGCTTTTGATATGTTAAGCCTTCATGGCTACTTTTTTGATGTTTATTAATAACTGCCTCGTTATATACTCGGAAAAATTAGGGGCTGGTATGTAATGGCCATTTGTCTCATTTTGTGTGTCATTAATTATGACATGTGTCTTTAAATTTCAGAATGCCCAGTATTATGTGGGTGGGATTTATGACGTATTCTAGGGCATGTTTGGAGCTAGGTTTCTTGCGCAGAAGCTTAGTTTTTAGTTTAGTTTTGGACTTGCATGAAGAAGGCATACCCTTTGACCATGCATAGTGTAATGAAGACACAAGGAGTTTTCTAACCTTTAAAGTGATATGCTGGAGTTTGACGAAGATTATAGAGTACGAGTCAGAAGAAGGTTGGATGTACCTTATTGTTTTTCATCAACAATAAAGAATCTATTAATCAAAAGTCTGTGTTATGAAGATTTATTTGTAAAGAAGCACTGAAGGTCTCATGGAGCCACTCACATGCATATTACGACATTCTCCTTAATCATGTAGTCCACTTAGTGGCTAGAGGGAGTAATCTCTTGAACGATATAAAAATCTGCCACTACACAGCCCACAGTCTACAGATACAAGATAAAGGGTACGTTTAGTGCAAGATAAAGTCTAATAAAGTCCGATCAAAGATCTCCAATAAGGTAGATGAAAGGTCGGGCCAATCTACAGCTGGTGAGAGAAAGGTTTATTTTGCCTGATAACAACCTGGAAGATAGACACAAAAAGCTGGAGTAACTCAGTGGGACAGGCAACATTTCTGGAGAGAACGAATCGGTGCCATTTTGGGTCTCGACCCGAAACGTCACCCATTCCTTCTCTCCAGAAATGTTGCCTGTCCCGCTGAGTTACTCTAGCTTTTTGTGTCTATCTTTGGTTTAAACCAGCATCTGCAGTTCCTTCTCACACAACAATCTGGAAGAAACTGTCTTTGAGTCTGGAGGTATGCATTTTCAAACTTATGTTCCTCTTGGCTTATGGGGGAGAGTGACTGGGGTCAGACTGCTATTGCATACATCCAGCAGTCCGAGTTTGTTTCTGGCCATGGTTGCTGTTTAAGTGGAGCTTGCATGTGCTCGCTGTAGCCATATTGATGTTCTGGTTTCCTCCCGCATCCCAAAGACCTGCCAGTCAGCAAGTTAATTGGCCTCTGTAAATTGCACCCAGCGAGAAGAATTTTGAGAGGGGTGTGAGGTGGTGGAATTGATAGACATGTGACAGAGAATAGGTTAGATGGGAATGTGAGGAACTGGGACTGATGGAAATGTTCTGAGAGCCGGAATAGATACAATGGGACACATGGTCTCCTTCTATGTTATAATAAAAAGAATGAACATTAAGTTTCACAAATTATCAGAAACTCCAAGTTTAATCAGTCATAGGGACATACTGCATAGAAACAAGCCCTTCAGCCCAACTTGCCCGTGCCGACCAACATGCCCCATCAACACTGGTCCCACTTGCCTGCATTTGATACATATTCCTTTAAAACCATCTTATCCATGTGTTGTGGTTGGTTTCATTAAACAGACAAAAACGCAAAAAAATCAGTAATCAAGCAGTAAAATCTTTATTTCGCCAGGCGGGTGTGTTAAAGACTCTTACAGTATGTAGATACAGACTATACACAGTAATTCTCACACAAATGGGCAGTGATTAAGTACATATATTTATACTCCAATAATCGGTCCTCACATGGTAACAGAATCATCCCTGGGATCATTCTCATATAATCAACGATTCAACAATACCTTATCTACAGAGCATAGTACAGCCTCTTGCTTCTTATGATTGACAGCTTCTTAAGATTGACAGCTTCTTAAGATTGACATGTTCTTCCGAGAGAGGAAGGGTTAGCCATATATGGTTACATGAGAAGGCTATTTTTCTGCAGAACAAGCATTTTGTTTTTTTTACTAAATGATGCACATTATAATCTTATACAGCAAGGGTAAGAGCTGAGAGTCTGAACATCCTCTAAATGTTTATATTACAGAGGAGACATTCATGAAGTTGTGCTTGTTATCTCACTTGTGTTATTGGAAAAAACACATAAACATCTTGTGAGCCGTTAGTTTAATAGGAGCAAGGGTAAGAGCTTTCTGCTGGCTTTGCAATTATTAAGAGAAAGGTAACAGCCTGTCCTTAGTTTCAGCTGAATGCATTTTTGTAACTTTTAAATCTTTTAAACTTCCTCAATCCTTCCTCTTTATCAGTTTATGATAACATTCATTATCCCCGGTAGGTACATAATGGTCGCAAGCAGTTAACAATAAAAATTAGAGCGATGATTAATAAAGCGATCGAGCCATAGTGTATTATAGTATTCCAAAGTCCATCAAGCCAACGGAATGTCCAGCATCTCTCATTTACTTCATTGTACCCATACATGTCACTGTCAACCTTATGGATTTTTTCAATTTCTTGGGAAATGTGGGTAGCAAGGTCATTTATATTAGAGGATTCATCAGGGATCTAGGCACAGCACTCGTCTTATTATAATATAGGTTCCTCTTTGTTGATCTTTATGATCAATACTTATTTCATAGTAAGAAAGTTTTTTAATATACAATAGTTGTAAAACAGTTAACACGATTACGTTAGATTAGATTAGATTAGATTAGATTCCTTTATTGTCATTTAGACCTTTCGGTCTGAACGAAATTATGTTGCCTGCAGTCATACACAGAACCAATAAAAACAAAACATACAATAAACACAAATTAAACATCCACCACAGTGAGTTCACCAAGCACATCCTCACTGTGATGGAGGCAAAGTCTTAGTCTCCGTCTCTTCCCTCCTTGTTCTCCCTCTGCGCTGAGGCGATCGATCCAGGCCGGAGATGCCGCCCTCCAGTCCAGCGGACCTCCGTGGTGATGTCGCCGCTGCCGAAAGTACAAAGTTTGTCCTATACGTACAAAGATTATCAAGAATTGAGAATGGAGCTGTCAACTATCTTTATGGAGAGCTTATAAAAAAAATGAAGAGTAATATTTAGAATTCATACGATCAGTCTGTTACTGTTAACTCTTATACAAATTCCCCCATTGGATTGCTTCATGCCATTTATCCATGACTGTGAAACCTGCGGATTCGTTTTTAGCTTCTTTAAGAGATTCACATCCATAAGTTCAAATGTTACAAGATACCATGAACTAGAAGCATTATGTGTCTGATTGTAATTTGATTTGAATCTGTCCTTGAGTTCGTAAGGGATTATGGCACAAATCCAACATCCTAATCAGATAAAGAAGCTTATTTATCTTACAGCAGCTTGCTCACTGCTTAACACTTCTATAATTGTAGCCCTTCGCCATCACAGCGCGTAAGCAGGCTGACATGTTATTCCACCACTGCTGGCAAAGCCACGGAACAATAGGCTATCGGTCTTAGACAAAACACCATTCATTACGTCTTCCCACTTTCGGTGTCTATTACACAGACTTTGCATTTTCACTAATAGTTCTCGTTGCAATAAAGGCAATCATGTCAATCATAATAGACTACAGTTATCCCTTCTTCGGCCTCTAGGGCCAGTCAATATTGTTTTAATTCATGGCAAGGCAGATCCCCTTTTTTTATAGTCAGTTTATGTTCAGGGGCTGAATACTCTCATCCCACATGATTCTTATGCTGTGCCCATAGTTTGTAGGGTACTTGGAACAGAGCCACAGCAAGTAGATCCTCAGTAGTCAGCTGTTGCTTTTCATAGTGTCCCATTCTTTTCTAACCCATGTGATCTTTCCTTCTGTGTCATTGGCAAGTTAAAACATGAATTGTCTGTTTGTCTTACAGCCATTTCTTAGTTTTCCTATTTCTTTCGCTGTTGCTGGAGGTCTAGTAGTTATGATTAAGTGTGGCTCAGAGGTGTCTCCTATCTCAAATCGATCCCTTTGGTCTTATTCCTAATCCCAGGACCCCAAAGAACAAATAAGGGGTCACTGTTAATAGTTCAAATTTATTCAACCAGGAGGAGACTCGTTCCAAGTATCTGGGATTAGGGAGTAATGTATATAATCAGTGCGATGCGCTCGTTTATGTTCATGACTGGTTTTAACAAGATACTGTAAATACTGGGGGGTTTTTGTGTATGGCTTCCTTTTACCTCCAGTCTTGCAGGAGGACATCCAAGTTCATACTTCCTTTTGCCAGTTTCCAATTATTTTGCAATAAATTAGATGTATCCAACGAGGATTATTTTCGACCTTCACTGTAGGTAGGTGTAGGCAGTAGTACTGGGAAGGGCTTCTTCCACTGTTCTACCAATTTCCTCTGATCCCAATTCTTTATCAGTTTGTGATCTCCTGGTTGTAAGGATTCGTCGTTATGGTCAGCTGATAGTGGTTTCTGCGTTTCTCTGGTTCAGTGGTTTCTGTAAGACTAACAAGGTTCTGGTCAATTGCTGTGCATATGTAATTAATTCACACTAAGGTCCTGTCTAGTCTCGGTCAAGGTTTTACTTAAACTCTTTAACTACTGACAAGGCAGATCCTTTAAAAGCAGGTCATTATAAAGAAAAAACTATTTAAAAATTATTCCCAATTCTCATCCAACACCTCAATCTGAATTCCACATAGCCAGTGCGCAATTCAGATCTCTCTTGAATTCAATTCAAAAGGTAAGAAATAGGTGAAAATCAAACTTAAAATACTGACAAGGTCACCAATCCTAATGCCAGGTTATGCGGCGAAGAAAATGAACAGTCTCTTTGCTGAGCCACATCCGCTGTTTAATAAAAGTTGAGAAGACAGAGAATACACAGTTAATTTCCACATAGATAGGCATTACATTTTCAAAATGCAAAGGAAAAGAAAATAGCTTTGTCCCAAGGCTGAACGCCCATACAGCTGCAACTTCTTAAAGAGACGCTACCTTTAAAACACATGAGATTCTACAAAGATGTATCATGTAAATGAGCAAGCTCATTCAATGACATCCTATTTCATCTTAATTATATGATTAATTCAACATTCACCCAGAACTGGTTCCACAAACAAGTAACAGTCTTTAAACTCACTCACTCTACACCCTCTTTCTGTGCCATTCACTCACAAATTTCCAGACAGCCAACTTAGTCTGAGTCAACAATCCCAAAAATTGTCTTACCTTGCGTTGTCTGTTCTGAAAGATCTTGGCAGGGAACTGGATCTCTTCGGACGAAGGACCACAGCGTTCCCGGGTACTCTCAGGAGTTCAGATTCACGGGGTGTGATTGTACATTTTCTTTCTCCCTTCGAGACCCTGGCCAAACTGTAGCCTCTTACTCAGTCTTCAGCGATTGTTTCCACCAAGACCTGCTCGACTAAGCCAATCTTGTGGTTTGTTTCACTAAACAGACAAAAACGCAAATAAAATTAGTAATCAAGCAGTAAAACCTTTATTTCGCCAGGCAGGTGTGGTAAAGACTCTTACAGTATGTAGATACCGACTATACAGAATAATTCTCACACACAGGGGCAGTGATTAAGTACATATATTTATAGTCCAATAATCAGTGATTCAGCAACACCTTATCTACAGAGCATAGTACAGCCTCTTCCTTCTTAAGATTGACAGCTTCTTAAGATTGACAGCTTCTTAAGATTGACAAGTTCTTCTGAGAGAGGAAGGGTTAGCCCATACATGGTGATGATGTGAAGGTTATTTTTCTGCAGATCAAGCATCTTGTTTTTTTTTACTAATGATTTTACTAATCTTATAGAGTAAGGGTAGGAGCTGAGAGTCTGAATATCCTCTTAACGTTTATATTATAGAGGAGACATTCATGAAGTTGTGCTTGTTATCACGCTTGTGTTTATGGGAAAAAGAACATAAACATCTTTGTTAGCCTTGTTAGTGCAATATAAGCAAGGGTAAGAGCTTTCTGTTGGTTTTGCAATTAATAGGAGAAAGGTAACAGCCTGTCTTTAGTTTCAGCTGAAGTTTTGTAAA
Source organism: Amblyraja radiata (assembly GCF_010909765.2). Lineage (NCBI taxonomy): Eukaryota > Metazoa > Chordata > Chondrichthyes > Rajiformes > Rajidae > Amblyraja > Amblyraja radiata. The sequence goes on from NC_045962.1 coordinate 20,438,228, forward strand.
GTTTAAATCCTTTAAACTTCCTCACATGTACCTGTCTAAACGTTTCTTAAACATTGTGACAGTACCTACCTCAACTACCTCCTCCAGCAGCTGGTTCCATATACTTATCACCCTTTGTGTAAATATGTTGCCCCTCGAGTTCCAATTAAATCTTTCCCCACCTGGAGAAAACCTACGCGATCACAGGGAGAATGTACAAAGTTTGTACAGACAGCACCCATAGTCAGGATCGAACCTGGATCTCTAGGTTCGGGTTCGATCCAAAGGCATCAACTCTACCGCCGTGTTACTGTACCGCCCAGATAACTTCATTCTAGGGTTTAAATAGTTATTTTCTACAGATGGAATTCCATTGTCTTTGTCTCTTTATAAAGTATTGATTTGCTATTATGCTTACTGCATCATTTTGAAATTAGTTTGAATTATGTTGAGAGCATAAAGGGGTACAAACACCATTCTTATATCTGAATCATGAATTCACTGAATCGATGTCAGTGATCAAAGGGGTTTATTTTCTAATCTTTCCAAAGGTATATTGAGAAACACAATGCCACAAAGCCGGAGGAGAATTGTTAAACTGTTTAACTTCCAAACAACAAGCGATCATGCAGAATAACCAACAAAGCAAATTCTATTTGCTCTCTCATTTCCCTCTTCAAAAATGTGATTAAATAATCAAACATGCATCATGTCACTTCCACAGTCTGGTTCAGTTGCTTATTTTAAGCTGTAACTTCCTTCGTAAACACTCTAACTGCAGAAAATGAAGTCCTACATTTCAGCTTCCTTTGTTCTGCTTTGACCTGTCCTTTTCACAACTTACATTCTCTTTGTACCCGCCCATATCCCCAGATTCCTTTTCTCCTGATTTCACTCTGAAGAAGGGTTTCGACCCGAAACGTCACCCATTCCTTCTCTCCAGAGATGCTGACTGTCCAGCTGAGCCACCCAGTTTGTTTCTGTCTGTTTTCGGCGTCACGTTGGAACAAATGCCTGAAATAAGAACGGAAGGTGTGGGCCAGGTTTGAAGTGTTGCTGAATGTGAAGCCGGGGGGGGGGGGGGGGGGGGGGGGGGGGGGAGGGGGCGGGGGGGGGGGGGGGTGTAAACATGAACAAAAGGGGGAAAGAGAGAAAAATACAAAAGCTGAAAATAGCTGAAACTATGATACATAACAATTGCTGCAATAAACGATAGTGTGCAAAAACCCGGTAGATCATGCTTCATCCGTGCAGAGAGAAAAACTGAGTTAATATTACAGGTTGATAACACAAGTCAGAGAGGTTGGTTGAGCAGAAATAGTTGACTACTTTGGCCTGCAGTAAGTCTATTGGGAAGATGAACTGTTGTTCCTTAGGGTTTAGTTGTACAGTGCAAGACATCAAAGACAGGGAGGTTAGAGTGGGAATGGAATGGAGATTTGCAAGGGACAGATGGCTGGAAGTCAGGATCACTCTCATGGATTGGATGGGAGCATTCTGCATGAAGGTTAAACAATTGTTTTCCAATGTGGAGGAGACCACAATATGAATCAGTGCACTGAAATGGGCGGCACAGTGGCGCATCGGTAGAGGTGCTGCCTCACGGTGCCAGAGACCCGGGTTCAATCCTGACTGCGGGTGCTGTCTGTGGGGAGTTTGTACATTCTCCGTAACCATGTGGGTTTTCTCTGGGTGCTCCAGTTTCCTCCCAGATCCCAAGACATGCAGGTTTGTAGATTAATTGGCTTCTGTAAATTGACCCTAGTACGAAGGATGCAAAACTGGGATAACATAGAATTAATCTATGGGTGATTATTGGTTGGGGTGGACATGGTGAGCCGGAGGTCCTATTTCCATGCTGTATCTCTAAACTAAGCTAAACTATATTAAAAGAATTAGAAGGGCATTTGCCTGGAAGAATTATTCTTGTCGCTGAATGTAAGCATGAAAACAGATGCTTTAGCCCAGCTAGTTGACATTGACCACTGAATGCAGGACATAGAATGGGAGGAGATGTAGTCATGATGACGCCTCTCCATGATCCCCATCATCTCTGACCCCTCTCATCCTGGTCACAAACTCTTTGAATCACTTCCCTCTGGAAGGCGACTCCGGACTGTCAAAGCTGCCACAGCCAGACATGAAAAGAGCTTTTTTCCACGAGTAGTAACTCTACTCAATAACCAAAAATCTGTAGCCTCCTTTTGCTCTGGGATTTCATTTAATTCACATGTTTAATCAATAATGTTTTATTATTAATCTTTAATGTTTTATGTGTCATTCCTAACTGTCAATGTATGTCATGTTGTCACTTGTGGGCAGAGCACCAAGGCAAATTCCTTGTATGTGAATATTTGGCCAATAAACGTATTCATTCATTCATGAATGTATATAGGAGTATTCGGGCCTGTAATAGATATGGGTCAATAATCTACCCCCTAATATGGTGGTATTGAGAAATGGAAGGGAAGAATCAAATGTGGGCCATGTGAAAGGTGAAGGCATATGTGAGGAAGGATATGCTGGCATTGGAGAGGATCCAGAGGAGGTTTATGAGAATGATCCCAGGGATGATTCTGTTACCAAGTGAGGACCGTTTGATGGCTCAGGAACGTTCCTCGCTGAAGTTTAGAAATGATGAGGGAGGATCTCATTGAACCCTATCAGATAATGAATGGCCTAGATCAAGTGTACGTGGAAAGGATGTTTCCTGTAAGGGGAGAGTCTAGAACTAGAGGGCACAACCTTAAAGGCCTGTCCCACTTTGGCGTTTTTTTAGGCGACTGCTGATGACTGTCATAGTCGTAGCAGGTCGCCGACAAAACGGCAACAGGACCCCCCCATGACAATGTCTATGACAATGTCTATGACAAACTACAACAAGCTACTACCTAGTCAACGTCAAGCTACGGCAAGATACTGACGATCGGTGACCCATTAGGACATCCTCCTCCGACCACACCTACGACAATCTATGACCGCACAGGAGACAACCTATGACAACCGAAGTCAACCTACGTCCACCCGTTACGGAACGGAACGTTAAGGAAGTCAGCACAAGCGACAACCTACATCACCTGGCAACAACCTACGTCATCCTGGCGACAACCTACGACAGCACCTACGTCAGGAGAAGTCAAGCTATGCTCATTGGCGTCAAGCCCACTGTCGCCGACTGCAGCCAAAAATCTTTTCATATTTCAAAATCTAGCGGCGACCAGAAAAATGCTATGACTCTTTGGGCGACTGAGGAGACTACTCACGACCATACAGGCGACACCCCGGTGACCATGTGGCGACAGCCTAGTCGCCTGTAGTCGCCTTAAAAATCGCCTAAATGGGACAGGGACATTAGAATAAAAGGACGTACCTTTAGAATGGAGATGAGGAAGAATTTCTTTAGACAGAGGGTGGTGAATCTGTGGAAACCAGTGATAAAGCCAGCTTGATAAGTTCATGGTCCTGTAAGGGTGTGACAAAGATTACAGGGCATCAAAGGTTCCAGGGAGAAAGCAGGAGAATGGGGTTGTGAGAGGAAAATAAATCAGTGACTCAATAGGCCGAATGACCTGATGTCTTATGGTCTTATGTAAAACTTGGCAATAAAGGTAATGACATTTTCAGGTTCTATACAAGTGCAGGAAACAGTACCTATACCAGAGGGTGATGGGAGAGGGGAGAGTATTAACATAGGCTGTTTGTTGATGGGTGGAAAGAGATGAGGAAGAGCTGATGTGCAGATGGTACCAGCTGGGAAGAAGGTAGGAAAGGTGAGCCTGATGGATCGGTACCTGGGAGATCAGATAGAGCCAGATGGCGATGAAGGAATGGTAAAGGTGAGTAAGGAGAGAGAGAGATAATCTATAAGGGAATGGGAAAGAAAAACAGGTGTAGGTTACCTGAAGTTTTTTTTTAATCAATGTACATACATAACCAATTGCTATCTGGTTGCCCTGACATAAAGAAATAGGCTTCTGATGATGTTCTGCGCTCATCGCTTCTGTATGAAGTTAGCAACAAGAAGCTTTTCTGTACAAATGTGCACTTTATTTCAAAAGGCAAGCCGTAAAACATAACTTGCCCTAAAACAATGTCCCCGAAGATAGGCCAAATTTGCAATTCAAATGTAAAATTTGCATAGATGCAAATATCCTTAATAAATATGAAATATAACGTTGTCTCAACTATGCACATTACTCAAAGAAATACATGAGGCAAGACAGCTCGAAACACATAGCAGAATAAAATGGTCTGTGACACATTGTTGGGAAGTGAAGCTCCTGGTCAACATTATTAATTAAGTGAAAGCATAAGCAGTGTAGATAAAAAACATAAAGCTATAAAGAAATATGAATAGACTGCGAATGTGTACAATCAGGACAATTGGGTTTAAAGCAGTAACATTTGATTTACCAAATAATAAATTTTTGCAGTAGCCATTTAGCTTAACTCAGTATGTTATAACTATAACCAGTTACCTTTGAATTTTATCTGCCTGTAATTATGTGGGTGGGATTTATACGTAGTCTGAGGCGTGTTTGCAGCTGGGATTCTCGCGCAGGCGCCCTGGTAGTTAGTTTTGTTTGAAGAAGCATGAGGGAGAGGTCACAGCTTTCTACTATGCACGAGTTTGACCACGAGTAAGATCAAAATGTAGTTAAACAAGAAGAAGTTTGGATGAATATCTTACTGTTTTTACTACTACAATAAAGAAACTATTAATTAAGAGACTGTGTTTGGAAGATTTATCTTTGGACGGCATTGAATGTCTCGTGGAGAGCTCGTGAGTGCGTCTCGATTAATCTCCTGAACCCCCGTCTTCAATCATAGTGACTAAAGGAGGAATCCTTGAAATGATATAAAAATGCGTCACAATAACAATGGGGTACAATATTTATGTTATCAGGAATATTTACACAAGCTAGGGTTTCATTCACCAAGTGGAAGGTACATTCAAATTTTCAACATTTTGTGGCCAATGGTATAATAGATATTGAGAAATTAGGACCAGGAGGAGAGACTAAAATTAGAGAAACATTGGGAGCTTTTATATGATTAAAGCGCATTTTGATTCCCCTTCTATAACAGTGCAGCGGTAGAGTTGCTGCCTCACAGTGTCAGAGACCAAGGTTCGATCCTGGCCATGGGTGCTGGCTGTACGATGCTTGTACAGTGGCCTGTGTGGGCTTTCTCCGGGTGCTCCGTTTTCTTACCACACTCCAAAGACTGACAGGTTTTCAGGTTAGTTGGCGTAGGTGAAGTAGTAAATTGTCCCTTGTGTGTAGGATAGTGTTAGTGTCCGGGGATCGCTGGTCGGCAGGGACTCCGTGGGCCGAAGGGCCAGTTTCCGCGCTGTATCTCTAAGCTAAACTAAACAAAACTAGGTGTCAATTAATGCAAGGCTAGTAAATGCAAGGCCAATACATGTTTGTTAACCAAGTTAATTAGGACATGGAGGGACTGGAAGAAGAACAGCCCTGATCTCTTTGTCAGCAGGACAGACTCGATGGGCGAAATGGCTTTCTCCTATTGCCGTATTTCCAATTTTGACCTTTTCATCTCATGTAAGGATGTCAGATTCAGAGACAGCCCTTTTTCCTTTGCATCAGAAGACTGTCATTTCGAACCCTGCTCCAGAGATCTCAGCACATAATTAGGCTGTCCGAGAGAGAAATGCTTTTCAGATGAGGTCACAAATTAAGACCACAAGTGCCCTCTCAGGCAAGTGTAAAAGATGACAACACACGACATGAACAACAGGAGGTAGACCTGCTGGTGACCTGACTGAAATTCACCCATCAAAGAGAATCACTGAAAAACAAGTTTTTTAGCATTTATTATTAAATTGCTGTTTGTGGAATGTTGTTGCACATTTCTGCATTAACATCGTGATCAAAAATGCTTCACTGGCTCTAGAATCCTTTGGGACATCCTGAAGCTGTGTATGTTTTTCTTCCTTTAAATGAATGGAAATACTATGCAAATATATGTAATTTTATTAAAAGCAATTCTTTGTAAAAACAACCCAAAAAAGCAAGAAATTATTTATGTTCACATTTTCCAAAATTGCTCATCGCCTCCACTCAACTGAAATATAATCCATCACATTCCGGCATTTTGCAAGATTAACCAATTAGTGAATTGGATTAATAAATCTTTATGCAAAAGTGTGTTAGGATATCTGTCATTCTGCAAAAACACTCACTACAAATTGAGTTTAATGTATTGCACAGTTCTACAATTTAAATGCAGGAACAACATTTACTTTGCTGACTGAAATTGTATTGATCTTCACAAGATATATTGCCTAATTTTGAATTATATTGGAAAAGGGCTCAGACAATTAATGAGAGGCACCAAAGATTTTGTTTTGTTAAATAATACGTGATATATTCAATTTAGTATTAAGCACAGCTGAACTAAATATTCAAAAAGTTAAGTAAAATAGCAATGGCCCATAGAATTACACAAACTTTAGCAATCCCTTGTATTATTACACATTTGATGTTCTTGATTGTTTGAAGAACAATCGATCCATTATTGGGCCTGATGCATGTGATGTGTTTCAATGCTCATGTTTGCAGGTGATGATTGGAGGGAGTCGGCCAGAAATAGATGATATTTCAATCCTTCAAAACTATAGTATTGTTCACATCAACTGGGACTGGTGCTTTCTTATTGATCCCTGGTTAAAATGGGGGTGGATATCCTATAGAGTATGAATGATGGGGTCGCACAAGCTTTGCAGATATATTGGATTTTGGAAACAATCTCAGATGCATGTATAATTAGATATGGTTCACTTTTCCTTGAAGTTTATGATATATTGCAAGGACTGCTTTCCAGCTAATTGTGCCTATAACTTAACTGGCTGGTAATTTTGTGTTTTCATTGTCTAGATTTTAATGGGAAAATTAAAAGAATCCCAACTGATTTGCAGTAATTCTGTAATAAATTGTACTTTTCATAAACCTGGATTATATGACACAGAAGGCCATTCCATCTGCAAAAGAATCATTACGATGAGTCCCATTTTCCGTTACATGCCAGTTCAGATACTCAGCCATTCAATGTTTAATACATTGTGCAGTTTTCGATTTCCATTGTCCTTTCAAAACTGTAAATTCCAGGTCCCCAACATTTCAGAGGATGAAAAGAAAATCCTCATCTCCAATTTAATCCAATTTAAACCTTAAATCTATATGTAGGAAGGAACTGCAGATGCTGGTTTACACCAAAGATAGACACAAAATGCTGGAGTAACTCAGCGGGACAGGCAGCATCTCAGGATAGAAGGAATGGGTGATGTTTCGGGTCGAAACCCTTCTTCAGACCCTTCAGTCTACAGTTCCTTCCTACACAATTCACCTTAAATCTATGCTGTCTCTTTGCCAGTTTTAATTCACCATGTATGATTATGTTGAAGAAGCTTTTAGGAAATATATGTATATATAAGTGGGGTCTTTCTGGAGCGTTAGTATGGGTGTTGTGGGCCGAAGGGATTGGTTTCCAGGACTGGTATGGACATTGTGGGCCGAATGGATTCTTGGGCTGGCGGCTCAGACACTCAAGCCTGTTGTGCTGGCAGCTCACTCACTCACGGCTGGTGGGCTGACATTTGACTCGGCTATACTTTGAAATTCCATTTCAAGAAGGGTGCAAGGCCACCATATTCAAGTGCAGTTTCATACCATTTCAAGCAGGGTGCAAGGCCACTATAGACAGCGAGTCGTGACCTCTCCCTCCTCCATCTTGCAGAGACTGAGCCATGCCCACACTTCTGGGTTTTATAGTGCCTCCCCCCCCTCCCCCCCTCTCCCCCCAGAAGGGGCATGGTCTTCATGACATGATTGACAGGAGAGAGAATCTCAACATTTTTTCAACACTAATAACTCTTTTATTTTTCATCGATGGGAGAAATCCTCGGCACCTGATGAGCGGAGGGGGACTCTGAGTAAGATGGCCAAAAAACACAGCCATACGTGGTAGCGTATTTCCTAAAATCAATATACAACGCAAACAGGAAGTGGTAAAGTTTAGACTTTTAATTATATAGACGGCAAGGCAACTTTAGCATTCTCAAACCAACTTTTCAATTAGGCAAGGCATTCTCAAACCAACTTTTCAATTAGGCAAGGCATTCTCAAATCAACTTTTCAATTGGGCAGGCAACTTTAATTAGGCAACACAGCTTTAGCATTTCCAAACCAAAGGCAACACAGCTTTAGCATTTCCAAACCAAAGGCAACACAGCTTTAGCATTTCCAAACCAAAGGCAACACAGCTTTAGCATTTCCAAACCAAAGGCAACACAGCTTTAGCATTTCCAAACTATATTTTCAAACCACATTAAGGGCATTGGCAGGTCAGTAAAACCACCCACAGTTTAGTGTTCAGTGAACATATGTTCAGTGTTATTCACAGCTCAAACTGAAAGACGTGACCCTCTTGCTCCCCCATCGTGCAGAGACTGACTGAGGCACTCAACACTTCCGGGTTTTATAGTCCCTCCGGAAGGGGCGTGGCCTTCAGGAGAGAGAATCTCAACATTTTCTAAACACTAATAACTCTTTCATTTTTCATCGATGGGAAAAATCCTCATGTCCTGCGCAGCGGAGGGGGATTCTAAGATGGCCGAATATCACAGCCGTAAGTGGCAGCGTTTTTTCTAAAATCAATATACAGAACAACAGGAAGTGGTCAAGATCAGACTTTTAGTAATATAGATATGTGTGTGTGTGTTAAACAAGGTTTTTCTATAATGTGGTGTAATAACAAATAATTGATTTTGGTTTAATTGTTTTTTAATGAGATTAAAATATTGCAATGATTATGAATCAAAGGTCACAAAATGCTTAGGAGTCATCTTAACATCAAGCACCCAGGCAAATGATTTAAAAGCCTTGGAGATATCAGAGAAACACAAGCAAATTAAAACCTTAAATGCTCAGAAACAATTAGGTGCTCACAACAGTGACACTTAAAAACACAATGGCAGCAATAACATCAATAGAATTCACAAATCTCTAGCCTCCTTCACTTTTCATCTCTGGCATTTGTCCTATCCCCACTTCCCCTCAGCCTGAAGAAGGGACCTGACCCAAAACTTCACATATTCTTATTCTCCAGGGATGATCCCTGACCCTTTTGGTTACACCTGCACTTTATGTCTTTGTGTTACATGAATATCATTTGTGTCATTACAACAGCGGTATTGAAAGTAGACTGAGGAAAATAATGACACAGAAAGAGGCCAATAAGACCATCATATTTTTGCTGGTCAAAAAAACCTATGCACCTTTATCTCAGTAAGTAAGTAAGTAAGTCCGGCTTTAAGTTTCTGGGCACTCACATTTCAGAAGACCTCACATGGTCCACGAACACCGCCGCGCTGGTCAAGAAGGCACAGCAACGACTGTTCTTCCTGAGGACATTAAAAAAGACTGGTCTACCCCAACAGCTGCTGACAACGTTCTACCGCTGCACCACAGAGAGCATACTAACGTATGGCATCTCTGTGTGGTATCTCAGCTGCACGGAGGCGGAGAGGAGAGCTCTTCAGCGCGTCGTCAACAGAGCGCAGCGGATCATCGGAACAGAGCTACCAGCCTTGGAGGGCATCTACCACACGCGGTGCCTCAGGAAGGCCCTCAGCATCCATAAGGACTCATCACACCCCTGCCACGGTCTGTTTCAACTACTTCCCTCCGGCAGACGTTACAAGGCCTTCTACGCCCGAACCTCCAGACTCAGGAACAGTTTTATCCCAAGAGCTATAGCGGCTCTGAACCGGCCCTAATGAGTGCCCCCCCACCCACCCCCTTTGGACAGTATCCCTCAGATGGTCACGTCAATCAATTCAGCTTGCTTATTTATGTATTGTATTTATTTACCTTTCTTGTACACCAGTGGAGTTGCACACTAAATCTCGTTGCACTGACGTGCAATGACAATAAAAGATATTATTATTATTATTATTATTATTATTAAGTTTTATTTATATAGCACGTTTTAAGTCAACTCGCATTGACACCAAAGTGCTTTACAGTTCTAGCCATTCCTCCTCAAGTTCAATCTGAACTTTTTTCAATATCTATCTATACTATTACTAAAACCGTCATCTTGACCACTGCGTTGTATTTAAATTTGCGCAAAACGCTACCCTATATTGCATAATTTTTTCGCCACCTTACTCACCGTTCTCCTCTGCTCCCGGAAGCCGTGAGTGAGTGAACTGTGGCTCCAGCAGCCATGAGTGAACTGAGAGCCCAGCAGCCGTGAGTGAGTGAGCTGTGAGCCCACAAGCAGTGATTGAGTGAACTGTGAGTCCACGAATCCATTTGGCCCACAATATCTATACTAGCCCTCTGGAAATAATTCCCTTCGACCCACAACACCCATACTAGCCCTCCAGAAATCCTCCCCACTAGCTACCGCCTGAAGCCGTCCCCCTCCCCTGGCTGCAGGATGCTCCCCCCTCCCCCACCGGCCCCGACAGCCCCGACTGAATCAGTGCCCCTCCCCAGGCTGCAGGACGCCTCCCCCACCAGCCCCCAACAGCCCCCCGCCTGAAGCCGACCACCTCCCCCGGCTGCAGAACGCAACAAGAGACGCAACAAGAAATAATGGACTGAATAAATCTCCTCTTTAACGTTTAAATTGTTGTTATATTTTAAGAGTTATTCACATTTAAGCTTTAATAAATCCCTTTTCCATTGCCGTGCCTGTCAGCTGCACCTGCGCAGTAATACCTGTGTGTTCTACGTCACAATGGGAACCCAATGGGAGGGAATGGCTGCGCTGCCGGAGAGCCGCTGAAAGTGGATAGGGGGAGGGTTGAGTGCGTGGGGGGGAGGAAGGGCAAGGGGAGGAGTGGGGGGGGGGGGGTGAGGGGAGGAGGGGGTATCAGGGGAATATCAATGGGAACCCATCAGCCGTGCCTGTGCAGTTGGGGGCTATGCGTGAGTGGTGGAATATTGGAATTGGTGGAGAGGTGGAATATTGCGTTGGGGAACCAGCCCTCCCATGTAAGAATGGGACCCAGTGGGTTCCACTTAGTCTAGTAATATAATAAAAATAAACTGCAGATGCTGGTTTATAACAAAGTTAGACACAAAATGCTGGTGTAAATCTCTGAATAAAATGGATGGCTGACGTTCTGGGTTGGGCCCCCGAAGCATCACATACATGTTATCCGGAGATTCAGCCTGACTGGCTGAGTTACTCCAGCACTTTGTGTATATCTTGAGTATTTTTTAACGAGATGTGGATTTCCCATTACCATATCAAGCAGTGAGTTCAAGGTCTCTGGCACTCATATGCATGAGAAAGTTTTTCTTGTTCACCACTCTAATCCTTTTCTCCCTGGTTTTGGAACCCTCTGTCAAGGGGAAATTGGTCAATCATATCACTCAGACATTGCACAATGTTAAACAGTCTCTCTGCTCAAACCTTAAGGGCCTGTCCCACCAGCATGCGATTGCATGCATCTAGCGCGACCAAACGTGGTTGCTTGAGGCGTACGGCCACGTGGGGCCGGTCCCACTTCAAACCGCGGATGCGTATGGAGTTGTGCGGGGCTAGTCCCAACATCACTCACCAATCAGCTGGGCAGGAAGCGGGCCGACTGAATTTGGACGTCGCACGGCATCGGGCGGTGACGTCATCACGCAACGGCATGCCGGGCGGCGACGACATCGTGCAACGCCACGCGCTAGGCGTACGCCATCAAGACAGGCCGTTGGCGCGCGGGATTTTCGGACAGTGCAGGATTTCGGAGCCCCGTGCGAAGTCGGTTCGAAGCGACCATATTTGGTCGCGCTAGACGCATGCAATCGCATGCTTGTGGGACAGGTCCTTTACTCAATCTTTCCTCACAGGTGAAATCTTTCAACATTTTGGTGAATCTCCACCACACCCTCTCCAGCCCCATAATTTATTTCCTGTGACATGGTGACCAGAACCTTTTGCAATACTAAAGATGTGGTCTTAATAACATTGCGTACAGTTCGAGCATAGCCACTCACTCCTCTATACTGTACCTCAAATAATAATGAAATCCTATAGGCCTTTTTAACTGCCTATACACCCGTCCAGCTAACTTTAGGAACCTGAGGAAATAGACTCCAAGGGCCCTCTGGATACCCATATTTTTCTGCACCATAATTTATTGTGGATCAACTTGCTTTGGTGGTGGTGGCCCATCGTAGAGGATGATAGCTTCTTTTTGCAGTCTCATGTCTTGTGGGATCGAGTGTGGCTAATGAGACCAATGCACGAGCTATACAGGCGTGAGCAGTGGGGGCACATAAAGGCTGCTGTCGGAGGATTCATGGCTGCAGCCTTCCTCCTGTCTCTGACAGTAATGAGTCGGCTTCAGCGATTATTTTACAAAACTGCTGACCGCCTACTGAATGGTTGTACGCCAGCCAGTCCTGTCACCGTCACGAGGTTCCAGTTCTTTTGGGGCAAGGCCTGGGAGCTGGAGGTGGTCCTTGACACAGTCTTTCAACCATCTCTTCGGGTGCCCTGGGTTCCTTTGACCCTGTGATAGAACTCAGTACAGGAGTTGACAAGGCATGCAGGATGAACTTGTCTTGGTACATCTCCATAAACTTCCCAGAATTGTACTTCCAAATTCCGATAATATTCCACTTCCCACTATTCCATTCAACTGACCAAAACACCAAAATGCTCAGTACAGTCTAAAGCTTTTCTCCACAATGCTAACCACACAGCCATCACAGACTCATCTGCAAACCTCTTTATCATGACATGCATTTGAATCTAAGCCATTAATATATACTGCAGAAACCACGGATATGAGTACTAGACCTCTTGGAACCTTACTGACCACAATCCTCCATTCACAAAAGAAATATCAACCATTACTTTTTTCTTCCTGGACTCAAACAGGTTTTGGATCCAATTTGCCATTCTCCATTGAATCCCATCAGTTTTTATACTTTCATTAGCCGGCCATGTAGGACATTGATTCTCATTGATGCTTCTTGCCATTTGTTCATAATAGTAAGTCAAATTGGTTGTACACAGTTTTCCTTCAAATTCAAACAGAATGTCATGTTTGAGATGTGTTTTTTCAAATGAAAAAGAACTCAGAATTGATTTCAGCAAATTATCCGTTATAGAAGTTAAATGAAATGATTGATTAGATGATACAGCATGGAACAAGGCTCTTTGGCCTTCCAAATCCATGCTGACCATTGATGACTATTCTAGTTCTATTTTATCCCACTTTCTCATCCACTTCCTATACACTAGAGGCAATTTACAGCAGCCAATTAACCGAAAACTCACACGTCTTTGGGATGTGGGAGGAAACCAGCGTATCCAGAGGAAACTCCCAGGGTCACAGTGAGAATGTACAAACTCCACACAGACAGCACCCAAGGTCAGGATCAACCTCGGATCTCTGGTTCTCTGGCGCAGTGAGGGAGCAGCTCTACCAGCTGCCTACTGACGTCTAACCCCTTCTCTCTAAGTAACAATGTGACAGTAGCAGTGACCCTGGATGGAGGATGTTTGGCAGAGATCCTCCAGCTTATCATTACTGCAAGTGCAACAAAAGAGAATTTCACCTGAGAAAAGTCTGTCCCAGTATTTCCTGATACTGCAATGACACGTCACACATTTATCCTGGAAAACTGTTGTACCCCAACCAAAACCAAGTAGAATCTATTTGGCCATATTTTCAGATTGCTGTTTGTGGGACCATGGTGTGTGTACATTAGCCTCCTCATGTTGACTATGAATGTAGGTTTTGGATTGTCCTGGGATCATGAAAGGCCAGTGAATGCAAGCTGTATGTGCCCCTGTTTCCAAAGGAGTGTCTTGTTCTGCCCATTGTCAAGGTCAGGTAACAGAGGAAAAGAACTGAACACTTCAGAAGCAGCAGCCACCACTTTAGTTATAGACACTGAGAACGTAGGGCAGGACAGCACAGGAACAAGCACTTCAGTCCACAATGTCTGTGCAGCACATAATGCTAAATTAAACTAATCTCCCCAATCTGTGTGAGATCTATACCCTTCCATTCCATGCATATCCATGTGTCCATCTAAAGGCCTCGTAGATGCCACTATCATATCTGCCTCCACCCCTATCCCTGGCAGTGTGTTCCATGCATCCACCACTCTATGTAAATTAAAACCTGTCCTGTACATCTCTTTTAAACTTTTCCCCTGAAACTCATGCCCTCTAATCTTTGACATTTCCATCCTGGGGAAAAGGTTCTGACTCTACACTATCTATGCCCTTCATAATTTTAAATGCCTCTATCAGGTCTCCACTCATCCTCCAGTGCTCCAGAGAAAACAATCCAACTTTGTGGGTCAGGCAGGCAGCATCTCTGGAGAAAAGGAATAGGTGACGTTTTGGGTCGATACACTCCTTCTCTGTTTGAAGAAATCTGAAGAAGGGGCTTGACACGAAATATTATCTATTCCTTTTCTCCAGAGATGCTGCCTGGCCCATTGAGTTACTCCAACTTTTTGTGTCTATCTTCGGTTTAAACCAGCATCTGCTGTTCCTTCCTACACAATCCAACTTTGTGTCTCTGTGAAGGGAAGAGAATGGGTGAAATGTTGATTATAGAAAGGGAAAACACAGTGGTGGTGCAGAGTTGGGCACAGTTGCATTTGTTCACAGTTGGGTTCATGAGCTATAACCCAGGTGGCACAGTCAGACTTAAGCTTCAGTGTGAAGAAGTTTAAGTCACATCATGTTAAAGATAATAACAAACATATACACCGCTGTTGGAAGAGACCTGCATGTTCACTACTCATCACTCACCAAAGTGAGATTGAAACAAACACTGAAGAGAAAGCTAGATTATATTGCAGTTGTTCAAATTCATAAAGGTTGCGGCGAAACCATGTACTGTAGCTCCCTGTTGGGACCACACGTGGAGTAGCAATTTCATTTCTCAACACCTTTCAAGGCTGGGGAGAAATATAAAAGCAATGTAATTGTTCCCCAGTGGTGTAACAGGAAGACCATGGGAAACAAATTAATAAACTGGGGCTTTCCAGCCCTGGGAATGTGATTGAGCACTTATTAAGGTAGAGGAAATAGACAATTCTTTCAGAAATGCCAGAGTTGTTGGGAAAGAGGACAGGCTCAGCTTTAAGAACTAATGAGAAAAGGCAATTATTATTTCATGTACATGATTTTTATGTATATTATTTTAGGTGATTAATGGCTCAAGAGTGGTTGACAGTCAGTGAATGCATCAGTGAATAGACTTCATATTCTACTTAATTTCACCCCAATCACTGTGGAAGACACACCAGAAGCCCCACAGTAATAATGAAATAAAATTTGAAGGGTGTTACAGTGGTGCAGCTAATAGTGCCATTGCCTCACAGGGCTAGAGTCCTAAGCTTAAGTCCTACTGTGCCACCTAGGTTATAGCTCATGAACCCAACTGTGAACAAATTCATCTGGGTTTGATATGTTGTCCTTGGGTGCTGTCCGTGCGGAGTTTGCACGTTCTCCCACATGGGATTCCTCCAGGTGATCTGGTTTCCCCTCCCATTCCAAAGACATGTGGGTTTGTAGGTTAATGGCCCTTTCTTCTTAAATTGGCCCTGGAGTGTTGGAAGTGGATGAGAAGGTGGGTTGGCATAGAACTATTGTGAACAGGTGATTGAGGGTCGGTATTGACTCCGTGGGCCGAAGGGCTTGTTTCCATTTTGTATCACTGAAAGAAACCTCACTGAATTCAGAAAAATCAACTTCCAACCTTTATTCAAAATAATGCATCCTTTTTTCTAGTGATCTGCATCAGCTGTGGAGTTCAATAGCGGATGTAGTGTCTACTACAGAGTCCGCTGCAATCCCTATTAGCGAGACCATCCACTTTGTGGTTAAGAAGAGTAAAGCAAAGAAATGTTTCAATGGAGAGAATGCAGCTGTGCAGATTGATCTACCTGGCTCAATTCATGAAATGCCCCAAATTAACAATGAATAATCAGGAAAGTAAATGGAATGCTGGCCTTGATTCAACTGTGTCATCTCAGACTTTTGCATACAATTTTGATCTACTTACTTAAAGAGGACTACACTTACTTTGGAGGTAATTCAGAGAAAGACCACAAACACTCAGCAGGTCAGACAAATTCTGCGGTAAAATAAATAGTTCAGATTTCACATTGGACACCCCTTCATCCAAACTGGGGCAAAGAAAAAACTTTGAAGGTTTGTTAAACAAACCAGTGAATTCCTTACTATCAATCTGAAGAAAGGACTCGACCCGAAACGTCATCCATTCCTTCTCTCCAGAGATGCTGCCTGTCCCGCTGAGCTACTCCAGCATTTTGTGTGTCTCTTCCCTTCTATGGTCATGGACATTGGAGACTACTCCTGCACCCTCCCCCATCCCTCCCCCAGAATACATTCTCTCTCCTTGCTCTTAGTTTTTCTTGCAGGTGGAGCTCAAAGTGTAGGACTAGATTCAGGAGTTGATAGATGGCAATAACAAGGATGTTTCCTTGCTTGTGTGGTACTAATGCCAGCACAGTTCAATCGGATCTATGCTGATATCTGCCAGAGCTGTTTCTTCCCATGGTACTACTGTGCTACCCAACTGGACATTTTCTCCACTGATGGATCAGCTACCATACAAGGCGGCACAGTGGTGCAGTGGTAGAGTTGCTGCCTTACCGCGCCAGAGACCTGGGCTCAATCCTGACTATGGGCGCTGTCTGTACAGAGTCTGTACGTCCTCCCCCATGATGTAGGCTTGGTAAAATTGTAAGGTTTGTAGGCTAATTGGCTTGTTAAAATTGTAAGTTGTCCATAGTGTGCAGGATAATATTAGTGTGTGGGGGTCGCTGGTCAGCATAGACTTGGTGGGCCAAAGGGCCTGTTTCTCTAAACTAAACTAAACTAAACTAAACAGGAGTTTCAATGTGAGAAATTGGAAGCAGGCTTTTTAAGACACTAGATTGGCTAAAGTCTCCAATAGAAAGCTGGGCGAGTGGAATATAACCATTTTTGCAAGACCAAGTAACTGTTGGTTGTGTGTCATAACTGACACGTATATCTTCATGACACGTTTAAATGTATTATTGTGAAAGATGCCTGGCAGAGGCACCCAAAGAAACTGCAAAGTGTTGGAAATAGCAAGAAAAGGAAAAAGCCCAGAATTTCAAGTCTAACTGCTGGCTGAGATGCAGCGAAGGAGAGAAAAATGCTGAGTGTCCTTTGGGAAGATGCCACAGAATTATGTTTTGCATGCCTGTAGAAAGCTGGAGAAGTGGTGCTGATTACCACATCTGTCACCTGCAGAACTAACAATAGACCAGTGCCAGATGACCTGATCAGTCCAAGCAAATTTAAACATCGCTATCTGCTGCTGCTTCTGCAAAGTACTTTTTTAATTTGAGAGTTTTACAAAAGGAAGGGGCATAATCAATCATACATTTGGGTGGAGGGAAGGAATTTAAATGTCAAATTCCCTCAACCTGCCATACTGACGTAGTTCTGGAACATTCCAGGATCCACTGTCAAGTATTGTTGTGGCATTAAGCATGATGAGCAAGATAAGAGTCAGCAGATTATGTTGCAGCCTTATAAGACTTTGGTTAGGCCGCACTTGGAGTATTGTGAGCATTCTGGTTGCCCCCATTACAGGAAAGATGTGAAGGCTTCTAAAAGGGTGCAGGAAAGGTTTAGCTGAATGCTCTCTGGATTAGAGGGTGTTCACTATGAGGAGAGGGTGGACAAACTTGGATTGTTTTCTCTTGAGTGTCGGAGGTTGAGGGGAACTTGATAAACAAAACAGTGAGAGGCATAGATAGATTGGATAGTCAGAATTTTTTTCTCAGGGAGGAAATATTGAAAACTGGAGGCATTGCTTTAAGGTAAGAAGGGCAACGTTTAATTGAGATTTGCGCTGGATGTTTTTACACATGGTTTGAGGGGTGCCTGCAGTGCAAGGCCAGGGATGGTGGAGGTAGATAAAACAGTACCATTTTTTGGATAGGCACATGGATATGGAGGGAATGGAGAGATATGGATTACGTACAGGCAGATGAGATTAGTTTAACTTGGCAACATTTTTGCCATTGACATTGTTGGCTGAAGGGCCTGTTCCTCTGATGTTCCATGTTTTATGTTCTATGTTTTGTGAACATTCATTTAGTCCAGTCCACAACTTCAGGATTTCTGAAGCACGGAACAAACAAACATGTGGCACTGCAGATGCTGGTTTAAACCGGTTAGATGCAAAATGCTGGAGTAACTCAGTGGGACAGGCAGCATCTCTGGCGAGAAGGAATGGGTGACGTTTCGGGTCGAGACCCTTCTTCAGACTAGTCAGGAGAAAGGGAAACGAGAAATATAGACGGTGATATAGAGAGATATAGAACAAATGAATGAAAGAAATGCAAAAAAGTAACTATGATAATGGAAACAGGGCATTGTTAGCTGTTTGCTAGGTGAGAACGAGAAGCTGGTGTGACTTGGGTGGGGGAGGGATAGAGAGAGAGTGAGTGCAGAGGTTACTTGACGTTAGAGAAATCGTCACTGTTATCTTCGTCCCCCAGGATTAGGGATGACTTTCTTCCCCTCTGGTTTTGTGGGTTCTGGGGCCACTAATGAGACACATGTGGAAAACGTAGACTGTTCCGCAGTTGGGTCATGAGGTGCATCACTAGTTTGTGAGGAGCTGTGCTTCTTCCCTGCTTATGTAAGGTTTCCAGGGAGTCCCAAAGCATGTGTTTTATGTTGTCAATACCTTCCAGAGTACTCCTTCTTTACTTTGAGCAGCCATGGGCCAGAGATTTCGAAGCTCACTGGGAATGTTGTTTTTCTTCATGAAGGCTTTGAGTATATCCTTGAATCTTTTCTTGTGTTTGCCTAGAAACCTTCTCCCATGACAGAGCTCAGAATAAATTGTTTTGCACTTTTATTATGAATGAAATGTTTCAGTTGATTTGTCCGAAGTATGGTAGCAGGAACAGCACTGTGATAATGACCAGATCATCTGGTCTAGTGCTGTTGTTTAACTACAGATTGATAGACCCCAGCATCAGTGCAGCACGGTGGCCCAGCGGTAGAGTTGCTGCCTTACAGCGCCAGAGTTCTGGGTTCAATCCTGACTACGGGCGTCGTCTGTACAGAGTTTGGACGTTCACTTTGTGACCTCGTGGGTTTTCTCCGGGTGCTCCTGTTTCCTCCCACACTCCAAAGATGCACTGGTTTGTAGGTTAATTGGCTTCTGTAAACTGTAAATTGTCCATAGAGTGTGTAGGATAGTGCTAGTGTACGGGATGATCGCTGGTCAGCTTGAACTCGATGGGACATAGGGCCTGTTTCCATGTTGTAAGTCTAAATCAGGGAGAACCCTCTTCTCCTGGATAGTTAGCCTATAGATTTCCTTCAATCTTCTGGAGTGGGAATTGAACTCAACACCTTCCTTCAAAGGCAGAAATGCTACAGATTAAGCACCGATTTTCTGGCAACTGATGGTCCGCCCACCTCTATAATCCAGACAAAAGTACAAAATCGACCCAAAATCGACGTTGCCAATTCCTTCACTCCATGGATGCTGCCTCACCCGCTGAGTTTCTCCAGAATTTTGTGTCTACCAAAATTACAAGAGCTCAGTTGAAATTCCCTGAGTGGCCACAGATGGCGTTGCGAGTGGAGAGCGCTCTTTCTGGTTGTGTCCGTCGTGAAATAATTAACTATGCTTACAATCTACACTCCTAACTGTTTCACAAAGATAATACAGTAATCCCTCATTTTAACGACCCCCCATTTTATCCCAAGAGCTATAGCGGCTCTGAACCGGCCCTAATGAGTGCCCCCCCATCCCACCCCCTTTGGACAGTCTCCCTCAGATGGTCACGTCAATCAATTCAGCTTGTTTATTTATGTATTGTATTTATTTACCTTTCTTGTACATCAGTGGAGCTGCACACTAAATCTCGTTGCACTGACGTGCAATGACAATAAAAGATATATTATTATTATTATAATAGATGTTAGGTATATGGACCCATTCCCAGCTCGAACCATCTACCCAACTGTCTAGAGCCCTGGATTCCAACCCACACCCGACAAACAAGGTGCACCAGCAATCCCTGCTTAACCCACCAATAGGACATAAAGTGCTGAAGTAATTCAGCGGCTCAGGAACTCCAGAGTACATGGATTTACGACATCGGGACACTTCCTCAGACTGATTCAGTCGGATTAGTTACTCCAGCATTTTTGTGCTGTTTCACTTTAAGACTAGGCACTGTTGCCGCTGGTCTGCACCACTAGTGCCGCTAGTGTACCCCCACTGACAGAACGCGCTTGGTCACCATGGGGCTCCCTCCCCTCTCACCTGCTGTCACTTCCAATGTGGAGCATGTCGGCAACACTGGGGGAGAAGGAGGAGGCAGCAGTGCTGGGGGGGAGGGAGAGGGGGAGGTGACTGGAAGATTGGAAGCCAGGGCTCCCTTCTCCTCCTCCCCCCCATCCCCCCTCCACCACCACCTCCTCCCCCCACCAATGCCACCTCCCCCTTCTCACCCGGAGTCACCAACATACTCCACCTTGTACGTTCTCCTTGTGACCTTGTGGGTTTTCTGCAGGTGCGCCAGTTTCCTCCCACACTCCAAAGACATTCAGGTTTGCAGATTAATTGACTTCTGTAAATTGCCCCTGCAGTGAGTAGAATAGAACGAATATATGGCTGACCGCTGGAAAGTGTGGTCTCAGTGGGCCAAAGGGCTTGTTTCCATGCTGTATCGCTAAACTAAACCAAACTGTAAACTAAACTAAACTATCGTATGTAAAAACATACTAGATACATTTTATATCAGGGTTGTGGCAGCATAATGGTTAAGTTGCTGCACCAAGAGTCTAGAGACATAAGCTAATGATCCAGAGACACAAATCCTGCCATGGCAACTGGGGAATTTAAATTTGGTTAATTAAATAATATTGACTCAAAAATATATCAATAGTGATGGCCATGAAACTAACGGTTCGTGGTAAAACCCATTTGGTTTTTAAGCCCCTTGGGGTAAGCAATCTGGTTCTTATGCAACTGCAATGTTGTCGACGGTCCCCCAGAAATGGTCCAGCAATTCACTCGCTTCAAGGGTAATTAGAAATAGGAAATAAATGTTGGCCAGTGACAGCAATTGAGGAATATAAGACAAAAGAGCATTAAATTATGTTGTTTGCAGGACAAAAAAAATAGAGAGTTGCTGGAGGAACTCAGCGGGCTAGGCAGCGTTGGTGTAGGGAAATGGGCAGTCGATGTTTCAGGCTGAGACCCATTAACTGAATATAGAGAGGAGACAGACTGTATGCAGAAGTGAGGATGAGGGGTGGGGCAAGAGCTGGGGTCTACAATCATAGTCCCTCTCTCTCCATCTCTCCTCCACCATTGTCATCCTCCTAGTTTCATTGTTTGTATCCCTTCATTAACCCCAATTTTAGTGTCATCCGCAATCTTACCAACTTGTCATTTTGTATTCGCATCTAAATTGTTGACATAAATAACAAACAATAGTGGACCCAGCACTGATTCTTTTGGTAAACCTCTCGTTATTGCCCATCAGTCTGAAAAATCACCCTCCACACCACCCTCTGTTCTTGTACTGTTTGATATGAGTCCGTGAGGTGCTTACAATTACTATATTAATGAGCCGCATGCAGTTTGTTTATATAAATTGCCAAAATTATCTCTGAGGCTTCTTGTAAAATTCCCCATTCATACATTAAGCAGGCCACTGAGCCACTACTTTGACCCCTAATAAGTAATATTAACTAGCAATCACCCACAAGCAGGAAAAATTGACCCATGTGCGTGGGAATTCATCCCTTCAGTGCCTGATTTTTTGTTTAACGTTTTTAAATGCCTAGAAATCCATTCCCAGTCAGCTCTGTGAATGTGCTGTGCAGCCGTGTCAGCGTGGCGTAATCTTCTTCTGAAATGAAGGAATTTCAAGGGCACTGTGCAACATGCTGATGCTGCTACCAAGCATGTTTCCTGCCACCAAAATCGAGAAGAGCTTCTAGATGGTTAAACCTTGAACAGAATATCGCGCTCTGTGTTGCTCATGTTTTCCCGTACCTTTTCTTTATTTTTCTTTCTATCCAATTTGCCATTGAATTTTCTCTCTTTAATCCAACCCCTTTTTGATTTTTTCAGCTGTGTACTTTCCCAGTCCTTAAACCTCAGTTAGTCAAGTAATTTGTACAGTTAAAGTCCCCTATACTCTGTTATTAGCTGTCTTTAAATAGGGAAGGTGCTGGTGCAACTCTAACCCAAGGAAAGAGGTGAGGAAGGGTCTCGGCCAAAACGTCACCCATTCCTTCTCTCCAGAGATGCTGCCTGTCCCGCTGAGTTACTCCAGCATTTTATGTCTATCCAAGGAAAGAGGTGCTCTGTTGCTGCAAGGTCTGGACTATGGTGGTGAAATTGGCTTTATATATATAATTTTATAATGCTGATAACTTCATAAGGAACTGTCTAATGATAAAAACATCAACTGTACTGTTTAGTATAAAGAGCACAGTGCAACAGCTTAGAAGGAGGGAGCATCAGAGTTTACAGTATTATTGTCACGTGTACTGAGATACAATGAGACGGTTTGTTCGAGGGAGGGTTAAAATGTGATACAATTACAGACCAGCACACCTTCAAATAGAATATAGCTCATTATGTCTTGAAAAATTGCATTGATACAATAAAAGGTAAATAATATCACTCTTTAGAGTGGCACAGTGGCGCAACGGTCGAGTTGCTGCCTTACAGCGCCAGCGACCTGGGTTCGATCTTGACGACGGGTGCTGTCTGTACGGAGTTTGTACGCATGGGTTTTCCTCAGGTGATCCAATTTCCTCCCACACTACAAAGACGTAGAGGTTTGCAGGTTAATTGGCTTTGATTAAAATTGCAAATAGTCTCTATTGTTTTGGACAATGCTCGTGTAAGGGCATCGCTGGTTGACGCAGACTCGTTGGGACATTAACTGATTTGATGCCAGCAAGTGTTGATGAGATGATCATTTCAATTTTGTCAACACTCTAATGGCTTTAGAAAGAGATAATGGCCCAAGATTCATGTTAACTAAAGGCAATGAGCCAAAACTTAATTGGGAGCTGCCTCTCCTTGTTTATGGTATTCACCAGCAATTGATCCTTCCTGGTGAGTATGATGCGAGTTTAAACTGAAGAAGCTCAGCATGTTGGCCAGACCTGTATACGAGTGGGCCTAAATAATCGCCACCCACAAAGCAGCTGATAAACTTTGACAGCCAGCAAAGTTAATGCCCCCCAGGCTCTGACACCACTCACTGATGTCAAGAACATTGTAAGTTTCTGGATAACCCTCAGCAACATATCAAAATTGTTTAAAGTCGATTACAAATTTAAAAAGCAATTAAAATGTATTCACCTCATAAAGCACTTAAACAGAGACAAAGCTCAATGTATTCAAAATATATCAACTGCTTCTCATTCTCACCCACTCCTGCTTTGGAATATTGGTACTG
The DNA here is from genome assembly GCF_010909765.2 of Amblyraja radiata. Lineage (NCBI taxonomy): Eukaryota > Metazoa > Chordata > Chondrichthyes > Rajiformes > Rajidae > Amblyraja > Amblyraja radiata. Next base: position 20,461,732 of record NC_045962.1, read on the forward strand.
GTATTCGTTTATTAATGTCACGTGGATTAAAACGCAGTGATGAAATTGGTTTGCCTGCCACCAGTTCAATCTTGCTGTATATGAGTACAATCAAGCATTACACAAGTACAAATGGGAGTGCAAAGACAAAAAAAAGTGCAAAAAATAGCATTGCAGCATTATAGCGTTACAAATTCAGAGAAAGTACAGATAGAAAAAAATGCAAGAGCAGGTTGGGAGATTGAGACTATACCCTTAGCTAATGAGAGGATTGTTCAGTAGTCTGAGAACAGCAGGGAAGAAGCTGTTCCTAAACCTGATGGTACGTGCTTTCAAGCCTTTATATCTTTAGCTTAATGGGAGATTGGAGAAGAGGGAATGACCAGTGTATAAATGCACCTTGATCATGTTGGCTGCTTTACCGGGTCAGCTTACCGGAAGTGTAGATGGAATCAATTGGGCAGAAGCTGGTCTGTGTGATGCACTGTGCTAAGTCCACAACTCTCTGCGATTTCTTGCTGTTTAGGGCAGAGTCGTTGCCAAACCAAGCTGTGATGCATCTGTAGTAGTTGGTAAGAGTTGGTTGGAGACATGCCGAACCTCTTGAGTCTTCTGAGAAAGTAGACATCAGTGTGTTCCATGGCCATAGTTTTAATGTGACCTCGAGAGGGTTGACACCAGCTGCTCTAGGTGTCAGCTGCTCTACATCAGTGAGACCGAGCGTAGGCTTGGCGATCGCTTTGCCCAACACCTCCGCTCATGTTCACAATAACCAACTGCAATAACACCCCAGCGGTATGAACATTAACTTCTCCAATTTCGGGTAGTCTCTGCTTTCTCCTTCTTTCCCCTCCCCTTCCCAGCTCTCCCACAGCCCACTGTCTCCGCCTCTCCCTTTCTTCTTCCCACCCCCACATCAATCTGAAGAAGGGTCTCGACCCAAAACGTCGCCTATTTCCTTCGCTCCATAGATGCTGCCTCACCCACTGAGTTTCTCCAGCATTTTGGTCTACCTTCGAGAGGGTTGAAGTAAGTTCTGCCACTGAGACCAACAACAGAGTTTAGACAGGAAATAACTCTGCCAGCAACTTTGCACCCCATGTGCTTCAATGAAGGTCCTATACTTAATGCAGGTAACTCGTGGCAATGCAATACAGAACTGGCAGCATTGTCCAGCACGTTTTGCCTCAATGGAATTGTGTTTGCTTTGAGTGTGCACATCAGATGGGGAAAGGAAGTAGGTATGATAACCTCCCTGGTTATTCCCTGGTTATTCCCTGGTTCCACCAAGAGGCAGCACAGAATGCTACAGGAGATCATTTTTCCTTGTGGTGATCAAACTCTAAAACTCCTCCCCCTTCTGTTTTGGGGTAGACTGACTCCCCATCCCCCTCGCCCTCCCCAATCTTTCCACATCCCAAATCCTGGACTTTTTACTCGTCATGTTTCGTGTATCTTGTGATGTTTTCTGACTGTTGGCTGACCAATTTCCCTCCTGGGATAAATAAAGTTCTATTGTATCATATATCAGTGAGACCAAGCGTAGACTAGGTGACCGTTTCACCAAACCCATGCTCTCTGTCTGACAAGACCCGCTATTTGTCTTGGTTGCTAACTATTTTAACTCGCTTTTCCAAACCATATTGACCTATCTGTCCTTAGCCTCCTCCTTTGTCAGAGTGACGACACACACAATCAGGAAGGACAGCTCCTCATATTCCACTTGGGTAGCTTACAATCCAATGGTATGGACATTGAAAATTGAATTCTCCAATTTCAAGTAATAACCCCCTTCCTTTTCTCCTGCCCCACTCCACCACAGTGCACATACATTTGTCCCCCATCTCCCATCCTGCCAGTGATCCTGCTTCATTCCCCTCCTCCGTATGCTCATCTCCCACCCCCGAGTCCCACATTTCCCTCATACACCCTCTCTTTCCCATCCCACATTTCCTCTTCAACACATGTTCCTCCCTCCAACTTTACAATTCAGTCCTGCTCTTCTTTTCTCATCTGATGCTCTTGTAACTCCTCTTCACCTCTAGCCTTTAGGGCCTGTCCCACTTCGGTGATTTTTCAGCGGACTGCCGGCGACTATCAAGTTCGCGGCACTCGCCTGAAAAAGCGGGAACTGGAACGGCGACTGTCAGAGTGGAACACACAAACACATACAGAAACACATCGCAAAGGCGGGGGCCAGGGAAAGCGGGTGGAGCGCTGTCTGAAATTCACATGGTGCAAAGCCAAGGTGATACAGACACACACACACATGAACAGGAAGGTTAAGACAGCTAGCACAGTGTATGGTATGTCCTTTAAAAGAGGGGGAGAAGGGGGGGAGAAGGGGGGGAGAAGGGGGGGAGATGGGGGGGGGGGAGAAGGGGGGGAGACACTTTTAAGAAGCCAGACAACTTTTAATAAACGAGAGGTACACAGCTGTGAAGTTCGGCGGACATTTAATATTACCGGTCGGTTATCCTTGGTTCTGAAAACTCGTGCTTACATTTATTTCCCCCAATTAGCCAATGAAAATGACTGGTCGGCAAAGACGATTAACTAAAACTACCTGCGACTACCTCAACTACCCATAACTACATGGCGACCCCACTACAACTGCACCTACGACTACAGGATTATTGATTTTTTGCATGGCGACCAATTTTCAACATGTTGAAAAATTTGCTGCGACCATACTGAGGCCCGCAACCAGTTCCCAGAATGCGGGAACACCTCACAACCATGAATGAGACTCACCGGAGACCATCAGCGAACATGTGGCGACCATGTGGCGAGCACACGCCTAAAAAGTCACCTAAGTGGGACAGGCCCTTCAGTCACTTACTCCACCCACCTGCCAATTAACCCCCTGCCTCTATCCACCTATCACCTGCCTGACTTTGTCCACTCCTCACCTCTCTTTTCCAGCTTTCTCTCCCCAAATGCAATCAGTTAGAAGTGGGATCCCAACCCGAAATGGCACATGTTGTTTTCCTCCATAGATGCTGTCTGACCTGCTGAGTTCCTCCAGTATTTTGTTTGTTTTTTTTGCTCATGATTCCAGCATCTGCAGTCTCTTTTGTTTTGTTTAGTTTAGCTTAGTTTAGTTTAGTTTAATTTAGTTTGTTTTAGTTTAGTATAGTTTAGTCTAGTTTAGTCTAGTTTAGGTTAGTTTGGTTTGGTTTGGTTTGGTTTGGTTTGGTTTAGTTTAGTTTAGTTTAGTTTAGTTTAGTTTAGTTTAGTTTAGTTTAGTTTAGTTTAGTTTAGTTTAGTTTAGTTTAGTTTAGTTTAGTTTAGTTTAGTTTAGTTTAGGTTAGATATACAGCGCGGAAACAGGCCCTTCAGCTGTGATCCCTACTTTGTTGGAATAGCCTCTAAACGGAGTCACGTATGTAGACCAATCATGGAGACAAATTGTCTGGAGGAAACTTAGGCTAACGGACCACACCACAAGGCACCAATACATTCAAAAGAAAGAATTCCCCCCCAAAAAAGGTGAGATTCAAAATCATAAACAATCCTTTAAGTCAAATTCTCTGGTTGGCTTTGCAGAGTAGACATTGTACTCTAATGGAAAGGGAAGAGTACCTGCCTGCAAAAATGAAATGAAAGTCACAGTCAGTATTTGTCATCCCCTTGGGCTAAAGTTGCTGTTAATGCTGTGAGTACATCAGCAGGCAACATTTCAAACTGTGTAAAATCAGAGGGCAAGCAGCTTCGGAATTTAACTTCTGTCCACTGTAAGTGATTTAGCAGTCAGCAGTCACAATTATGTGTAAATGTGGGACTACTTTCCAGTCAATTTATTTTGACACACTGATTAAAAAATGTACTTGTTTTTATTTAGAGATATTATTTGGAATCTAAAGATGTTGAAGTAGATATAAAATTCTATAAATCATTGAAGGAAATCAAGGAATTCCTAGGCCCAAAGTGAACCTCCTTCTGACACTGCCATTTAGCATCTCTGCCATTTAGCATCTCCCGCTGGATAACAGAGATTAGACATAAATTAGCGAGATCTTGCAAATTAAGTAATGTCTTATTTCTTCATGTACTTTTTTGTTCAGAGATTTAGCGTAGAAACAAACACCTCGGCGCGCAATGTCCATTTTGGGACCTGCTGGGTTTCCTCCGGGTGCTCCGATTTCCTCCCACATCCCAAAAACATGCATGTTTCGGATTAATTTAGACTTTTAGACAATAGAGATACAAGGTGGAAACAAGCCCTTCAGTTCTCCGTGTCCACGATGACCGGCGATCCCCGTACACTGGCACTATACTACACACTAGGGACAGTTTACAATTTTTAGCAAAGCCAATTGACCTACAAACCTGTATGTCTTTGGAGTGTTGGAGGAAACTGGGGCACCCAGAGATAACCCACGTGGTCACAGGGAAGACGTACAATCTGCGTACAGACAGCACCCGTAGTCAGGATCAAACCCAGGTCTCTGGCGCTGTAAGGCCGCAACTCTATCGTTGTACCAGTGTACCACCTCCATAACTTGCCTGCAGAATTACCATATGGAAACAGGCCTTTTGGCCCACTGACTCCATGCCTACCATCGATCACTCGTTCACACTAGTTTTGTATTATCCCATTTTCCTACACCACTCCCTGCGCACGAGGGGCAATTTACAGAGGTCAATTAACCGACAACCCTGCACGTCTGAGGGATGTGAGAGGGAATCGTAACATCCAAAGAAAACCCATGCGATCACAGGAAGAATGTACAAACTTCACAGACAGCACCCAAGGTCAAGACCAACCCCAGCTCTCTGGCACTGTGAGGCAGCAGCTCTACCAGCTGCACCAATGTACTACCCAAACTCACATTAATCATTGAAAAATGTAACTTCCTGTCATTATTTATTTCATTCTATATTTGAAATCTGCTCACGGTATTTAGTCTTCACAAAGACACAGCCCTGACTAGTGATATTTTCACTTGCGATTTAGAACATCGTGTATCAGTGAATTGACAGTATGGTCTAGGCTATAAATTCAGTGCTATGAAAATGCCTTACTGTTGGTGGAGCTGTTTTGGATAAACCATTAAGTCGACCCTTCTTCCCACTTATGCAAAAGTAAATAATTACATTGCTTTTTTTAAATTGTATTATTTAGGGATAGCATGGCATTATTTAAAGACTGCATTGTTGTGATGCCTTTTAACGTTTCTGTATTATTTAACTACTTCATGGGATGTTTTTTAAATACTGCATGGCATTATTTAAAGATTCGAGTGAATTATTTAAATATTGCATGGTCGTATTTAAAGATCGCTTTGCATTATTTAAAGATTTGGATGCATTATTGAAAATTGTCGACGCATTATTTGAAGATTCCAATGCATGAAAGATTTCACGCCATTGTTTAAAAATTGCATGACATTATTTAATGATTGCAATGCATTTTTTAAAGATTCCATATACATCATTAAAAATGTTCAATGCTTTATTTGAATATTCAAATGCATGATTCAAAGATGTTGTGACATTGTTCAATAATTACAGTATTATTGAAGCATTTTATTTATTATTTACAGTTTCCAATGCATTATTTAGAGATTGCATGTTATTTAAAGATTCCAATACATTATTTAAAGATTGCATGATATAGTTTAAAGTTTCCGATGTATCATTTAAAGATTGTATGATGCTGACAGAAGAGCTCTGAAGTACATTGGGCTCTGGGTGGCACAGTGGTGCAGCGGTAGAGTTGCAGCCATTATGCCCCTTTCCCACTTAGGAAACTTGAACGGAAATCTCTGGAGACTTTGCGCCCCACCCAAGGTTTCCGTGCGGTTCCCGGAGGTTTTTGTCAGTCTCCCTACCTGCTTCCACTGCCTGCAACCTCCGGCAACCACCTGCAACCCCCGGGAACCGCACGGAAACCTTGGGTGGGGCGCAAAATCTCCAGAGGTTTCCGTTCAGGTTTCCTAAGTGGGACAGGGACATTACAGCGCCAGAGACCCAGGTTCAATCCTGACTATGGGTGCTGTCTGTACGGAGTTTGTACGTTCGCCCCATGACCGCTTGAGGTTTCCTGTGGTGCTCCGGTTTCCTCCCACATTCCAGAGACGCACAAGTTTGTAGGTTAATTGGCTTTGTTTATTAATTGTCCCTAGTGTGTAGAATAGTGCTAGTGTATGGGAATCGCTGGTTGGCGCAGACTCGGTGGGATGAAGGGCCAATTTTTATCCTGTATCTCTGAACTAAACTAAACTAAACTAAACTACTCATTTCCAGGCTAACACATTCCCAAAAAGCTATTTCATTAGCCCCAATGAACTGTTTATATTCCTCACTGTTGGATATGGCATCATATTATGTGGAAAGTGTTAAGTTTGACTACAGCACGTCAGCCACTCCACCTCAATAGGGTTTAGTTGACTGCAAAGTGGTTTGCAATATACGGAGGTTATGAAATACACCATGTCAGTTGAAATGAATCCTCTCTTGCTTTTGGTGAATTAGGGAGGAAGTGCAGAGCACTCCGGGGATTTGATTAGATTCCACTGGAGCTAAGGTTTTAATGATTTGTCACAATTTCTCCAGCATTGCACAATGAGACGAGGGTTTACAACATGTCTGAATGTCTTCAGGCCCATGAAATGTCTTCAACGCATGAAACAGACTCCAGACCATGAAACGTTACCACAATTGGAAACCAGAGACACAGTTCTGAGCCTGCCCTGTTGTAGTCTCTGTAGGATTTCAGACAAAGAAATACAGACCACTAAAAAATCAGGTCAATGGTTAATTGAAATTATTTTATTACTACGGAGTCCAGACATCAGATATCACATCTGCTTTTCAACGAATCCTTTATCCAAGTTCAGTGTGAATTCTGCATCTAATGCTATGAATTATGCACCATTTAATACATAATGCAACGCACCTCTTTAATATTTCTTCCGTTAATGTGACACATATTATGGTCCGCTATTTGTGTTCAGTAGCAAAAAAAAAACTGCTTTCCTTTTGTCGTGCTGCCGGGTTGCTCACTGTTAGTGATAGGAATAGAATAAGGTCCATCGGCCCATCGTCTACTCCGCCATTCAATCATGGCTGATCTAAGTCTATAACCCCAGGAGGAGAGACTATCTACCAGTGATCTGTGCCTCTTCAACCAGCCAGATTGAAGAATCCTCTCTGCAAAGAAATCCATTCCCAGTCACTTGTGTGAACATGCACAATATCATGGTGGTTTACTCTGCCTCTGATTTGGCATCAGTTGAGCTGAGATTCAGAAGCAGAGAAGCAAGTCGCTGCCACCAGCATTTTCTGCATTTCATGGAGGTGATTGCAGACAAGTTTTTATTCCTGCAGAATCTAAATCAGAAAGCATCAAGCGGAAATTATCAATTAGATTTACCTTGTTCTGATAATGAAACAAAGATTGGGATTGATAGATGATAGTTGGAAACTGATATTAAATAGGGAAAAAGAGAAAGACAAACATTTTTACTTTTTTTTAGACTTTTTAGAGATTTATCAAATGCCTTATTTAAAGGTAAAATGGGCTTTGAGGTTACATCACATAATATGAGTTCCTGAGTAGCTGGAGGACAGCTCCTCTCCCCCCCAACAAGGGCACAACACAATTATTTGATCACCTCAGAATGAAAACCTGCTTCCTGGTCTGTTTCCATCTGTCAATCTGCCTTCTGTGACAATTAATTCAACAGATTCACCACCCTAGGTTGGCTGTTGTATTGCTGGATGAGACTGCCATTAATAAACTTCAAAAGTACAAAAAAAAAAAAAAAAGATTCACCACCCTCTGACTGAAGAAATTCCTTCTCATCTTCTTTCTAAAGGTACGTCCTTTTATTCTGAGGCTACGGCCTCTGGTTCTAGACTCTCCCTCTATTGGAAACATCCCCCGCATTAATTATATCCAGGCCTATTGTATCTTCTTCCACCACATCACAGTGTGTTCCAGACACCCACCACTCCGTGTGTGAAAAAGCCTGCCCTGTACATCTTTAACTTTCCCCCTTTCATCCTAAACCTATGCCCTCTATTCATTGACATTGTGCAATAAATTCTGCCTGCATTCCTTAAGCCAAGGTTTACACGATCAGGCAACCCTCTCATTAAATATCTCATTGTCAGAGCTGCTGCAAACACCCAGCGATAATTGGTGTAACCAGGCCCAGGCTCAGAAACACCTTTATAACTGTGTGAACTCTGAAGAGGATGCTAGGAGGTTGTAGGGTGACTTAGACAGGTTGAGTGAGTGGGCAGAAGTATGGCAGATGCAGTATAATATAGATAAATGTGAGGTTATCCACTTTGGCAGCAAGAACAAGGAGGCGGATTATTATCTCAATGGTGTCAGATTAGAAAAAGGGAAGTGCAACGAGACCTGGGTGTCCTTGTACACCAGTCACTGAAAGGTACAGCAGGCAGCGAAGAAAGCTAATGGCATGTTGGCCTTCATAACGAGAGGATTTGAGTATAGGAATAAAGAGGTCCTTCTGCAGTTGTACAGGGCCCTGGTGAGACCACATCTGGAGTATTGTGTGCAGTTTTGGTCTCCTAATTTGAGGAAGGACATCCTTGCTATTGAGGCAGAGCAGCGTAGGTTCACGAGGTTAATCCCCAGGATGGTGGGTCTGTCATATGAGGAAAGATTGGAAAGACTGGGCTTACATTCACTGGAATTTAGAAGGATGAGGGGATCTTATAGAAACATATAAAATTATAAAAGGGCTGGACAAGCTAGATGCAAGAAAAATGTTCCCAATGTTGGGGGAGTCCAGAACCAGGGGCCACAGCCTTAGAATAAAGGGGAGGCTATTTAAAACAGATGAGAAAAAACTTTCTCACCCAGAGAGTTGTGAATTTGTGCAATAGAGGCCAAATTCACTGGATGAATTTAAAAGAAAGTTAGAAAGAGCTGTAGGGGCTAATGGGATCAAGGGATATGGGGAGAAGACAGGCACGGGTTACTGATTGTGGATGATCAGCCATGATCACAATGAATGGTGGTGCTGGCTCGATGGGCCAAATGGCCTCCTCCTGCACCTATTTTCTATGTTTCTATGTTTCTATAACATTCACTTCCACCATGAGGAAGGGATGTCACTAAAATGTTCAGTTTTGTTTTATCCCATAGGAATTTAGCGTAATTCCGCTTATAAACAAAATTAGCAATCACTTTTTCAGTTATTCTTTGCTAGTACCCATTGAGGCATTTTGCCGTGGGGAAGTATGGCGAATACCACAGGTCAACAGTTAAGTAGTGCTCGACACTGGCGTTACAACATCCTTTCCTCAGCCTTGGACTCCCATTAGCAGTGCTACAGTGAAGGATGGAGCCCAGTTTATTTCCAATTCACGTTGTGTATTCAGCTGCTGTTGATGTTTAGTTTAGTTTAGGGATACAGTGCAGAAACAGGCCCTTTGGCCCGCCGAGTCCGCACCAACCAGCAACCACCCGCAACACTAACACTATCCTGCACACAAGGGCCGATTAACATTTATACCAAACTAATTAACTTACAAACCTCTAACTCTTTGGAGTGTGGAAGGAAACCGGAGCACTCGGAGAAAACCCACGTGGTCGCGGGGAGAACATACAAATTCCGTACAGACATCACCCGTGGTCAGGATCAAACCCGGGTCTCTGGCGCGCTGAGGCAGCAACTCCACCGCTGCGCCACTGTGCCGCCAGTCTCCTGTGGAAGAAACGTAATTTTCAAAATATTATTCCTAATGGCAGGACAAATCAAAATAGGACGTACATGGTAAATGGTAGGGAATTGAAGAATGCAGGTGAACAGAGGGATCTGGGAATAACTGTGCACAGTTCCCTGAAAGTGGAATCTCATGTAGATAGGGTGGTAAAGAAAGCTTTTGGTGTGCTGGCCTTTATTTTTTTTTTTTTTTTTTTTTAATTTAACCTTTATTTAACCAGGATAAGTCTCATTGAGATTAAAAATCTCTTTTACAAGAGAGTCCTGGCCAATTTATAAATCAGAGCATTGAGTATAGAAGTTGGGATGTAATGTTAAAATTGTACAAGGCATTGGTGAGACCAATTCTGGAGTATGGTGTACAATTTTGGTCGCCTAATTATAGGAAGGATGTCAACAAAATAGAGAGAGTACAGAGGAGATTTACAAGAATGTTGCATGGGTTTCAGCAACTAAGTTACAGAGAGAGGTTGAACAAGTTAGGGCTTTATTCTTTGGAGCGCAGAAGGTTAAGGGGGGACTTGATAGAGGTCTTTAAAATGATGAGAGGGATAGACAGAGTTGACGTGGATAAGCTTTTCCCACTGAGAGTAGGGAAGATTCAAACAAGGGGACATGACTTGAGAATTAAGGGACAGAAGTTTAGGGGTAACATGAGGGGGAACTTCTTTACTCAGAGAGTGGTGGCTGTGTGGAATGAGCTTCCAGTGAAGGTGGTGGAGGCAGGTTCGTTTTTATCATTTAAAAATAAATTGGATAGTTATATGGACGGGAAAGGAATGGAGAGTTATGGTCTGAGCGCAGGTATATGGGACTAGGGGAGAATACGTGTTCGGCACGGACTAGAAGGGTCGAGATGGCCTGTTTCCGTGCTGTAATTGTTATTTGGTTATTATAATGGATATGATTTCATATTTCTTAGATCATGAAAAGTAGAAACAAAATTCTTAATTAGTCAGGACATCAAAGGTTATTTGGAGAAGGCAGGAGAAAGGGGTTGAGAGAAAAAAAATAGATAATCTGTGATCGAAGGTGGGACAAACTCAATGGGCTAAATGGCTTAATTTTGCTTCTATGTCTCATGATCTTATGGAAATCTAACTTTGCCTCATCAGATGCTGCTTTAGATAGTTACCATTGAATTATTGCAGTCATCTCAACTTTAAAAGACATTGTGGAACATTGCAAAAACTGTGATCATTTTGATTTTCCGATGAACCGTTGTCTGAAGTGGAAAATGAACTCAAAGCATGAACAAGCAATCAATGAATCCAAGCCAGAAGAGGCCGTCTTAATTTCCAAGGCCCTGACCTCCCTTTTTTAACCGTGCACGAGATAATAAGTAGCTGAAAATGAAGCTGCTATTATGTTAGCAGTGGCACCCTAATATCCATTATCAGAGAGCAATCAGACCCTTCTGCCGACGAGCAACTGAAACGGCAAAGTACGCTAACAATAAATGTCAGGTAATCTCTCATGGCAGCATATAACTACATGCCATCAGACGCTAAATATGGAGCCTGGTAAATCTCAGATCAGCTGTGCATTATCAATGCTGAAAGCTGCTTATCAGCATTTCCTATCCTGAACAGAGACCGGGGAAGCATTGGCGTGCCATAAATTTTCTGCAAGTATATTGATAGAACCAAAGAGATCAGGAAGTGAACTGCAGTTCCTACAGCTCCAGCAATTTTATTACATACATTCAACTTTTGACATTTGAAGTAAATTTACAGCCTGCAGACTCCCGTTGTAAAGATAGGCATGAAGGAGGCTTAAATTAGAAGAGGAACGTTACAAGGAAGGAAGTCTGAAATCCATCTCATTCCTTAATAAAACACAAGGTGCTGCAGTAACTCAGTTGGTCAGACAGCAGCTATGGAGGGAATGGATAGGTGAAGTTTCGGGTCGGGACCCTTCTTCAGAATAATCATTCCAAAGAAAAGTCACAACCCAAAATGTTGCCTACCCATTCCCTTCACAGACACTGCCTGACCGGTTGAGTTACTCCAGCACTTTGAGTTTTAGTTGAGATTCCAGCATCTGCAGTTCCTGGCATCTTCAATCCTTATTAAGTCAAATTGCCCATTTGCACAGAGAGTGATTGGTGTCTGGAATGCAATGCCAGGGGAGGTTGTGGGGCCAGATACAAGAATATTTTTTAAGAGACTTCTTCATAGGTACATGGCTTTAGTTGTACAGTGCAAAACATCAAAGACAGGGAGGTTAGAGTGGGAATGGAATGGAGAATTGCAAGTGACAGATGGCTGGAAGTCAGGATCTCTCTCATGGATTGGATGGGAGCATTCTGCATGAAGGTCAAACAATTGTTTTCCAACGTGGAGGAGACCACAACATGAATCAGTGCACTGAAATAGGCGGCACAGTGGCGCATCGGTAGAGGTGCTGCCTCACAGCACCAGAGACCCGGGTTCAATCCTGACTGCGGGAGCTGTCTGTGTGGAGTTTGTACATTCTGCCTGTGACCGTGTGCATTTTGTCTGGGAGCTTTGGTTTCCTCCCAGATCCCAAATAAATGCAGGTTTATAGATTAATTGGCTTCTCTAAATTGCCTCTAGAGTGTATGATGCGAAACTGGGATAACATGGAACATGTGCATGAGTGATCATTGGTCGGTGTGGACAAAGTGAGACGAAGGGCCTGTTTCCATGCTGGATCTCTAAATTAAACACACAGGCATAGGAATTGGACGCACACTGCCCTTGAGCTACACACTGTTGTTAGCCAGCAGTCGGCAGCAAGACTATTGATGAACTATTAACCATTTGGCCCTTTAATCTAGATTTAAAAAATAAAATAAAACTTACATTTAACTATTTTGAAGTTCTGAAATTATTGTCTGAATTGAAAATACTCCGACATAAAATGAGACTTTAGGGCCAGAGGTGTCCTTAATGATAATTATGATATAATTTGACATTAAAAAAGCGAGCAATAAACCATAAGATGGTTAGGTTACTCTTGCTGAATATATCGCACAAATACATTGTCAATTCTCAGATTTCTGGCTTCTGCTGATAATGCTCGGGAAGATGATAAGAGAGCACTCAGTAGAGGAGCAAGAATCACCGACAGTAACTTCTAGATTTCCACATATACCAGTAGCTGCAAACTCCAAGATTACTGTCAGATCTCCCTGGCATAAGCACACGAGCTGACAGTCCCACTGTTGTTTTTTATCAAAAAATTCTGGCCCATTGTTGCTCTATGCTGCAATTCAGCTATCAGTAAACAAAATAATGAGGGTGAAATTTCATTTTGCATTTAGCAAAGTATGATTGAAACCAGCTTTTGAGTTATACACAAACAGAATCCACCCTAGCCTTCGCTTGTCAGTCAGACATTCCTGCCTGTGTTTACAAACTTGAAACAAATTGAGTAAGGTAACTATCTCCAACTTGGGCCACTAACTTGTTTGATTAACAAGCATTGCCTTCCACGAGACCTTTTTAGTAATGGGAGCTGATCTAACCAAGAAGCATGATATTGAGTGCAGACTTCAAATTTAATAAGAGGCGTGCAATTAAAAACAAACAGCAGGAGAGAGAAATATCGGTTCAATTTTTGTGGATTTAAATGTGCATTAAAATTCTTTGTCTTTTTTTTCCCATGGACAAAATTGGTAAATAAGTCGATATGTTAAGTGAGGGATGAGAGCAGATGGGAACTAATGGCCAGCGCAAATATAGTGGAGAAATCTATGAATTAGAGTTCTTCTGGGCGTCATGTTAATGCTCTTGGCCTCTGCACCAACACCTCACCATCCAAAGCTCTTCGAAGGAATCTTAAGACACATTGCCAGCTAGTGAGTCAAGGCAGCATCTGTGGCACACAATGAGTAACCGTTCTGGAAATATCAGGAGACTGGCACTCAGATGACTCACTAATTTCTGGGGATGACTAGGTTATGTGATTGCCTTGATTTTTTTTATAAGAAAATAAAAGTCACAATTACAAATTCTGGCACTGAAAGGGAAATGAAAGCTTTATGTATATCAAGTGTCCTTAGGTAAATCAGCAAAAATAAATACATGGAAATTAACAGCCTATTGGAAATGAAGAGGGGCTTTTCTCATGCTAATGGTGAATTTTTAATGTTCTCATCTTACAGTATTTGACATTTGCCTTTTATAAGAGAATCTATTGACTGCAAATATCCATCCATCCACCAATTATGTCTGTTTAAAAACTCAATTTTCTAAAAGCCTGAAGGCCAAAGTTAACGATTGTAAATACACTCTTTCTAAACATACAGATCGCACTTGGTATAAAATCTAACAATGCTACTGATTTTAATTTATATGTTATTCTAGAAATGAGTTCACTACGTAACTCCCCTGTACAGTTGAAGAAAATGTCATATACTATTTCAATCAAAAGATTGTACAGATTGTTGGTGATATTTTAAAAAAAACACACAAAGTTCCGGAGTTACTCCGCAGGTCAAGCAGCATCTCAGGAAGACATGGATAGCTGGCAGTTCTGATGGGACTTTAAAGTAGGATCCCGACAAAAATCTCACCTATCCATAGATGCTATCTGACCCACTGAGTTAATCCAAGTTTATTTTGTAAACCAGCATCTGCAGTTCCCTGTGTCTACATTGGTGGTGATATTAATAGACAAAAGCTGGGCAAAGTCATCTCACATTCTTCACCCCATTATTTTTGAGGAAGTGCTATTTACTTAAAGTCAACAGAGTTTAAATGTCTGTCTGGAAACAGACTAATATATGCTATATGAATGCATTAATCATCTGTCCACTAATATTGATTACAATGCATTCTAGACTGATAAATAATAAAGTAGCTCAAACTGAAACATAGATCCAAAATGCCAAAGCCAAACTAGAAACAATGTTAAAGGGTTGTAATATTAGAACAATCAATGGGAAATAGATTGCCAGATTTGGTCTAACAAGGTAGTAAAAATATGAGATATAAACACAGTGCAGAGAAGGCCAATGAGCAGCTGTCAGGAGAGTGGACAGGTTAATGCTTTCCCTGTGCCCCTTTCATCTGTGTAATTACAGGGCTAATATTGATCATCAGAGATTTTAGTGCATTCTGGTGTAACTGGACAAAAATAAATGAATAAGAACATAGTTTCTGCACACATACTGATGCCATCGAACTCGGCAATGCCAACATTATATGTTGGGCAATATTGCGTGTTTTATTGAAGATAATATTTGTAATTAATCAAACAATATGAAACCTCACAGCTACGGAGGCACTCTTGCAATGTTCGAGAAACATTTAGTCATGTACATGGATAGGACAGGTTTAGAGGGATAAGGACCAAACACAGGCAGGTGGTACTAGTATAGATGGGACATGTTGGTCAGCGTGGGCAAGTTGGGCTGAAGGGCCAGTTTCCACACTGTACCACTCTATGCCTCTATTACTCTAACTTGAGTGAAGGGGATGGTGCGGGATGGGAGTGTAATACTGGGAAATGGACTAGGTTGGAAAACATGCAGGAATCTCTATGGGCCTGGCCTTCACCTGTTTAATTCAGGAGAGATCGAACCAGAAGTATGTGCTCGCACGTCATTGTTACAATAGCAATTTCCAGCCAACATTGCTCTTCATTGCACCAAGGTGTGCGGAGTGGTGAATCTGTGGAATTCATTGCCACAGAAGGCTGTGGAGGCAGGGATTGTTAGGTTCTTGATTAGTAAAGGCGTCAAAGGATATGGGGAGAAGGCAGGAGAGTGGGGTTCAGAGGAAAAAATAGATCAGCCATGCTCAAATGGCAAGCAGACTTGATAGACCAAAGGTGGACACAAAATGCTCGAGTATCTCAGTGGGTCAGGCAGCATCTCTGGAGAAAAGGAATGTGTGATGCGACGGCTTGAAACCCTTTGTCAGTATGAAGAAGAGTTTCAACCCGAAATGTCACCTATTCCTGGCACTGTAAGGCAGGGGCTCCACTGCTGCTCCACCGTGCCACCCCATATTGTGGACAGCTTGTCTTTGTTTTGCTTCCTGCACGTTCTGCCATTTTGATATTCTTGTTCTACAAACAAGTTCAGCACATTCATCTGTGGGTCACGCAGTGGGAGAGATTCCTTGCACTGAAGCATTCTTTATCATCCTGTCAAGATCTACCTGTTATCAGACTCATCTACTGTACTGGACCACTTTAAAGTAAGGGCAAATCTTTCTGGTCTTCTGCAATGAAGATTCACCGTCCTCAAAGAGCATGTCCCAGCTATCTTTGGTCTCATGTTGTTATATATTGACAGAATATGACCTATCAGCTTTAACCACACCATTTTAGAATTTACACTTGCACTTGCACTAACATTTGACATAGGCACGTCTCATGGATATTGATTCCACATAATTGACCTTGTTTAGCATTAAGTACATCGCTGGCATTCTGAATCTACCTCTGTCTCTGTTCCCACTGGCAAATCTCTGCTACTCCATGGAATTTCAAAACCCTCTTCACTTTCCACCATTTGTAAAAATCGCTTTTCACATTGCTCAAACTCCTTCTCAAACATAGTCCATTTCTTTCTCAGCCTTTCATGCTGCCATCAACAATAGTTTAGTTTAGTTTAGTTTAGACACTGCATGGAAACAGGCCCTTTGGCCCAACGAGTCCACCCCAACCATTGATCACCCGCACACTTGACACTAGTTCCAGGTATTTCATCCTACACACTAGGGGCAATTTACAGAATCCAATTAACCTACAAACCTACCAGTCTTTGGAATGTGGGTGGAAACAGGAACACCCAGAGAAAAGCCACGCAGTCACAAGGAGAACATGTAAACTCTGCACAGACAGCACCCGTATTCAGGATCGAACCCAGGTCTGCTGGGGTGAGGCAGTTGCTCTATCACTGTGCCACTGTGCCGCCCTCAATACTGCACACATCTAAGCCACTTTCCACACTGAGCCTTGCTTGTTGCATTTGAATATGTGATTGTTTTTGCTTTGGACCTCCATCAGTATTAGCCTGGTTTTGGACAGCTCCACAGCTTTGGTATGTGCATGTACACATCTCTAGAGTTACCCTGCAGCCACACAACGAGATAGGGCCTTGCTGAGACAGGGTCATTGACTCATGATGAATTCCCCATATTCCACAAATTATCCGGTCTGCATGTACTGCAAATCTGCAAAACTGCACTTATTTCCTCAAAATGCTTATCTCCATTAAAAAAATATCAAAGGATGTTTTGATTCCTCAAAATGTTTGTCACAGCAGAACAAATACATTTATCAATTTCCTCCAGCCCCATTCTATTCTCCAGTTTGGGATGATGGTAGGAGTAGGAATAGGAACAGTGAAGAGGGAGCAAATTGCATCCTTCCAAAGGGTACAATTGTTAAAGTGATACCAACCAATATTACATATTATTTTTACTCGGTGCAGAATTGTGCATGAGGCCCTTTATACACACCTTGCCTTGTGCTTACAAAGGGTGGGCAACTGCAGGGTTGTGCAGCCATTGAGTTGTTGCCTTACAGCTCCAGAGACCGGGTTTGATCCAGTTATGGGTGCTGCCTAAACAGAATTTGTACGTTCTCTCCGTGGCCTGCGTGGGTTTTCTCCGAGATCTCCAGTTTTCTCCCACACTCCAAAGACGTACATGTTTGTAGGTTAATTGGTTTCGGTAAAAATTGTAAATTGTCCCTAAAGTGTTATGTAGGATGGTGTTAGTGTGCGGGGTGATCGCTGGTTGGCGTGAACTCGGTGGGCCGAAGGGTCTATTTGTGCACTGTATCTCTAAACTAAATTTGCATACCGCACATTTATACCCATAATAATAAGGAATAAAGAGGAAGAAGTTTGGCCATTTTGCCTTCCATCACAGTGCGGAATGGGGGCATCCGCTGTGGTGGATGTTTATGTACTGTATGTAGGTTTATGTACTTTTATGTAGTTGTGTGTCTTGTTGCTTTTTTTTCCCGTATGGCTGTATGGTAATTTGCATATCTCTGTACCTTAATTGGTACAAGTGATAATAAAAGACCTTTGAAATCTTCGAATAATGACAAAAAAAAACTATTTATTTTCTCTTCTGACACCAGTAAATATTTCTGAAACAATTGGCAGCAAATGCTCCCCCTCTTCACAGTTCCTATTCCTACACCTACCATCATCACAAACCGGAGAATAGAATGGGGCTGGAGGAAATTGATAAATGCATTTGATCAATGCAAGTCAAATATTTTGTGCCCGCATGAGGTTTAATTTTTTTTTATTGAATGATAAGTTCTTTTGTGTATTAAGACTTGAAGAAATTAAACAGAACATCATACAATTCGGAACATAAGAAATATAAATGTGGCGACAAAATAACAGGTGAAATTTAATGATAACAGTCACCTCGTTGCAGGCTTTTTCTTTCTAAAGGAATGACATTGCAGCAGTAGAGCTGGTTTCTGCTCATGTTGCTGCTTTTCAATTTATTTTCATTGTACAGCTGGTAACCATGAATGGAGCTATTATACATTTATACAGTACATTGTGTGGTTTAAAGGACAGCCATAAAAATATTTCATATGCAATTTTTTTCCAAAACTAATTGAAAATTTTATGCTAAGCTGCTCTTCCATGCCTTCAGGCACATTAGACAGCTCATTTCTTTCACTGCTTGCATCCGGCAGATAGAACTTTGGGCCATTTCCACAATGGTGATCACTGTTTATGTGGTCAGGTTGTTAGCCTACCTGGTTGACTCTGCTTGGAAGTTAGCTTTGACTCAGGCTTATACCCTGGCTTCTGAATCAGGAGGCGGTGGCTTGAAGTCCTTCTCCAGGAACACCGTCAAGGCAATCTCCGCTGATGCATTGCGGGGAGGTGGCTACCCTCTCAGAGATAACACTTTAAATCCCCTGCCCATTCCCACACTGACCTTTCTGTCCTGGGCCTCCTCCACTGTCAGAGTGAGACCAAATGCAAATTGGAGGAACAGCACCTCATATTTTCATTTGGGCAGCTTACAAACCAGCGGTATGAATTTTGAGTTCTCTAATTTCTACTAACCGTTGCATTCAGGAA
Organism: Amblyraja radiata; assembly: GCF_010909765.2. Taxonomy (NCBI): domain Eukaryota; kingdom Metazoa; phylum Chordata; class Chondrichthyes; order Rajiformes; family Rajidae; genus Amblyraja; species Amblyraja radiata. Next base: position 20,480,467 of record NC_045962.1, read on the forward strand.
GGAGAGAAAGATCAGAAGATCATAAATGATAATAGAATTAAGCCATTCGGCCCATCAAGTCTACTCCGCCATTGAATGGCGGAGTAGACTTGATGGGCCGAATGGCCTAATTCTACTCCTATCATTTATGATCTTATGATCTTCCTACAGCGCCGCAGTGCCTACACTTCAAAAGCATGTAATATATTTTGGTATGTTCTGTATTGTTAACAATGCCAGCATGCTTCTGAAGTCTGAATAAGGGCTCCGACCCGAAACGCCACCTATTCTTTTTTTCTGCAGAGATGCTGCCTGACCCGCTGAGTGACTCCAGCATATTGTGCCCTACTTGTTTCATTCAGGTTGTGGTGGGACAGGTTGGAGAGTGGCCCCCACTCTTAAAACAAGCAAATACAAGCTGGATACCAAATCCAGCCTCTGGAAGCCAGGCATGACTCAACCATATTTAATGTCCGCCCAGCTGATGCATTCAGTGAATGAAGAGTATAGTAGCAATGTTACCAAATGTTGAGATTTTAAAAATCAAGTCTGCAATTTATTCCATCCGAGAAAGCATAAAAATAAGTTTAATTTGACACCTAATTCACTTTCATATCTTCAGTGTTAAAAAAGTTATGGCCATTTTCATACTCTGAAATTAGCGTCTTGTTCCCTATTGCTTTTCCATTGACTTAACTCAAAAGCTGTGATCGAGGACAGTCAAAAGCCCACAACTTTCTTAAAAATTAAGAGAACTGAATGAAAATTTCAGTTATTATAT